>NW_025999905.1:1548492-1612782 GCF_001458135.2 Marmota marmota marmota | reverse complement strand
ATATCTTCATAACAATGTGTCTTGGCGTTGGTCTACTGTGATTTTGTGTGCTCGGTGTCCTGTATGCATCTACAATTTGTATATCCGTTTCCTTTTTTATTTCTGGAAAGTTTTATGTAATTATTTCATTCAGCAGGTTACTCATTCCCTTTGTTTGAATCTCTATACCTTCCTCTATCCCAATGACTCGTAAGTTTGGTTTTTTTATGTTTTCCCATATCTCTTGGATGTTTTTCTCTTGATTTTTTACCAGCCTTTCTGAGTTGGCTAGACCCTTTTCAAGATGATATATTTTGTCTTCATTATCTGACGTTCTGGCTTCTACTTGCTCCACTCTGTTAGTGATACTCTCATTTGAGTTTTTAATTTGGTTTATAATTTCCTTCATTTCTAGAATTATTGTTTGATTTTTTTATTATCTCTATCTCCTGATAAAGATGCTTAACTTCTTCTTTTATCTGTTTATGTAATTCATTTTCAATATGTTCTTTCACTGTTTGAATTTGCTGTCTCGTATCCTCTTTAAGGTTCCATTCCATCTGTCTAAGTTATTCCTTGAGTTCTTTATATGACCATTTTTCTGATGACTCTAGGTCCTCCTGAATATTTAGGCTGTCCTGCATTGTTTGTACTCCTTTTCTTCCTTGCTTTTTCATGCTGCTCATGTTACTTCTTGTTCTGTTTGACTGCTGAGTTACTGTTTACTCTTATAAATTTATTTGATGCTTGGGAGGAAAGATAAAAATATGGAACGCTTCACGAATTTGCGTGTCATCCTTGCGCAGGGGCCATGCTAATCTTCTCTGTATCGTTCCAATTTTAGTATATGTGCTGCCGAAGCGAGCACCCAAACCATAGAGTTTTAATAGAAACCTTTTACCTGAGGAATTTTCTTCTGTTCTTACCTTGTTAAGAATTTTTAATTGTGAGTGGTATTGGATTTAGTAGTTGCATTTCTGCAACTACTAAAATGATAATGTGGTTTTGTCATTTATTCTATTAATGTAGTATGCTACATTGATTGATTTGGGGATGTTAAAGAAAACTGAGGTTTTACTTCATTTTCCCCCTTTCTTCTGCTTGCTTTGATTTTAGTGTACTCTTCTTATTCTGGTTTCTTAATGTGAAAGCCTGGGTAATTAATTCAGAACTTTATTTTTTTCTAATGTAGGCATTTATTTCTCTTTAAGCAGTACTTTAGTTATACATCATACATTTTTGTTTTATTTTATTTAGTCCAAGATAATTTTACATTTCTCTTGTGATTTATTTTTAATTTTTAAGTTATTTAGAAATGTGTTATCTATTTTCTAAATAATTGGGGTTTTACTCAATTTCTCCCTATTGTGTATCTCTAACTTAATTCTGTTACGGTTAAAGAATATACTCATGTGGTTTCCTTTTTTTAAAAGAAGAAATGTGTAATTGCTGTCTTTAGGTGATGTATTCTATAAATGTCAGATCCAACTTGTTTGTTAATTTTGTTTAATTATTTAGTATCCTTTCTAATATTTTCTATGTAATTTTTCCATTAGTTATTGAGAGTGAGTATTGGAATGTCCAACTTTTTTTTTGAATTGTCTATTGTTCTTTTTAATTCTGTCAACTTTTGCTTCTTATAACATGTGCAATTATTATATCTTTTTGATGCATTGACTATTTTATCATTGAGTGTCTCAGTTTGTCTCTATTTCTTGTCTCATATTCAGTTTTTAAAATATAGGTAGTTTTCTTATGCACTGTTTACAAAGTATATATATATTTCCATCATCTTACTTTGAACATGTCTTTCTTTTCCATTTTCCATAGTTTTGTTTGCTTTTTATTTTTTTTAGTCTGAAAAATCTACCTGTATGATGTTTGATACATGCATAATTAGTGTAATTATTGATTTAGTTGGGTGTATGTCCAAAACTTTGTTATTTATTTTCTATTGTTTCATTTTTTCTTTCCTCTACTGATTTATTTTGTGCTAAATAATTTCTAGAGTGCCATTTAAATTTTTCCATTGAAGTATTTACTCTTTTTATTGGAGTTTTCTTAATCATGGCTCTAATCATTAAAATAGCTTATCTTATCATAGCCTAATTCAGAGTAATGCTAACTTAATTCTATAAAATATAAAAACTTTGCTTTACTGTATCTGCTTTTCCTCCCCCTAATTTATGCTTTGCTTGTCATTTAGATTGTTTACATATTTTGTAAGTACTCTGTTTAGCTGTCTAAGATTTGCTTCACAAAATCTTTGTTTACCTGGAAATCTCGTTTTTTTTTCCCTTTGTTTTTGAAGCTTTGTGGGATATATTCTGGGTGTTTTGTTGTTGTTGTTGTTATTGTTATTTTAAGCAAAGTCTGCTTGTGGCTGTCCTTTTTTGGTGCCAGGGATTGAACTCAGATGCATTTAGCCACTGAGCCACATCCCCAGGCCTTTTCATTTTTTATTTTGAGACAGGATCTTGCTAAGTTGCTGAGGCCAGCTTCAAACCTGCAATCCTCCTGCCTCAGCCTCCTGAGTTGCTTGGATTACAAGCTCGTGCCACCATGTTTGGCTGTGGGATATATTCTTGAATGACAGAATTTTTTATTTCGGCACTTTGATTATTTGATTCCACTGTCTTCAGGTCTCTCTCTCTCTCTCTCTTTTTTTTTTTCCTGTTGAGAAGTCCTTATTTAGATTATTGTGTCACTGTGGATGATGAGTCATTTTCCACATGCTGCTTTCAAGGTTTTCTTTGCCTTCAGTTTTCAACAGTTTGATTTTGATGTGCCTGGATAACTAATTCTGTGTTTATCCCATTAGGGTTCATTGAACTTCTTGAATCTGCACACTAATATGTTTCATCAAGCTTGGGAAATTTTCAGCTATCATTTATTCAATAATTTTTTTTTATATCTCTCTTTTTCTTTTTGAGACTATGTTTGTTATGTTGTAAAGGTTGGAGTTCTTTAAGACTCTTTAAGACTCTTTATAAAACTCTGCCTGTTTTTCTTTATCACCCCTTTAGCTTGAATGTTTTTTATTGATCTGTTTTTCCAGTTCACTAATTTATTCTGCTACTTTCTCAAATTTGGTATGTGTGCCTTTAGAGAAATTTTCATTTCAGATATTGAACTATTTCATGGAAATGTAATAGTACTTCTATAATAGGTGGTGCTGCATCTTGAAATTCTACCAAAGTTTCCCATTTGATTCTTTTAAAATAATCTTTAGCATTTTATTGAGATTATCTATTAATTGTATAATTTTCATGTTTTCCTTTAAATTTTTATGCATGGTTTTCTTTAGTTTCTGAACATATTTGTAGTAGCTGCTTAGAAGTCTTCATCCACAGAGTCCAATATTAAGACCACACAGGGACATTTTCAATCAACAGCTTTTACCCCCTGTGTTTGAGACACACCTCCTTTTTCTTTGCTTGTTTTATATGTTTTTGGTTCAGTACAGATATTTTAGATAAGAGCAGCAAATATGTATATTTCATCTCTTTCCTTCCACAAGGAATTTGTAGTTGTTATTATTTTTTGTTTAGTACCTTGTTTTACCAAATCTGTGGAATGTTTCCTTTGCAAAGTGCAACTTCCAATGTCTCCATTTAGTTTCTTTTTTTTTTTTTTAATTATTCAAAAAAATTTTTAGCCTGGCTTACATTCAGTTGAACTTTCTTGTGTTTCTTCTGTGTGCACAAGCTCCATTGGCCACGTGTGTGTGTATGGCTTGGGTCCCTGGGCATTTGCATAGTTCTTGTCAACCCAACATACATGAAGAACTTTTTCTAACTTGTATCTGGTTCACCTACCAGAATGTTGTTAAATATTTGTTTAGTCCACTAGTTTTTCTGTTTGTCCCCCAAATGACTGCAATCTCGGGTTATCCACACTGCTGGCATTCCTGATTGCTTTCCAGTGAGAATTTCCATGGTAATTGTGAATGCTTTAATTGAGTGAACCCCCTTTGGCAAGTGCAGTGAAGCTACTGTTTTTTGAAGTCTGTCCTGCCCTGGGTGAGAGAAATACTATCCTGACAGAGCCAAGTGAGAGGCAGGGGTGGGAGTTGTAGGGTGGAGGCAGATCCAGGCGAGAACACTGCCACAGACTCATTTTTCTAATCTTGAATTCAATACTTGTCATAAATAAATGTGTCTCAGATTGTTAAATGCCTTTGGTTAATTTTCAGAGCACTGGAATGATTGTTTGTTAACAGTTTTGTCCACTTGTAAAGTGAATTTTTAGAGAGAGAGCAATATCTTAACTCCATTGTATTGGAAGTCTTCCTCTTAATTCTGTGTTATGTGCACACTGTGTTCATGAAGACTCATTCATCAGAATGAATAGGCCCATAAATAAACATGAGATGTATACATGGTCCTGTTATACAAAGGATATTTTCACTTCTGAAATGCACTTTTACAGGTCTGGCAGATATAGAGATTAAGGACTTTTAAATAGCTAGACCCAGGTTCAATCCCATTGCTACTACTTGTATAATCTCAGACTCCTTTTTTAACTTCCAGAAGCCTCAGTTTCTCCAGTGGTAAAATAGGGATTATAATACCTACTTTATAATGTGGTTGTGAGGATTAATTGAGACTATTGAAAACACTCAGGGGAGGACCTAAGGTACGTAAAAGTCCAAGAAAATACCACTTCCTTTTGCATAGGGTTGACAAATGATTAACACTGGTTTGTGTGATACTGTTTTTTCCATGAAGAATGAGGTAGAGACTAGCACCTATTTTTTTTAACAACTTGAAAATTAGACTGTTAGAAGAAAAGTTAAAGGAATTGAGACTGAGTCACCAAAAGAAAAAAAAGATGGGAGAGACTTAAAGTCAATACTAAATGATATCAAATTAATAAATATAGACACGTACAGGAGTGCTGATGAGATAGACATTGGATTATGAAGAAAACTGCAAACTAGATAAGAAAGAAAAACCAGTCATAAATCTCTGCCAGCAGATTTTTTTTTAGAGAGGAAGAGAGAAAGAGAGAGAGAGAGAGAGTTTTAAAATATTTATTTATTTATTTTTATTTTTATTTTTTAATTTTCGGTGGACACAACATCTTTATTTGTACGTGGTGCTGAGGATGGAACCCAGGGCCGCGTGCATGCCAGGCGAGCGACTGCTTGAGCCACATCCCCAGCCCCTGCCAGCAGATTTTTAGTGTCACCTAGAATGAGGGACACTGGTGACAGGACTGTCCACTATGTCCACCATGTCTCTGCCTCCTCACTGCCTTGCCCAGTGTTCTGCTCACAGTGGATACTTTGACACAACCACCCTAGGAGGTGGCCATTGCCCTGTACTTGCATCCTCTTGCATCCTCTTCTTAGATGTCTTCCTGAGACCAGAATGGATATCTGGATGTAGGCCGTCAACACAGTTCTCGCCAGTGTTGACCCCGACGTAAGCCCTGGGGATGAAAAATGACAGTGTAATTCAGAGTCCAGTTCTGTTACATTCCTAATATCTGTCCCCACTGAGAAAAAGGGATTTATTAACTGACCAAGTCTAGTATAACTACTAAAGTACAGAAACAGGGAAGATGTCCAATGTACCATCTCACTTTAGTGGTGAGAAGTAAGGCCTAGAGAGAATAAATGACTTGCCCAAGGTCACAGAGCAGTTATGTGGTAGAGCCAACAGGCTCAAGTCATTTGCTTTAGGGTTAGCTTAACTGCCTGGACTTTCATGGTGTTTATCAAATACTGATTGTAAGGATGCAGAATGACAATTTCCATTTCTATAAGTTTTTTCCTCTCGAACAAAAAACAAGGCATAAAGTAGACTGGTTTTCAACAAAATTTGGAAAACACAAAATATTTCAGAAATTACAACTAAATAAACTCTTTAGTTGCGTGGACAGTGTAATTTAGACAAGATTTATTGTATCTCTGACATACTAACTAGACAGTCAATAAATGTGACTGGCTAAGGTCTCTCAGATGCCAGTGTGATGAAATCTCCCAGGGTTTGAATCTAGATTAGAACAGTGGGTCAAGGATCAAGTGAATATAAAACCACACATCTACCCTCCCCCGAATAATAAATAACTCTGAACTTACCAAGTATACCACTTCCTGAGTAGTCTATTCTATTTCTCAACCTTAAGAAACCACATTTGGAGATTTCTAGTACAGTCATGCATTACTTCATGATAGGCACTCATTCTGAGAAGTGCTTCATTGGATGATTTTATCATTGTGCAAACATTGCAGAGTGAACCTAGGTGGTATAGGTTTTGATGCAATCAAGAAATGCAGTAAGCATGAGGTATGAGGCTGCTGCCACCCGCATAACAGGTCATGCTGTTTTATAGTAACCTTTTTTTTTTTTAAATGACTGGGAATACATTGTAAAATAATGATGAAAAATGTAGTATAGTAAATTTTTAAACCAGTAATTTAATCATTTATTACCAAATATATGTGCTGTACATGATAACATGCATTATGCTTTTATCTGACTGGCAGTGCAATAGGTGTGCTTGCACCAGCATTATCATGAACATGTGATGTCGCATTGTGCACTGACATTATGATGGCCACCACACTCCAAGAGAAGAGGAGTTTTCAGCTCCTTTATCATCTTGGGGGAGCCATCATCATATATGCCATCTATTGATTGAAATGTCATTATACAGCACATGATTGTATATACCTGAGGAAAATTCTTCATGATTCTTACAGATCTTGGGCTTGGCAGCCAGCATTCCTGTCCTGGGTCTGTGGTTAGAGGACTCTATTGTGCTTTTCCTTGGGTTCGTGGATTCTGCAAGGGATGAAGAGTCAAGGAGATGTGTAGTTTGCTTCATAAACTTAAATGTGTACCTGAATCTCCTGGTGATCTTATTAAAATACTGAAGATTCAGATTCAGTAAATCTATGATTGGGACATGAGATTCTGGATTTCTGATAAACTTCCAAGAGATGACAAAGCTGTTGGTCCCCAGACCATACTTAGATTCTAGACTTCTCTCCAGGGACTAGAAACTCTGGTATTCCCTGTCTAGAAAGCCAGAACCAACATTCAGGACCTGTGTGGGTCTCTTAGGACTGACTGCTTCAGCTGTCTTACCCATAGGCTGGAGGGCAGCTAGGAGGTAGCTGCGGGCAAGGAGCAGTGACACATTATGGGGTGGGGGAATGAGGAGTCCCAAGTTGGAAAGCTTAAACTTTCAGCTGGATTCTGCTCACAGAAGCATAAGACCCCTCGAGGTTCAGACTGAGAAGGGCTAGGAAGGAAAGGAAGACTCCCATTTTGTAACCTCACTCCACTTTAGGAATGGTCCTGCCTGCAAGTACCTCAGGAAATGTTTGGTTAAAATTATTTTATCTTTGGGCCTAATCACAAAATGGACAGACTTCAGTTTTCCTTTTTCTTCTCCTTTTTTTTTTTTCCATGTTGCTATTGCAATGGGAGAGAACACTTTTGCTTCCCTTTCAATGTCCACAGTAAATACTTGATATATGTCAACAGATTTTCAACAGGTTTGGTCAATAGTGTTCTTTAAAACTTTGAGAATTCTCCTTTGTTCTAGCTGGAGCAAATACGTGTCTTATCTAGGATTTGCTATTTGGTAGAAATTGATAGTCTCATTATATCAACTGTTTAAGGAAGGAGAAGACTGTATTATATGGCATAACTTAAAGGATTCTAATGCTGTCTCTAAAGATTCAGTGGAAATAGTAATTGCTATTAATTTCATTTTCAGTAATGCCATTAACCATATTCCATATTTATTTAATTTTTTAAAAAGTATCTTTTAGATGTTGATGGACCTTTACCTTATTCATTTGTTTATATTCGGTGCTGAGAATCTAACCCAGTGCCTCACACAAGGTAGGCAACTGCTCTATCACTAAGTCACAACCCCAGTCCCTCCATATTCATTTTTAAAGCTTTTACTAAGATGGACAGAGTAGACATGGGAAAAATATGAGTGGTTGAAAAAGTAAATAAGTTTGTAAGGATAACCTGTGCAAAACATTGATCCAAATTCAGCAATTGACACAAGTGGCTCTCTTCTAACATTCTGAATACCTTTCTTAGCAGCGCTTCCTCTTGTCTGTCTCCTTCATTCCCTTGCTAACTTTCTGCTAAAACTTGCATTCACCTACTAAGTTCATATTCTCTCAGTTTAGGCAAAGAAGTGCCGGGAACTCAAAGAATCTTCACAGAAAAGCCAAATTACCTTAACCTCCATCTCTTAGTTTGGCTAATGTAACCCTGAGCTCTGAGTAAATCTTTTAAACTAATTTTTACCAATATTGCCTTGCCCCATTTTTGGTTATGCTGGTTTTTTTGTTGTTGTTGTTTTGTATTCTGTGAATTTATGCTGTTCCTGTCCTCTGCTCTTTTTTTAAACAAATTTTTTTTTAGTTGTAAATGGATGCAATGACTTTATTTTATCTTTATGTGGTGCTGAGGATCGAACCCAATGCCTCACACTTGCAAGGCAAGCGCTCTGCCACTGAGCCACACCCCTAGTGTCTCTCTCTCTCTCTGTCTCTCTCTGTAATATTTATTTTTTAGTTGGACAGAATACCTTTATTTTATTTATTTTTATGTGGTACTGAGGATTGAACCCAGTGCTTCTCAAGTGCTAGGCAAGTGCTCTACTGCTGAGCCACAACCCCAACCCCTTCTGCTCTTTTGACAAGAATTATGAGTCAATACCCAAAATTAAGACAGTAGTCAATTGTCAAGGAGTTGCTGCAGTCTTTGGCCATTGCCACACAGGGTCTGAATTTCCCAAACACAGTATGTGTACAACAAGGTGGGTGCTGCTGATGTTGGCAGCCTGAGCAGACCCTGTAGCAGTGGAAGTAGCACAATCTGGTGGAAACAGCACTGGGTGAAGAGTCAGAAGGCTTTGGCGGGAGTTCAGTCAGCCATGAAATAACATGACCTTGGGCAAGTCCAGCTTTCTGAGCTTCATTTTCCCTCCTGACATAAATAATACTGGTCATTCTTCTCAGGATTATTACTGAGATAATAAGCCAGAGTGTCTTGAAAAAGCAAATGACAGTGGCAGATATTTAATGAGTACTGTTTCTTTTTTCTTTAATTCATTCAGCAAATGTATATGTCAGGCATGAGTTATTCTTTTTTTGGGGGGGGTATCAAGGATTGAACTCAGGGGCACTCAACCACTGAGTCACATCCCCAGCCCTATTTTGTATTTTATTTAGAGACAGGGTCTCACTGAGTTGCTTAGTACCTCGCTATTGCTGAGGTTGGCTTTGAACTTGTGATCCTCCCGTCTCAGCCTCCTAAGCCGCTGGGATGAGTTATTCTTATTAGGGCACTAGGAGACACCTAAGTGATCCATGAGCAGGATCTCACTCCTGGGTTCTCACTGCAGAGAGCAGTGAAGCCACAAGCACATCCTTACAGTGTGATCTGGGTGGCATGGTGTTTCAGTGGCCACAGAATGCTGTTAAAAAAAGAGGTGGTTATGGCCACTTTTGCCCAGGGGAGTTGTTAAAATCATCACAATGTGGTTTGTGGCTAGCTCTTGGAGAATGTTGGGAATTTCTGTACTGAAAGGGGATGAAAGGGTACCCTGGGTGTAGGGATTAGCATGTTCAAAGGTAGAGAGGTGTGAGTGTGCACAGAGTATTGTGAATGGTGGAGCATCGTTTGTATTCTCTTGTATTCAGGCCTTAACTCAGTTAAAAGTGCAGTGCCTCATGGTCTAGTATGTTCCAGTCTGACGTGCTCTTCTCCCCAGCCCAGATTTGCTTCATCTCAGTCAATAGCAACCCCCATCCTTTCGGATGCTATGTCAGAGGCATGCTAGATTCCTTTCTTTTTTCCATACCCCACATTGAATCTGTTAGGAAATTCCCATTTGTTCTACCGGTAAATATGTCAAGAATCCAATCACCTCACCACCAGCAGCAGCTCTACCCAGAATCAAGCATCATCATCTCATGTCAGGATTACTGCAAGACCCTCTTCCCATTCTCTCCATTTCCATCTTTGCTGCTACATCTTATCCCCAAGTAGGAAACAGAGGATTCTTTAAATACAAAAAGTCAAATCACAATACTCTTAGAGAGGTCTATTAGCAACCTATTCGTCTCAGAGGAAAAGCAAGATTCTTACCAAGAAATAAAACCAAAAACAAAACCCCATAAGACATTACTAGATGTGGCCCCTGCTCTCTCCCTGGCCTTGTCTATCCCCATGCAGCTCCATGGCCCCCTGGCTGAGATTGGCCATAGAAGCCCTTGTTCCTGATGTAGCACTTTGCATTGACTCTTCTGTACCTGTAACCTTCTTTCCCTAGAGCTCCATGTCTGTTCCTGTGTCACCTCTTTCAAGTCTTTCCTTTAACATCACCTTTTAGTTAATGCCTAGGCGGTTACCTTCTTTACATTGCAACTCCCCACACCTTACTCCTGATTGTTTGATGCCCAGCATTGAGGAGTTTAGCACCCCTGAAGTAATTATCTTGGATTACTTACAGTTTTTAGGAATTGTAGTATCTTTAATTGGAAAAGTCATAAAAGGTCAGAAATAAGGGAAAGTAAAAATAACCTGGGTCTTTCGTTTGAGGAGTGAGTATTTCAGAAAGAATCATCTGGGTTAAAGAGGAGCTTCCTTCACATTGACGCCCTGGTTTTGTCTCACAGTTCAAATTTTAAAAACTTAAATGCTATTAATTGAGGACTTGAAACACAATGCATATTTCACTAGTCCTCTGAATAAGGAAAGCTTGCATGAGGCCACTGTGTTTCTTCTCTACAGTCTGGAGAACTGGACTGCTTGACAATCCTTGGATGCTTTTGGGTGGGCCGGCAGGGGGGGGGGGGGGTAGCGGGGAAGAAANTGGATGTGTAACTGATGTGATTCTGCAATCTGTGTATGGGGTGAAGGTGGGAGTTCATAACCCACTTGAATCAAAGTGTGGAATATGATATGTCAAGAAATTTGTAATGTTTTGAACAACCCACAATAAAAATAAATAAATAAATAAAAATAAAAAAAAAGTGAAATACAGAAAATCAGCAAGGATTATAATTCAATGGATATATGATGTAGAATATTGTGAATATCAAAGGATTGGAGAGATCCTTAGGAAAACTGAAAAACTTTCAATATTCTTGCAAAATGAAGAACCTCTTGAAAATCATGCTAAAAATTAAACATTATGGGCAGGATGTCATATTGTGTTACCAAGAAACTTTGTTAGAAATTACAAAAGAGAAAATCAAAATGTCATTGCTCTTTTTTGATTTTCATTTGTCCCTCAGTTAAAATTATAACTTGCATTTATATAGCAATTGGCTCAATACTTTTCATAATAAAATCTCACTAAACCTTCCCTCCTTGTTTTCATGCCCTCACTATGTACCATAAATCTTTGGTTCCTGTTTCATTTAGTGTATTCTTGGTCCTGGTAGCCAATTATTCTTACATAGTAACAGTAATGATAAAGGACATGTCATAAAACAAATTTTGAGTCTTAACAATGAATACAACCAGATTCAGTGAGTTCTTTTAAAATTCAGATGTAAATCTTAATTAAATGTGCACATAAGCAAAGAATTTATCACCCAGATAAATTCCATTGTTCTAGAGTGTTAAAAAAAAAAAGTAAATAATGTCCATCATCTTCAATCTCTGTTTATATCATGATAGATTTTAATGCAGAGAATGTAGGGAGTAGGCAACTAAGTGATTAAAACTCACCTAAGTAAATAGGGGCCTAAAAAGTCCAGAAGATTAAAATCAATGAGAAGTTATATGTTAAGTTAGCTCATCAGCTCAGGGATCAAAATATAGAAGAAATATAGAAATATGTTTTTAGTGACTAAATATATATATATATATATATATATATATATATATATATATAAAGTCAGTACTCCACAGGGCAAAGGGGAGCCGTAATAGATTTTGATTAAATAACTGACATAATGAAAACACTGTTCAAGGAATGTTAAACTGACATATGTATGCAAGATCCATATTTAATTTGAACATCTTACAGTATTTTATGCTTGTTACCCTCCTCCAACAATATTTACGGGCTTTGACGTGAAGTCTGGGTTTATAAATATTTTAAAAACAACAAATAATAAGAAAGTATTTATTTTGGGTTAATGGTAATTGTATGTTTTGTTTGCTTAGTGAAATGAGGTTAGTGCCCTTTGTTCAGACCAAATGACAGATGGTCTTAATCTGTTGATGATAGAAAATGTTAGAGCCTTCTCTGACCCTCCAAACTCATCATGATCTTGTTTTATAAGTGGGTAGGCTTCAGTACTATCCTGAATGAGGCTTCTGCTTAGAGAAAGAAAAATGGTACATACTTCATCTGGTCAGAGCAAAGTAGCATTCCCATTTGGGCACCATTTAGTCAAATGTTATAGGAAATATAAAGGTATTTGGCTAAATAATTATTTTATATAATTAAAATAGTGGGGGAAAGGTATCTAAATACTTACTCTATTTAAATTTTGTGCCCAGGACATAGGATAATTAAGGTATGTTCCTTTGTCCTCAAGTAGCATCTAGAATTTGGGGAGAAAATGACACCTACATGGTCATAAGAGAATATTAGATGGAAAGTAGTTGTGTGACTTCAGCTCATAAATGAACATGCAATTAGAAATGCAGCCATACTCCACTCTGTGTTAAGTTCTGATGACAGAGATGTCCCTCTTTTTAGCCACACAGACATAATCAACCCTGCTTCAGAGATGCCTGGAATCATCTGCCATTACCCCTTAAAAATTTGAATTCATTCTTTAAAATAATTAATGCGTTAGTGTCATCCTGGTGTGGTACATAATTTAAAAATTTCTTCCTCATAAATAAAACAGCATTTTAGACCAGCTGCTCTATACACCAAAGAACCAGGGACTAAAAAGGCGTGAGAGAGCACAGAGCTTTGCTTTCCTCAGCCTCATCAAAGGATGTTGAAGCTTTCCTTATTCATCCCACTTCTCCCTGATGTCTGAACTACTCTCCTCCTATTCCTGGTCATGATGCACTTAGTGTGCAGTGTCGACAGTCTTATTTAACCTACCATAGTAAAAAGAATGCCACATCATTTGCCAATATATTTAGCAAAGCCAAACTGGCCAACATGATAATTCTGTATACTTGGGTGATTGCTCTTTTGTATTTTATTCTATAATGTTGAGTTTGGCCATATTAGAGGGAGAGTGTATGTTTTAACTGTATGCAAGTTATATAAAATCAAAGATTATTACTTGAGGCAGCAACCTTGATGGGACACATCTCTGGATCTTTACAGACTCACGTAATAGACTGTGAGGAAATGGGCATGCTATCAGTTTATACCCCCCAAACTTCCCAAACCCACAAATACTCTCATTGATTTAAAACACACTGCATATATGTCCCATCTTCCAGGATCAGATCCTCATTCTCAGGGTATTAGGAGAGGATTTTGGGAGTTTATAATTGTCTAAGGATCTCAGTCTCCAAATGTAAAGGGAGAAAATAATCTGCAATGAATTTGGAAATATATATGAAATAAACATTGATAACATGAAACTGTTTTTTTTTTTGATAGCAGGGATTGAACTTGGGGCACTCAACCACTGAGCCACATCCCCAGCCCTATTTTGTATTTATTTAGAGATAGGGTCTGACTCATCTGATTAGTGCCTCGAGGTTGCTGAGGCTGGCTTTGAACTCAAAATTCTCCTGCCTCAGCCTCTGGAGCTGCTGGGATTACAGGTGTGTGCCACCACACCTGGCCAACATAAAACTTTTATCTTTTAATGGCTTAACTTCTCTGAGTTACTCTCTTTTATAAACATAATTTTTCTTATATTCTTATTAATATTCTGTCATAGTGATTCTTAACCTTTTGGGTTATGAGTGCTTTTAGAAACTAATGAAGGCAATGGTACCTCACTCCAGAAAATTGCTCCAATGCACATGCTTGTAAAAATATTCTATGAAATTGGGGGTGGGGGAGCAGTGGCTCATGGATTTCATCAGATCCTATTGTCCTAAAGTAGTCACTGAATGTAAAGAACTGATTTATTATCTATGCACTAGTTCTGTACCATCCTTGAGAGAATGAAGAAAAGAGTCATACAAATCATTTTCATAGAGGAACTCTGATTGAAAAAGGAGTTACACAAAAGTAACAACGATAAATCAGTTTCCAGTATGTCTTTTTTCCCCTAATATTTTCGCGTTGGAATAAATCATGTTCATTTTCACCAAGATGACTATTTCCTCAGGCACCTTTGTGAATCATGCATTCTACCTATAGATAGTATTATCTACATTCAATTTTTAACATCAAGAATGATAGTTTAAATCCAATTGAAAAAAGGCATGAAGTTTGAAAATGATGTATTTTTACCTACTAAAGGCCCCTTTTTGCTTCCACACATCTTTATTTTCTTTCCTGACAGATGATATACCCTTTTATTCAAGTAATTAGTTAATGCACTGTAACTCGTAGTTTGAGAAGTCAACTGTATGTCTGACTGACTTTTTTCTCTCTAGGGCTTCTCAGAAGCCACTGTACAGCAGTTTTTCCAATACCTCATCTTTCTTAATGGTCAGAATGGCCACCATCTTTGTTATTTCACAGGGAAGGCTATGTGGGACCAGAGCAGCAGATTCTAGCTCATTCCCTTCTCATCGGCTCCCTTTGATGGTCTGTTCCTGGTAAGAAACCTGATATGTCCTCACCCCAGTCAGTCAGCACCACGCTAAATCTGGGACCTAAGATTTGTGGCTGTGACCGGGTGAGGTTGCTTTTCTTTTATAAAGTGCATTAACCCAGGGTTAAAAGCACCATGTATGATTGACAGTCAGAACAAGTGTCCTGGGGCACTTTGGAGCCTGTGGTGTGACTGCTGTCCTCCTGGATGGGGTGAAGAGGTGGTAACAACAGTGTATTTAGATGTGAACTTGTCACTGTGATCAGTAGGGCAAAACTTTAAGATCAGCTTCCAGAAAAGAAATTTCTGTTCTCTGATGTCAACATATGTCAATTATCTGGCTTCCCTGTAGCTGAATATTTCATTCTCTGGTCTTTTCTTGCTCTAGCCTGGTGGAAGAAGCCAGGCTGCAGCTGTCCCCCAGAGGCAGCCCCTGAGCATATCACTTATATTCTTGGTGAGGACTCAGAGCAATAGAAAAAAGGTCAGATTCTGTTTAAGAGGACCATGAAGTATATAACATGTGTTACTGTTGAGATTGTCACCAAAATTAAGTTCCGGTTTCAAAGTGATGGTTCTCTTATCTGAAATATGGACTAAAAGGCAATGGCTAAGGAGCCAATTGATTTTGTTTTGGAGCCTCATCAATCAAACTGATCCTGTTGGTGCCTCAGAATTCTAATTTAAAGCAAGCCCAAAACATATGGTCACGTTTGAAATTACCTTTTACTTTTACCCCATTCATTCATAATTTTCTCACTGTCATGTCTGCAGTCTCCTTTCCTCTTGGACTCAGATGATTTAACCTCTTTGCTAAGAGATCCCTGCTGAGAGCTGTGCTCCTGCATCGGCCTCTCTCTCCCTGCCCACCTCCCTCCCTGCCCACCTCCTCAGCCCTTTCTCCTAGTGCCTTCTCTTCCTTCTCACCTCTCCTTTTAGGTTTTTATTTACTTCCTTCTTGGAATCCCTGTAAGTTTCTTTATCCCCTTAGCTACTTCTGACCTCTGTGGTATGTTAGTGCGTAGTTATTTAATACATACTAAAAGATTGAGAACGACAGAATAAGTGTTACCATCCTCTCCCCTAAGCCCAAGAGGCAGGACGTCACCAATACAGTTTAAGTCCTGTGCCCAACTGTATTCGGCACCTTCTCCCAGGATGGTAACACATCTCATACTGTTTCACATCTTGTTCTGAATGCCCTGGGAGGGAGGAAGATGCTCTTCCTGTGTTCAGCCTGCTCAGTGGCATCTTCTTGGCTGCTGGGGATAAGGCTGGGAGTGAAGCATAAGGAGCTGAGGAGAGGGGACCAGCCAGAGTGGGGGTGGAAAGGAGCAAACTCTTTCCAGTTACGTGTTTTTATTTCCAAACGAGGTAGTGTATTTTATAATCTTTGCTTCTTGGTATGTTTGACAGATTTCACATGCCTAAAAGAACTTGGGTTGGTAGGATACAGACCTTAGGCAGACCCCAGCCAGGCCCCTTACTTGGTGAAATTATACAAGTTACTTAATTTCTTTTAGCTTTTTTTGAGCCTTGTTTTTTAAAAAAATATGTAAAAGTGAGGAGATTAACAGTACCATTTCCCAAAACTTTGTGAAATGAGATAATACATGTAAAGTGCTTTGTGGGGTCTGGCATAGAGAACTAAATAAATGTTAGCTATGGTAACATAGCATTTAACATTAAATCATTATGTAATTTATTCCAAACATTTATTTTAGGATGGAATATGGGGTTTGGAGGCCATGTGACTTGTATTCAGCTCAGAAAAGAGAGCCTAGAAGATGAGAGAAACAGGCTGTGTCCTAAGCACTTGATGGTGGCTCTTGGAGGAGTCATCATTTATGAAATGCCATGTTGCTGTGCAGGGGAGGTTGGAATCTCTACTTCCCAGAGACCTATTCTTTCTACTGGTTCACTTTTCACGGCATGTCATAAACAAACCTCCATTTGTGCAGAAAAAGCTGCCACCATTCTGTTCGTCAAATCTCTTGCCTGCCTGCTAGACAGAATGTGATTAAGTACATTGTTAATCTCCACAGGGCAGGTTAGAAGACTCTCTGTACACTCCTAAGATCCTAGTAATAGCTAAAACCACAGAGTTCTTGAAATAAGCTGTGCAAATTGGTCAGAAAAAAAAAAAACAGGATGATTGAAGAGGGAAGTGATTTCCTCTGGCAGTGGTTACTACCTATTGATTTTCTGTGAATCCTGGATTGAACAGCTTTAGTTCCCTGTCTAGAGGACAGGGGAAATGTCGCCTGCCTCTCTTATTTAACACACAAACAGAACTGAGGTCATGTTGCATTTACACTTTGCTCAGCTTTTTTTTTTCTTCAGGTAATTTTATTACTAAGATTACAGAAGTGGTGCTGATGGTGACACCTACTTCATGAGTAAATATTTTCCTTCTACCAAATCCTTTCATATTCTTTATCTCCTTTCACCTTTAGAAAACCTGGTGTTTATAGGTTTTAATTATATTTCTCATTCAGGGAAGTTTTGACTTTTTAAAAATAAATGTGTTTTTTTAATAAATGAAAATAAATGTATTTTTTTCCATAAATGTGTTCTTTCTATACTAATTATGAAGAATCTGTGAAGGATTTAAAGTTCACTGGGCAGATGATGGCAAAATTATTTTCTGCATACTTCCTTGCAATTTCTGTTGTTAATTGATAAATATATGCTTATAACATTGGAAATTTTATCAGAAAACAGTAATTTAAAAAAAAGTCTTTAAAAATTAATATTTGTGAACTCTAAATAAAATTACAATGGTCTAATTATCAATACTTAAATATAGGAGGGTGAGACGTGAAAATATTCATAAATGACATTTACTATCATAGGGAATACCTTAACATGATATATCAAAGGTGAGTTTTGCAATTTAGACCAGAACATGTTAACATCTGGTTCAACTAATTTCTCTCATAATGCTTTCAGCCTGTTCCACTTCATCTAACATAAGATTGTTCCTTTATATTGTTTTTGTGCATATTTTGTATATACACATACAATCTCAAGCATTTACCATAATGTGAGCTTACAGGCATAATGGATTCTTCTTCACTGGCTGTGTAGGGTTGCTTTTCCATGTATGCTATTTTGGGGTGTGTGGGGCCATAGAGTTAGATCTTTTGCTTTCTAGCATTTATGGCTTCATTGACCTTTGACCAGCACTTCTTTTCTATCAATATACTTTTGCCTTATTAAAGAGATATTTACCATTAATATTTTCTTCCCATTCTACTTCTTTCTTGCTATCTTGCATGCATGTGCACACACACACACACACACACACAATTCTGAAAGATACTTCCTTAGAGAGCTCTGAGTTGTGTCATGCAATGAAAAAAATATAAGACCCTTAAGGGACAAGGGCTATCTTTGAAATGAGAATCCCAGGTGAGCTCCCCTTCCTCTGTCTTATGACTGACTATCTTATCAGAATCATACTTAATACACATATCAAAGTACTCTGCCAAATTCATAAACAAAAGATTGAATGCTCAGTGAACTTAGATGGGAAGAGCGATGTTGCATGGAACATGCAGTTTTAATCTATTTTGGGTTTTGGACATTCAAAGCTAAAATTTCTGACAAATAGGTAAATAAGAAAATAAAGGAAAGTGAAACACAGCATAAATCATGGGAGAAATATGTTAGAGGAGGAGGATGTACAACAGAAAATTATGAAAGTGAACTGGGCAGGATAATGAAGAGAAGAAGCTAATTGGAGATTATCTGAAGATAAAAAACTGGCAACAGTACCCTCTGGGGAAATTAACTGGCAGATGAGAGGCATGTTGCAGGAATACAATGACTAACGTTATCTTTTAAGAACAGTTATGGGAAGAGGACACTTCTTAACAGAAAAGATGAAGTGAGGAATCAGAGAGGGATTAAAGGAATGTGATAAGCACTAACCAGGGTAGATACCCTCCAATTTTTTTGGTGAAACCAAGTATGGATATAATGTGTTAGTGCCTCTTATTATCAAAAGGGCTAGGAGCTGTTGGGGGAAGGGGTTATGAGTAGCCAAGAATCACTTCTGAAAAACTCTCAAAGTAAGGTTTTAAATTCAGACCCATTTTTCCCCCATTATCTTTTCTTGCCACGAAGTTATTGGACTTGATTACTTGTGTCATATTCAGAAGCCCCTATGCTAAAGGTCAAATAAATTTCCATACTGGAAAACAAACCATGAAAAAACCTAGGTGTTTTTACGGTTTTATTAAAATGTTGAAATTATATTAATCACATTCTAATTCATCAAGTTAAGTATTATTTTCCATCATAGCTTGAGAATGAGGATGCAGTGTAATTTCTAGTACTTGCAGGTGCTCGGTAAGTGTTGCACGTGCATGGACACTTACATACCAGGTATATACTAGGCAAAACTCTCCTTTCGCAGCCAGCATGGGGTCAGTCCAGAGCTGCTTTTGTGGGTCAGACTGTGGTGCTACAGACTTCAAGATGGAACGCCATCAGTTGTCTCAGGTATTATGCTCTTCAGTAAAGCATTTGTCCAAGGATCCAGGCAGCCATTGGTTTCCCTGGAGACACTCATCTGCATGTATGATGTGAGTGAGTTGGTATATCTTCTCAAAATCTGCTTTGATAGTTCGTTCTTCATGGACACACAGACATCTTTTGTTTAGTGAGAGAATCTCTACTTCAGAAATAGAAGTTAGCATGTTCTTTTGCACTGACCTTTAACTTGGAAAAGACCAAAGAGATGCACTTGGTGGCAGACACAACTCTCAAGGAATTAGATGGTCACAGCTTTCCTAGTTACCTAGAGGTCTTTCTTGTTCTGTGTGTCACAGATGCAGCTTTGGTAAACTCCACATGAAAGCAGAGGGGTTTTCTAAGGGCCAGAACTTTATTCCTCTGCTGAAATCAGTAGGATCCCGTTGGCCCAGAGTTAGTGATAGAAATTTTAATGCTAAAAGCCTAAAAGCTGAAAAATCAATGTCATATGGCATTAAGAATTGTTGCCACTTTGTGTATGTATTCTTGGATAGTCACTGCAGATTAAAGCTGCTATAATGATGGAAAGACAGGCAGCAACTGACTGTCAGCCCATGGTGTTAAACAGGTAAGCACAACAGTGCTTTTGTTAAAGAAGGTTTTTGTTAAGGAAGAAAACAAGGAGCCATCTGCCTGGTGGACAGAGATCTGAGGGTTGAGTTCTGGACATTTGAGTTAAAAAAAATCTGTAGGAGATTAAGATATGAGTTTGCAATTGAATTGTTAGAATATTTACTTCAGTCACAAGAACATTGTTTTTTTTCTTCTTAGAAATTATAACAAGCTATTCCTGTTAAAGAATACTTAGAAGTACCAGCATCATCTGAAAAAGTCATGAAATATAAATTGTGTTGCAAATGCAAAGAACCATGAGAAATTCAGTCAATCACTGTTTAAGGGAAAACAGAAAATTTAGAAATAACTGGCCCGTGACAACAATAGCAACATCTGAAGAGTGATGTTTCAATACTAGAAGTTTCTCTGATGAATGTGGTTTTATAAGGTTGTCAGTTAATCGCTGTGGGAAATGAATATCCTCTAGCTGAATTGGGAGGGAACTGTCATATGGCAGGACTTCTTTCGGTGGTTCGTAAAGGTAGGTCATTAGATAACAGAGCTGGCAAAATCCAGGAGAAACCTCCCTTGATTATTAATGGTAATAGTAACTAATGGGATGTGCAAACTGCTCTCAGTAATTGAAATTTCATTCCAGTTCTCTTTTGCCTTTACTGGCTTCATTCTGCTTCATTGGAGGAAGTCCCATGCCTTCGACTACATGGATATGGACATAAAATTCAAATCTTGTAAAGCATATTATAAAAGCTCAGGATTTTCCTTGGTTTATTAATCTGTCTAATTATGGAAGACTTTTGTATTATCATTTGTTGTTCAAGTAGTAAGAAATTGGATGTAAAATGAAAGGAAAAAAAAATCCTTCCATGCTTGCCTTCTGGCCAAAACATGTGGCCTGGTGCCATAGAAACCTCTCTAGTCTCAGAAATGATGACAAAGCATAGTTCCAATAAAGCAGGTTCCTTTGCCATACGCCTATGATTTAATCTTTTCTTCTTTTTTTCCCCGTGAGGCAATTCTGTCTAGCATTGTCAACCATGTCAGCTTTACTAGAATGTCTCAAAACATCTGTAAAATACTGATTAAAATAGACACTGTGGTTCTATAAAAGAAACGCATTGGCTTTCTGCTGTCTCTGCCCGACTCCTGGAATTGCATTCCCAGCTTTATTTAAAGCCATTGTGGCACTCAGATCTCCTGTAGTTATATTTTTGCTGAATGGAGATGGATATCTTGATTACACTAGTGTAGAGGGATGGGCAGCTGGCCCTGTTATGTCATGGAAGAGTCATTCTTCTAAGATGGAGAAAACAAATAAAATGATTCTGAAATGTTTGTGGGATCTCTCAAAGGGAAAGGAAACTTCATGGCAGAAATATAGCCATAGAGGGCTACTATAAAAAAAACAATTGAGGGTAAAAAAACCACATATGAGGAAGTGGATGGAAGCCACAGAGCCCTGTCATCTCCTGTTTATGGGCACGAATTATAATGTTGGGCAGCCACTTAACTAAGAAGCATTTATTATCTCTTTTTATCATGCCTCTTTCCTGCCTTGCCCATTTCTATTAGAGCAGGTCTGTGATTCCTTTTGATGTTTCAGGGAGTCATTAAATAATATTCCCATCCTCCCTCCCAAGTTTACAAGAACTGAGAAATGGCATAGAAAACTGAGATCAATGGAAAAAAAGAGAAACATCAGCTGTTAAAGTCAGCTAGAGAAGTGACTGACTGGCCGAATGGGCTCCCTGGTACTTCTCCCTCCTTTAGATCCTTGTGATCCTGCCTCAGGCTGCTGCTCATAGAGGCAGAACAAGTTCGGGAAGTTACCCTCCTTGTCAACTGGCAGTCACAGAGGAGAGGCCAGGAGGCTCGTGGTTAGGAAGCCTCAGTTTCTTCTCCCAAGTACATCATAAATGTGATGGAGGGAGGGAGGAGGGGAAGCTGGAATGTTTTATATGCTACTTCAGTCTCCTGAGAAATGGAGCAGGTATTTCATTTCTCCTATGGGAATATGAGGAGTGGGGAATGTCCTTCTGCTGTGCTTCTACAACCCTCTGCTAAGACCCTGGACTGTGCTGCTGTTTCCCACTAAGGCCATCTGCTTGGCAGGACAGTTCTTCTTATGCCTCTCCCCCATTTCTTCTTAACACAACCACTACTGTTGGGATGCCAGCCTCCCTGGGATCACTCTTCACAGAGCACCCTTCAACAGTCTTTGCTTTTTCCTCTTCCGGTTTAAAGCCCATCCACCTGTGCAATCTGCTGTGGGTAGGATCTGATAATTTTCTTCTCTTCTGTGAATGCCTTCATATTTATTGTGTACCCTATAAAAAAAGCACTATAAAATGGTTACCATTTTCTAAACCTCTACACGGAGATTATCCCCCTTTCCCTTACTGTTACATGTGTAGCTATTTCATCTCCTTGGTGAGATTTTAAGATTGTTGTGGACAGAATCAGTTTCTTGCATACCTCTTCTGCACCCTTTCTCAGGGTTAATCGAATGCGGTGTTTATGCAAAAAGGGAATGTATTTGAGCCTGCTTTTTCTAGAAAACAGAGCCTCTGGCAAAACTCAGATGAGTTGGTGCAATTCCAGAATAGCAATTGTGAGGGAATGGGGTGGTGGGGTGAGGAGCAAGAAAAATACAAGGTAGTAAGTTACCATGGCTGTCCATGGCTGCTTGAGAAAACACTGCTTGTTGCCCTGTGACACACATTGTCTTGCAAACAGTTCTTTGAAACCTCTAGATCTCATAAGGGACTTTCACAAGAAGAAAAGGCAAGGTATCATCTAGTTCCTTCTGCCACTCATTGGGTTTTAAGTTCCATTTCCAGGTTGTGTTACTGAGCTGTTCTGACCAGCCTCTGGGGAAGCCAGATCCTATACTTCACAGCACGATGGTCCATTGGAATCTAGAAGTGGTGGAGAACCCAGAGTCTCCATGATAATAGTCATGTTGGGCTAGAGTACCAGAGCTGTAGCAGCTCCCACCATAGTGGACATGACAGAGGCTGAGCTCTGCTGAGCCATCACCCCGCTGGGAGACTGATTTGGCTTTATATTAAGCAAACAGCCAGAGGAACAGTGTGGGAAGGGAAAGACAAATCTAAGAAGACACATCCATTGGGTCCAATACAGCACCCAATAAATTGATATTGGCTGGATAACTGAGTATAATAAGTATTTGATAAACCTTTATTGACTTCTGTTGGTTAATTGCCTCCTATTTTTCTACCTTATTGGTGTTATTAAGAAATACAAAGGGTGATCTGAAAGCCAATTCAGACTAAAACACATATCTATTGAGGGGTCAGAGTGAAGGGAGAACAAGAGTGTGTGAGATAGAGGTAATTAATCGAGGCAGGGCTCCTGGAGGGGGTGAGGTTTGAAGTGTCTTTTGAAGGCTATGATGCCAAGAATTTGTAAGGAATGAATAGTTGTCTACAAAGTTCTCATGCAATCTTCAGGGTTTGAGCAAAATGCCAAGTTTTAGGATTAGACTGTATACATCTGTGATAGTGTAGCCTTATTGGTTTTTGTAAGAACAAATCTAGAAAGAACAATCTAGAAAATTGCTATTGATACTTTGGCAAAATCCAAAGTTGTCTTTGATTTAAATTGAAAATTTAAAATGGATGGCATTCGACTGCAGCTGTAGCTCAGTCTAACCTGAACAAGGCTCTCGATTTAATCCCCAGTACCTCAAAAATAATACAAATTTAAAATTAAAAAATGATGGCATGCAATGTTGGCAAAGAAGTGGAGAAACAGTTTTCCTATACATTCATAGAGTGCATAAATTATCAAAGTCTTTTTAGAAGTCAGTTGTATTTTTATTTATTTATTTTTTTATGGGTACTAAAGATCGAACCCAGGGCCTTGAATGTTCTAGGCGAGTGCTTTACCATGTGGTACTAAGGCTCGAACCCAGGGCGAGTACTGTACCCCTGAGTCACCACCACAGCCCGTCAATTGTATTTTTAATCAAAATTTGAAATGCAAAAAAATTGAGAAATTTTATTTTGGGAATCTAGGTATACAAAAATACATTTACATGGTTGTTCAGTGCAGCTTTGTGTCTAATAATGAAAATAAGTTCAACTTAAATATCTATTCACAGTGGAGTGGATAATAAAATAAAGTACATCTGTGCTATGTGACTTGCAAAAGATATAAGCCCATTTGAACAATCTTAAGAAAGGTTGTCACACTTTTAAAAAGACAAGTTGTGAAATAGCTTATAGCATCAACCTAGTTTTATAAGAAACAACAAAGAGCATAACTTAAAACAAATCTCAGTCTAAGGGTAAGGATATGAAATGACTTTTTTTTTTTTTTTTTTTGTATTCTGTGAGCTACTGCATTTATTCACTTGTCTAAATTTAAGGGTAAAAAAAACCCCTAAATGTATCATTCTTTAAATAAGAACTTTAAATAAGAAAATTTATCTCCCCAAAAGTCCAGATGAAATTTTTATATTAGTACCAAAGCAGGGGGGAAAAAAGGGATAATTCCCAGGGTAGTCCTGTATCAGTGACATTTCACAGATCATTTAGGATGAGGAATTTTTTTTATGAATTGGAAAAAAAATGTCAACTGAAGTAGTGGAAAGTTGGGAAAAGTATCAAACCTATAGTATAACTCAATTCATTGTGAAGAGAAAACTTTTTAAAATATATTAATATTAAAAATGTGACCAAATTTTTATTTTATGTGCAGATTAACAAATGTGGACAATATGAAAGATTTTATACAATGTCACAAATACATTGTAAACGAGGCATTTTCTTTGTTTACTTAACCTCAAATGCTGATCCCAAGTAGAACTAGTATACAAAAAATCACTTTCAAGGATTTAAACCATTTGATCCAGTTCAGGATCCCTCTCTCTGATGTCCCTTATAGGGGTTCAGGCACACAGCCCCTCCTTCCGCACTCCCTGTCATAGGGGACTCAGCCCCTTGGGAAGTGGCCCATTCTGTCGTTGGACAACTCTGCTTTTTACAAAGTTCTTAGAACTCTATTAAATATAATATCTGCCTCGGAGAAGAATTACCTCTAATACACATTAGAATGAGCTTTAAAAATTGATCAAGGCCCAGTCTCCACCCCAGACCAAATAAGTACCTGGGAGTGAGACCCAAGCATCAGCCTGTTTCTGAGAAGGCCCCAGGGAGTTTCCTGTACAGTGAGGATAGCTAGCTATGTACTCCCGGAAACCCATCAAAATTTTGAAGAGCACTCTCATGTTTCACCTTCATTTCTTCTCTAAGAAAATAATCTCCTAATCTTTATAGGAAATGACTTATAATGTTTTTAAGGTCTGTGTGATGAGTATCAATTCGTACTGAAATCACTATAACAGGACATTTCTTGATAAGAAATTTGGTGAAATACAGTCAGAGTGGCTACAATTATTATTGTAAGGAAACAGAGCAAAATCTCATCAAGGGATGCGATGCTTAGTATGGCTTATATTTTTCTGAGAGTCTCCTGTGTCAGGACTTTGTGTGCCTAGCGGATTCTTTTGGCCCCACCTTGTTTTTTTTTGTTTTTTTTTTTAATGGTTTTGTAATGATTTAAAAACAAACTCAAGGCAGTAACAGAAATAAGTAAAAGGTGAGATACATACCTGGCTTGATTAAGATAAATCATTCATTCAAATATAGACTTTCAAAAAGAAAATTATAATATGCAAAATATAACAACCTGTGCAAGATATAACATGGAAAATATAACAACCTGTGCACAGTATTGTAACAACCTATGCATATTATTTTATCTATCAAGTTAAGGTAAAAATAGCCTGATGTTCACAGCTGTTATTGAGACTGGGTTTTGTTTTGCCTGAAAAAATTTTGTTAAAGTTGAAATTCTCACCAATGAAATAAATTTCTCACAGGCCACTAACAAGGTGTTGTTTGAACTACTAAAACAATGTGTGTGTGTGGCAGGGCAAGGCAGAAAAAACAAACCAAACCAAACCCCCGGGTTCCTGGGCCCCTTAGCTGAGATGAAGATGGGATTACTCATCCTTAGGCCTGGTGTCTAGAGGCTGAGGTAACCTGAGAAATGGCATCAAGAGCAAAAATGGAGTTGAAGAGTGACTCCCACACGGATCTAAAGTAACTCTACATGGAGGCCAGCAGGGGTGTCAGATCAGATGGGGAGGCATGGGGAGGAAGTGTCAGGAGGAGTCCCTGTTTTAGTACAAGAGTGGCTGTCACAGGCTGTTCATAGGAGAGAGCTATTCGACATATTGAGCTGGTTATTGAGAGTAAGTTGGCAGCTGGCCTTCCTCTTTTTCCTATAAGGCATATAAAATATTTCAGCTTTATGTTACTCTTTATAGCTGAGGCAGTGATGGTGGCCAGTGGTCAGGAAATTATATCTTTTTGCATTTTACATTTCTCTTAATACTCTGTACACATCACCGCTAAACTGCCTGGCCTCCATTCTCTGTCCAAAGAGGGTCTTGTTCTGTGGGGGCAGTCTGCGTCTTCTAGCAGCCTTCTTGGCAGGCATTTGGTATCTTGCTTCACTGCAGGCAGCTCTCTGAGCTGGCCATACTTTTCCTTCCCTAACTCTAGAGTGCTGCATCCGTCCCATTTCATCTTGCTATGCCTTGTGGAGATGGGGGGGCGGGCAACAAGGAATTGAGAAAGGTTATGGCTGTGACAGCCACAGTTCTGTCCCCTATAGTCATTTCAGTGACTTCAAGTAAAGTGTTTCCTCCTAAGTAAGGGTCGCTCCATTTCTTTTTCTTCTAATCCCTTTGAGAGAGGGCTCAGCTGGCTGAGGAATGAAACCCTATGCTTCATGGCCCCTTTCCAGCTGGGTGCAGTTCCAAACTATTCTCCATGCCAACACTAATTATGTTCAGGGTTTCTTATTAATAACAGAGTAAAGACATGTGAGCTAATATTGAATATTAATTTTCTCTAATAAGAAAGATTGGCTATTTTATTATAGATGTGAAGCTGTCTTGGTGTTGGTCTACGAAGACTCTGGCATGCAGCTTCCCTGTCAGGAGGTGAGGTGCCCTCTGGCAGGAAGCTTCCAATTTTCTGGGACAGCGTTTCCCACATTCTTGCTAAAAAGCTTCTGCCCAGCTCAGTGGCTTGGCAAATAAAGCAAAACCTCCTGGATTTAAATGGCACTCCTAGATAATCTGTGATCATTCAATGGGGCCATAATAGTTTTATTTTTATATTATCTTTGTAAGTTTTCCTAGATGAATCGATATTTAAACTTCTGTGAATTTAATTTAAACTCAAGGGAATGTTGGGCTCTTAAAAAGTGTCAGTTCCATACATATGCATGATCTCTGTGCTGCCTAGCATACTATGTAGTACACAACAGGCTTCTACAAGTTTTATTAATGAATTATTAGAAATGACTAAAACAAGCTTATAAATATATTGGTGGAGTAGGATTTTTTTAAATGCTGTTATTTTTACTTGAAAATGATAAAATAAAAAAAATTCCCTTGTCAATTTCACATGATTCCCATTAACTTATCAATTTAAGTTTGAGAAGAATCATTGTCTCTTAAATCAGTAGTTTAAGACTTCCTGTTAAAAAACTACCTGGGGAGCTCCACCCAAGACTGATGAAAGAACTGCTGTTGTGGGTTTTGGACATCTGGAGATTTTATTTTTTAACAGCTTTATTGAAGTATAATTAACATACAACAAGCTGTACATACTTAAAAGACAATTTGGTGAGTTTTAACATATGTAAACACCTGTGAAGCCATCACCACAATCAAGACAGTGAACATCATCTGTGGTTTTAGAACCGGCTCAGGTGATTCCTAAGCCCAGAGGGACTGAGAACCACAGAAACAGAGCCTCAAAATCATGAGCTGGTTAAGTGTATGACTTGTAGCTGTTCTTCCCATGCAGATGGTCAGACTTGTCAAACTCCAGAAGTGCAGCAAATGGGTGAGAGCAAAGTTGTCTCCAGGCAAGGAGGACCAAAGTCCTCTCCATTCTATTGCCCACCGACCCAGATGAGTGAAATGATACTTTAGAGTAGAATAATACTCCACATATCCAATTATGTAATAATTTTACTGGCTGATTTTCAGTCAGTGCTACTAAAATAGTGTATCTTTAGAAAATGACATTTAAAAAGTCAGCTGGTAGGATAAATGTTAATGTTCAATATTAGGACATTGATTAAATACATGCAATTTCTTTATATGGTGGAATATTTTACAGATACTAAAACTGATTTTTATGATAGTTAACGAGGGAATTTTTCATTGTGTATTGTTAAGTAAAAAAAAAAATCAGGTTGTTAAATCAGAATGTGCTGAAAGATACCACTTCTATTTTGGGGGGAAAAAGGTATAAAGATAACATTAAAAATCTTTATTAAAAGAAGTTTAAGCTGGGGGTAGTGGTGCACACCCGTAATCTCAGTGACTTGGAAGGCTGAAGCAGAAGGATATCAAGTTAGAAGATAGCTTCAGCAACTTAACAAGATCTTGTCTTAAAATTTCAAAGTAGTAAGAAGAAGAAAGGATTGGGGATATAACTCAGTGGTAAAGCACCCCTGGGTTCATGTCCCACTACCAATAAATAAATAAATAGATTAATTAATTAATTTAAAAATAAGTGTACAGACACATTCACATGGGCAAAATAAAAAATGTGGAAAACACACACAAAAACATTAACAATTATTATTTTCAGTGGTGGAAGAAAATGCTTTAATTAAAAAAATTTCTGTATGTTTCTTATTTGAAAAACAAAAATACCTCTTTAATCAGAAATAAATGTTATTAAAACTGCAAAATTCCCCAAGTAAAAATAAGATCTTGTCTAAATCAAGCCAGTCAAAATGATGGAAGAATATAAAAATCATTAGCATTCTAGCTTCAAACTAGTGTGCATTACCCAGTAGTCTTTCACTAAATGTTTCTTGAGCGATTTGAATAAATGACTGGAGCTAAGCAAAATAAACAAACCCCTGCTCAACTTGGAACTAGTTCAGTTGCTTTTTTTCTTCAGAGTCGTCAAAGCAAATTTGTTGTGTTTATTCTATTAAACTCAAGTTTGAGGTTGCAAGACATTTGTATTACTGTTGAAGTGTGTTGGCATTTCATTTCATTTTGACTGACTCCAACTGTTTTTTTGGTAAGAAGACTGGGCAATATGCAAATAAGCAGGTTTCTGCATATGGACTGTTGTTCTTGCCCATTCCAGAAAGCCTGCAATCTGATCAGTGTTCTCTCCAACAGGGGAGAAGACATGAAATGAGTCCATGCATCCCTTATCATGTTGAAATAGCTTATCTTTTTATGATGTGCATGACAGCACAGTAGGAACTCCCTAAATCTCTGTGTGTGTCCCTTATTCCCAGCCCTGTACACTTGGCTCTGTTCTCTACTTTTGCCAACTTGATACCTCATTCTTTCTGTTTCTCCTTATTGTGTCTGTCTTCTCAGCCTACAAATGTGTTTAGATCTCCTTTGGCCTAAAATCACTTTTCATCTGTGCTGCTCCCTAGAATTACCATTCTATTTCTCCCCTTTTTTCAGCTGCTAGTGTCTCCCTGAGGCTGTCAGCATGTACTGCCTGATTCTGTCCTTCTCTGAACTACCCAAGCACCGTATTTGAGTTAGTCACACCCTTACCTCTTTCCCCCAAAGCTAGGCTAGGACTATTCCTGTTTTTGACATTTCTCCTTGTGCCTCTGGATTCCTAGGAACATAGCCGTCCCTACAGGCACTTATTCATGAGACCTGAGAGCATCTCTTAATTCAAGAATATGGAAAGGTTTGTACAGATTCTTGGATTTGTCCTGGAACACATTTCCATTGAGTGTGCTGTGTTTTTTGCATATACCTTGCATCTAAAGTTAGCAGCCTTTCCAGTCTTAACCAAAGTTTTCTCTTTCATCTAGTGACTTTCCCTCCTTGCAAAGTTTTTGTTTTTGTGTTTTCTTCATCAGAATTGCTTCATCAGAATTATATAAGGCCAAACCCCAGCGAGGGGTCAAATAGACCTGGTTCAAATGCAGTCTGTTACATGGATAAGTTCTTACTTTGGGATGTGTTACTAGACTTGTTTGTGCCCACATATAAAATCAATTTACTGAGGTGCATACAGGCAAACAAAAACTATTAAAACTCTAAAAAATAAAATAAAATAATCATCATAATATCCATTTTTGTGGGATTTATTGTGAGGATTTAAAGAATTATCATTCGGGGAACACTTAGCACTATGTCTGGACTGTGAGGGTTGCTTACTGCTGGAACACTTCCTTTCTCCCTGACTCCCTTCTTCTGACATGCCCAGAGTCTCAGAGCAAGGAAACTGCCTGACGTGTGAGTGCCCAAGCAGTCTGTGAATTTGTGCAACGCAAATTGGTGCCCAGCAAACTGCCAAAGCACTGCACTTCACGAGCCTCTGGGGCATTCCCTTTCAAATCATAACCTACAAATGCAAGACCATGCCAACCAGTGTGATCTGTCCAGAGATTTTAAAATAACAGAAAATATATGTAGCAAGTGTTAAAGCAGCAGATGGTATTCATATGCTGCCAAGTCACCCACACATCCATAGCCATAGCAGAGGGGAAAGGGAAAAACTGCATTTCCTTCTTTTCTTGGAATTGCCATCTTTTCTCATCTCTGTTGCCAATGTCTTCTCACAGGATTTACAAGAGAAGAAAAGTCTCACTGTTCTGGAAATGCCAGAGAACGTTCCAAAACTTGCTTAGCCTTCTTCCTAGCAACAGATCCAGCAACTTCCTCTACATTTCTTCTGGGTGGCATAGATCTCATGGGGTTTATCACTTTCTGCCTCTACTTGTCATACAACCTTGGACCATTAGTCCAATTTCTGTGCTTTAGTTTTCTTGTCTATTAGATGGGGATAATAAAACTGCCTACTTCATAAAGTTGTTAGGAGGATCAAAGATATGCTATTTGGATACAACAGTACCAGAATGGAGTAAGCACTCAATATGTTGCTATGGAGTCATTGTACCTGCATAAGCAATGGATGAACTTAAGAATTAGTGGAAGTAATGTGGACTAAGAATCAACAAAACATCTAGAGTCCTGACTTTGCCACTTACTGGCTATGACAAGTCATTGAGAACTTACTGAAACTTATTTTTCAGTATTAAATGGAATTAACTCTGTGAAAAATAAATTTCAAAATGCCACAGAACACAAAAGGTATTATTATCTTTTATTTCTGTTTTTTTGATCAGAAGTTGCTGATTCTTAGTTGACTTTGCACTTCATATTGCTTGCAGCACCTTACCCTTAGTGGGTGTGCAACAGCAATTGTTAAATCAACAGTTTGATAATTCAACATGAGTAAGAAAAAGAAGCAAACCAAGGGGGCCTCTGCATGGTCAACAGAGAAGCCATGAAATCCATGAATATACTTATTTTCTTATGTACTTTCCTTATAGACTGGCCTATGAGGCCTTCTTGAAGCTTTTCAGTTTTACTTTGCCATCCAATCAGCCATGGGAGGATGAAGAGTTTCCAGTTAGAGCAATGAGGATAGGTTGGGTTTCTCTGGGCAGAGACACTGACCACCTGAGAATGTGCAGCTTGACAACCTGACAGTAATGATGGAGACAGAAAAACTAAGAAAAGCAGACATAAGAACTTAAAAAGTCCTTCAGTATAGGTCTTTTTACCGCAATGAGAGATTCCATGAGACTTACTAAAAGCTAAATTAGACAAGCAGTTGAGCTCTTTTTTGGAAAACAATTTCACTTTGGCAGGGCTATACCAGATGACCTAAAATGACAGATTATAATAATTTACATGATTGCCTCAGGGAAGGTTGAAGCGAACTTGGCTCTGCTTTTGCAATATGTTTCTCAAACATAACTTCTTGGTCTGCTGCACAGGTAATTACTGTGACTACAAAGTTCATGTTGCCAATTATCTCAACTATGGTCTCATTTTCTCTATTGCCACTAAAGCCTGATTTTTTTTGGGGGGGGGGTTTGCAGTCTTTAACCAGCCTGTGTTGAAACCTTTATCAATTGAATTGTTCAGTCATACCAGTTTATGTAGCTTTTTGTATCATCAGGATGATTTGCAATTAATTTGGAATATTGGTAATTATTAATTTTCAGTAATAACCAAGACACTAAAATGTTTATTTTTATTTATTAACACTTTGGTTTTCATCACTTTTATACCACTAGCATGGATGTTATTCTAGATGGTGTGCTTGTTTGATTTTTAGATGATGTGGACATAACAAATATTTCATAAGGGCAGAATTGAGAAATTAAAAATTTTTGACAGATTGCAATAATAGACCCCGAAACTAAGAAGGTGAAATATTTGTGGGGTGAAATAAAGTCTTCGCTTGATTCTAACCTATAACGAGATAAGGGAAATTTTAATCATCAGGGAGATGTATGTGGGATACCCTCAGGAGGAGGGACTTACCACACAGTTCCCTTGTTTGGATCTGAAAAGTAGGAAGTTGTCAGGATCCAAGGTAACCTCAGAGACTGACATTTCCCATCATGGTCTCTCTTCTTAATTTTCTGATTATCTCTGCCTTTTCAGTTGATCCTCCCATGACTCCCAATATCCTATCCAAATCCCTCCAAAGCTAGTTTGATTGACTTGGCATATGGGTCCTTCACCAGCCTCCGAAGTGCTAACTCCTGACCCAATCATTGGCCTCCTCTGCTAAAACACAGCTTGTCCCTGTGTTTCTGAATTGTGTGCTGTGGTTGGGGACATTTGCATTAAATGTCTGGATGTGGCTCCTTGGGCCAGAATTGGAATCAGTGACAGGTTCAAGAATTCCCTAAACACAGAGTGGGCATTAGGCAGATAGATGGTTGGATTCAGTGCTCCTTCCACCTCCGCAAATTGTATTTTAATTTTTATCATTATTGTTGCATTTCTTCCCAGAGGTGTCTAATGAAAGCCATATTTTTACATTATTCTTTTTTTACATTATTCTTAAAATGAGCCATGAAGATAATTCTGACTCAGTGTAATTAGGATATGCCTAAGGTGTCAGAAACAGTAATGCTTTTGTATTAGCTTCTTAAATAAAATATATTTCAAATGTGAAATATTTGTAAATTAGATCTTATTACAGTCAATAACAATGCTATTTAAAGAAAAGAAATAACTTCCATAATGTGAATGTAATGGAGCAGCAAACTGCAACATGAATACTTCTTTAAGATGATTGAAGAGGAGTGTATGCATGTTTGGAAATTTTTTCCCATATTGTAAATGATGTTCCAGAGATTTCAGTTACTCATTTAAACTCAAATGTCAGATAGACTGAGTCATTTAGAGCAGATTTCAGTGATGACTTTTCTGATAGTTGTCTGAGAATAAAGTTCTCCAATACAGTATAATTAAATCTCCACATTGAACCTCTGCTAATTTGGAAGTGCATATGTAATGGAGAATAAAAATCATTCCATAAAACGTTAACCTTCTGTCAAGTAACAGAAATTATTTGCTCTGACGAAATCTGAAAGCACCAGGGAGAACTAAGATGCTTCCGTTTTCACTTTTCAATGTAAGAATGTGTTGACATAATAAAGACAAATAGGCAGCAGGGCAGAGTGGCCTTGCTTCCAGCCTGCCTGGCAATGGTGTTGCCATAAGGCAGTGGCCTGGTCAGGGGAAATTGGCTTTCTTAAAATTCTAGGGTGACTATTTTTGAGACAAAAGTAATCTCATTTGGCCTCAGTTTCCTCATTTATAAAAGGCAGATGACAATACTTATGCCTCAGAGTTCTTCCAAGGATATTCCTGACACACCATTTAGCTCATATAAAATGTTCAATAACTTAGCTTCTAGGATTATTTTTACTCCAACTCCAGTATGATACAAGTATATTGAGAGTGCATTAAGGAATTGGTAAGGCATTCATTGTAGTCTGGTACTTACATCCTTAAGGGATGGAGAGGTTAGTATACTCTCCTCTGCCCAGAGAGCTAAGAGCATCTGCAGTCCCTGGACAGTGGCATGGCTCTGTCTTCTGTTCTTACCAATCCCAGCCTGGAACAGAGTTGTGTCTGTCCCCAGCTTACTATCTGGCTTTTTTCTCCCCAGACTGGACTCCATCCTGGTGTGACCATTTAATTTGATTATGTCAATATCCCTCTTCACCCTCAGTTCATGCCTCTTAAAAATTGGGAATCAATTTTATAAATCTTTAAAAACTTTTGGACACTATTAATTTAAACAAGTGAGTTATCAGGTACTAAAATGTAGAAAAGACAGAGATTATAGGGGTCATCAAAGAACATTTTCTCTGACTTTCTTTTGAAAAACCACTGATGCTTGGATGCCATCCTACCCTCAGGGACTTATTTGGCCTGGATGAAGTCCCGAAGTAAATATTTCTTAAAAGCTTTCCTGGGAATGCTAATGCACAGGCAGGGTTGGGAGCATTTAGCAGGCCCATACTGTCAGTGGAGGGGCAGGTCTAGAACTCCCAGCTTCTGCCCTTCTTACTGCAACTGATCTTAAGTTCTGGTGTAGCAGAAGTTTTCTGAACAATCCTCTCTGTGAATTTTACCCTTTCTCATAAAAGTGAGGTATTAAATAAACACTCTATTCAAGCACTTCTGTTTGTTGACTTCCGTTTAATTAAGGTTTCATTCTACCGAGTTCTACCTTCACCTTGTGCTTTTTTTTCTTCTTCTTACAATTGTGTGTTCAGCAACTCCTTTATTCCCAGATGCCTTCTTTTCTCACCGCCTTCAAAGCCACCTCTAAAATGTAATTGCATTGCTGAGTTCCTCTCTGACATCGTCAACCTTGATCAAATACTAAGTTCTTCATTGTTTGTTCTTTTCAGCCTGTATTAGATTCTTCCCAGAAGCAGCCTGTGTGTTGATGTGATTGTAAAACACACTGTATTCCCATGAAGTATCAGAGTCGAATAAGATCAGTGCCTGCCTGCTTTCTTTTTTTTTTTTTTTTTTTTTTTTTTTTTTTTTTGTGCACATAGTGTTTTTTTTTTCCTGCTATTTAGGGGTAATTCAGACTTCTCTCCCTCTGTGAAATGTAATTGGAATTATGTTACCATTTTTCATTACCTTTTTCCCTTGAATCACTTAAAGTGTCTTAAGACATACTGATGTTCTTAAGTACAATAATGCTTGGTTAAATTAATTGTGAATTTCATTTGTATTAAGTTCCCCTTGTTGGTTTTAGTGGAATAGCAAAATGAAATTTCAGCTTAAGAGAATTAACCAACCAAAACCAATTTACATTGTTGTGTGTGTGTTTCCTTTTTAGGAATCTTTGTGATATTCTTCCTTGGCACTCTTTACCCTTGTTTGCTGAAGCTGCTCTCAGCTGTTGGCATCATCCTGGGAACAGAACGGCTTCGGAAAGCGGGGAAACTTCCGGGAGTCTCTAGGCCCAGTGGATCCTCTGAAGGTGAGAGGGGAATCGTTCTATCTTTGATTTTAGAAGTCTGAATTAACTGTCTATTTTCCAAAGTCCACTTCCTTAAAGAGTGAATAGAGAAACAAGTTGCTGAAAATTCTCTATAAGTAAGCAATTGATAATTTTCCTTTTTGGGAAAAAATGTAGTAGTTATGAAGAAAATCAATTAATTTGAAGTGGAGCTTTGACTTAGAATTATATTTGAGAACACACACATATGCAATGCACAAATACATCCCTTTTAAAAATCTCAATAATATTGCTCTCTTCCAAGAAAATTCTTATGTACTTACAGACTATATCAGCATATCTCCCTTACCCTAACTTCTAATATGGCTTTAAGGATCAACTTAAATCAAATTACTTTCTAAACAATGGGGAATTATTTGCATAAGTATGAAAAACAATTGCTATTATTCCCAAACATGTATAATCCTCCTAAATACTCTTCTATCCTCTAATTTATTTTCCCCCATAGATTATTTTCAGTTCAGTTTGGTAAACTTTGCTAGGCTTCTAGGAAGAAAAGGTGGCAAGTCCTTGCCTTCAATCGGTAGCTGTCAAATGTAAGAGACAGACCTATCAATAGAAGTGACCGACTCCAGTATGACACAAGGATATTGAGAATGCATTAAGGAATGGGTAAGGCATCCAATGCAACCTGGTGCAGGAGGACAGCATATTAAAGCAGCCTTCTGGAAAATATGGGCCCTGAAATGGCTCTTAAAAAATGAATAGAAATTAGCCAGGTAAAAATCAGGAGGAGAGCACTGCAGGCAGGAGCAGTGGGATAAGGATGTGAAATCCACAAGCAGAGCAATAAGTTGTACAGGGTTGTTGAATCATAAGGTGTGGTGTGAGTGTGTGTTAGGTAGGGGTAGGAAACCCTGAAGCATTGAGGGGCATTAGGCTGGGAGTCCTGTGCATTTTAGGCACATTTACTCTGGAATGAGCACAGAGAATGAAGTGGAGGTGAGCATGATTGAAAGAGGGAGAGATTTGTTTTGTAATCATCTGTAGAATAGTAGGAGGGCTAGAATTTGGGTAGAGTAAGTGAGGAAATGGAGGGTGGGGGGTGGGGATGAATGAGCTAGAATACCCTGATTTGGGGATTGTGTGATTTTTGGGTTCTGACTTAGGTGGACTGAGAACATGATAATGTCATAGAGGGACTCCAGAGGGAAGCAGACTTATTCTTGGAGAAGGAAGGACTTTGGGGTATATATATGGGACATCTGGGTAGAAATGTCCATTAAGCAGTTGTATCAGGCAGAAGGAAGGGGAGGAATTAGGTCTAGAATATATTGACTTACTAGTTTGAAGGTGATAACTATAAATCCTTTTAAAAAGGTAAATTTGATTTTGTACTTAAGCCTTCAGTATTACTCATTCCTCCACTTGAGACACAACTCATCACATTATTAGTTTCTAGTTTAACATTATTTGTTACCTGGGAACCTAAAGTCCCTAACTTCTGGGGAGGCTAGGGTGGGAAGATCACTCCCACCTCATGGTGAGTCCATGATTTCAAGATCAGACTGGGCAACATAGGGAGATCCTTTCTCAAAAATAAACAGACAAATGAACAAACAAAAAAACTCTAATATTAACCATTTCATTTCTACATGTAGTTTCTCGTCTTATTTTCTTGGCATAGTAAATTAGGGTGTTTCCTAGGGACAAATATGGTGACTTTTTGATAAAAGGGGATTTAAAGCAGTATTTTAAAACCAATGTAAACCCTAAAATTTAGGAGAGTTAGAAATCAGTGCCAAAGTATGAAACTATAATTTCATATTAGTTATAGAAATTAGTTAGGGAAAGTGCTTTTCTTTTCAAAGTATAGTTCTTTTTCTGTATTAATCATGGTTTCTTTTCAGTTCCTCAGTTCCATTGCCCTACCCAGTATTTAAACATTGCTTATGGGAGACTGAGCAGGGTCTTTCTTGCATTCTTCATTGGGCAATGTCAGCCCCCCACCCCAGGGTGTTCCCAGTGGGCCACCCTGACACATGGTGAGCGGGTCTGTTGCAACAGAGGCTGTACTGTTTGAGAGCAAATCCACCCAAGTTACACTTTTTAAATTCATTACTCAGAGCTGTCTTGGAGGGAATGTCATGGGTAAAAATCTTAAATTCATACAACACGATAGCATGACTCTGAGTGAATTTTATTTGATTATTATGGTCCTAATTGGCATAATGACTTTTTTTCCTGAAGACTTTCTGGAAAATTACAAAACCTTCCTGTTTTACACTTTTTAGTCCATTTTATTACCATCCTTCCAGGAAATTTAAAGATGAATTAATCTATCACTTTCATTTTCATACATGAGAAAATTAATTGGAAGCAAAATTAAATCTAATACTGAGAGCTGGAACCAGAGCCCTGGGCTCTTGAAGCCTGCTCTGGCCTTTCCACTGCATCATTTTTTCCTCTCATCCCAGATATTTTTTGAACTGTGGAGTCATCTCTGTGTGTTAAAATAGGGAGTTGAATTAATTAAATCAGTTCACACTGGTGATAGTTGCTTTGGTTAGTCACACTAGATTAAACAAACAGATTTTTCTTTAATACTTGAGGCTCCAATTAATGTTTTATTATTTTCAAACATTAAAAAAAGCTTGGATTTTGGTTTTGGTACTCTTTATTTTTCTATAGTAGTCCTAACACTAAAATGAAGGATTAGAATCAAACCACCTATGTTTAAATTCCAGTTTTTTTTTTAAAAAAGGCACAAATCAATGATTTTAAAACCACCACTTTTAAGCAGAAGATATTTCTGATTTAGTCGATTGTGCTGCACTCTGCTATGAATTTTATGTACAGAAAATGAATATGTGGAAATGCTGAGTTGGTGTAACTTAGAATGACGGCATATGCATGCAAGTTGTAGGTGGTCTTGAAGACAATGAATTGTTCTTGAAATTCACAGAATGGTCAGTTTCTGCTGTGAAACCAGTGGGCTGTAAGTCATCGGAGTGCGTGTCCAAAACATGATTCACTCATCCCGAAAGCTACCAGGAACAAAAGGAGCTTCCACTCATGTGCAGGGAACAAGGAATATTTCTCCTTGTTTCACTCTTTCTCTTTGCATTTTTCTTTCTTTGTTTTTCTCTCTGTGACTCCATGTCTCTTTTTCTGTCTCACTCATATTCTCTGTGGAATAAACACATACACATTTGATGTCTCCAAAACAGAAGACCCTTGACAATTTTTGTTTATTACACTGGCAGTGGAAAAGCCTGTCATGGATAAGGATGAGAGCTGTGGAGAGACACTGTCTGGCACATGCTAAAAGTTTGCCCTCTGCGTTGCTTGGATGCATTGGGCAGGATGGTACAAGCAAGGGTGAACAAATTTGGAAACTATTACAGACTTTGAGCACAAGATGTGGTGGCTAAGGAATGGGGGATGGTGGTCAGCTTTCACCACTGTCACTTGTCTTGGTGGCAGTATCTTCTGAACTGTCTTACCAGGGGAGAAGAGCAGGATGGATTGGTAGGGGGTGGCTGCTTCCTACTCATATTCCATCTAGGTGAACGTGTACAAGAACCATTATACAAACAAAATAATGCATGGAATTTATGTTAGCTTTGGGGTTACCACTTACAAGTATTTAGATTTGGAAAAATCATTTACACTGCCCTCCTACCCAGTGGATTCTTCCAAAGGAAGATTGTCTGGAGAGAATTTCTATTAGAAAGCAGAAGCCATGGGTGAGTTGCCAGGGTGACACTTTTGAGTGGGCAGTATTCCAACAGGCTTGAATCATATTTAGCAGTAAAATGTGTTACCCTATGCCCTTCTGTGGTGTGGGATTTTAAAAAGACAGAGGAGAGGAAATGCTGACACACAAACTTTTGGTACAAATTCAATCCCACCATAGAGGTCCTAGACTTCACATCAGCAGTTTGCAGGTCAGTTTGGTGGAGGACAATGACAACGGGTATTTAATCAGATAACGTCCTGCTGTATTTGAATTTTTACTCTCCACTGCTTTTTGTTGTTTGAGTACTTTTGCAATTATTCTTGATTCAGGTTTATTATTAACTTTTGAACCCCAGCTATTGCACTAATATCTTGCTGCTTGTGTTAAAATGAGAATGGTGACTAGTGGATTTATTTTTGCCTTAGTTGATGGAATAGCCAGGCAGCATAATATGAATTAATGACTCTTCACATTTTCCTAGAATATAAGCTGCATTCATTATACCCTGGGGATCTATTTCAAATGCATGTTCTAATAACCATTCTTGCTAGTTGTTGAATTTTTAGCTTTTTAAAAGCTTTTACATGATGAATAAATAGATACAAATAAACAATAAATACTTTTTTCTTAAACTTAAAAAAATTGGTTGTTCTCATTAGCAAATGAAGAAAAAAACAATAGGATTCCCTCTTTGGAATCAATAATGTGTTGGTGCTATTTGTTTTAGACAAGAACCATCCTCAGGCAATTATACCTTTTAATATGTTTTATAAAATGAAGTCTATAAGGAAAGATTTAGGGTTAAAAAAATGGTTGAGGATGCAGAACCACTAACAGGTTTTTTTCACCCAGTGTTTTTTCTTTCATTTAAAGGGTAGGTAGATTTGATTACTGATAGAACAATTCAGAAATGGCAATATTAAGTTTTCAGTATTTTAAATTATTCTGTCACCTCTACTGTTTCCCCTCTTTACCATCAGGATTTTCATGTTTTATCTAGAATCATATTAATATGTGTGTATCACATAGAGGATGAGAGACAGAAAAGAGACAAAGAGCTTGGTGTGGTGGCACATGCTGGTAATTCCAGCGGCTGTGAGGCTGAGGCAGGAGGATGGTGAATTCAAAGCTAGCCTGAGCAAAAGCAAGGTGCTAAGCAACTAATGAGACCCTGTCTCTAAATAAAATACAAAATAGGGCTGGGGATGTGGCTCAGTGGTAGAGAGCCCCTGAGTTCAATCCCCAGTACCCCCCACCCCACCAAAAAAAATAATAAGACAGAGACAGAAGAGGCCAGAAGAGAGAGGCTGAAGAGGGAGAAATTCCTTATGTCCTACACATAAGTCAAAACAGTATTTGTAGCACTTTTCTCCTCTCAATCTTAGGTTTGACATTAAGATTTGTTACTTACAAACCCATGAAAAGGTATATAGAACCACATTCTAAGCTGGTTAGGACTCATGACTGCAGAAGAGCTTTATGTACTACCCAGATTCCTCACCCTTCCTGGAGGTTTTGACAGTCTACTGCCCACAGCTGGATCCCTCCTTTTGGAGATCATCCTCAGCCTTTAGCTATAGAGAGCTGCCTCACTCCATCTGCCCTGGGCAGCATGCATTCAACAACTGGTGGATCTTGGGATGCAAGAGAGAACAATACAGTACCTGAAGGGTCTGCTGTGGCTTTTGTTGTGACTATCACAACACAACTTTTCCCACTTCCTGGTCCTACTTTGGGCACTCCCCCAACAGGTGTTGAGCCCAAGAGCCCTCACCAGTAAATTCCTTCATGCAAATATTCATCTCAGCATCTGGTACCAGGAAAACCTGAGCTGCAGCAGTCACCATACCGGGACCACATAGTACAAGAGTGTATGCGCAGGTGATCATGTGTCTTTACAGCACTGTGATACTTACTGGCTCTGGAATCATAATCAAGATCTATGACAATGTAGCCCAGACCTTTCCTGTAAAAAAACAATAGGGTTAGTAATACTTACCTCCTACAGTTGATAGCAATGTATTCAAACCTGGCATATAGGAAATGTTTATTACATTATAGCTATTATTATAATGGCCAGTAATTGCTTATAAACATTCCATAAATAGTGTGCTAGTTTTGACCAAGGTTACATCATAGAACACATTTTAATGTCTTTATTTTGATGTTTAATTTATTAAAGTATGGAGGTTAATAAAAGACGCATCATCTGCAATTTTATATATCTCTTCTATACCATGAGTTCACTTTTATGAAGTACATGGAGAATTTAAGCTGCATTCCAAAGGGAATTTAAAGTTCTAAAGGGAACCCAAACAAAAGGAGATAAAAAGGGAAGTCCTATGAGTACAAGTTAAAAGATCAGATTGACTAAAGATAAGAAAACAGCCATAACTTGTCTCTGCCTGAAAGTAAGTGGAGAACTTTTGTGAGGAGCATATTGGACATTTCTTTTTGTCATGTTTCAGAGGACAGAGCAAGAGGAAATGGATATAATTTAAAGGAGGAGGATAATTGGTTTTGTATCAAGGGAACTCCTCTGTTCTTGACACAGGAAGGAACTTGTGGAATATACAATAATAAAAATCTTTAAAAAAAAAAAAAAGACAACTTTTAGTCTTGAGTGACTGAGATGTTTCCCAGGAAATCCAGGAAGAATTCTAGATTGTGTGATTCTGGGATTTCAGAAATGAGCCTTCCTAGGAATTCCAACACATGTATGTTTTGCAAATGGACTAAAATAACTATTATTATCCACATTTCATTTTCTCTATAACTAAATTTCTTATAGTATCTTTGTGTCTAAATACACTGGTGTGTGCTTTTCTGAAAACCTAACAAATATATTTTTCATTGAATAGGTGTCTTTATGTATATTTGAAAATTTGATAGATATTATCATAATTTTCAATTTTACTGTTTGTCATATTTTTATATTCTACATATAAATAAATTAAATACTACCATCCTGAACCATTTATTTGTACCCAATATAAGCTCTTTTATTACTTTAATTTTGTGTTGACACTGTTGAAATAGTTATGAGTATTATTATGAAGGCTTTGGAACAACAGGAGGAAGTCTGGAACTTTGGAGAACAAATTATTTTTCAATTGATTAATTGCTGAGATAAGATTAAAGATTGGATATTGGGCTAGATTTTTTGACTAAATGCTTTTTTAAGACCTTAGTGTAAGAAGAAAGAGGAAGCCACTAAGAAGTTTCTAAATTACTAAGAAGTATATTGGATTTTGCATTTTCTCTTTGGCATGTCTTATCAAATAATAGTAGGCTGAGACAGCTTAGTATAGGTGAAAGAGCATGGGATTAGAACCCAGTGCCTCTATATGGTTCTGTTGCAGCCACAGCTGATCTGTTCTGCAACAGATGATCTGGTCTCATAAAACCACATTTGTACTGGTTTCCTTTGCATTTAATTCCTGCTGTTTATCACAGCACAGTGACCTTTTTCAAAGAAATCTTGCAGACCTGAGGGTTCACCCCTGCCATTTCAGCCTCAGCGCTCCAGCATACCTGGCAACCATGCTTTCCTCTTCTCTATAGATATATTTATGATTTAAGATTTCATTTGATTAAATGGGTTCACTAGCAGAAGAATAAAATAGTCTTACTGATTCTCAGGCTTCCAGTATTCTCCCCAATACATTTCATTCTTTCTATTACTGCCAAGTTAAAATTCTTCAAGTGGCTCTATTCAGAAGGGATAAAGTTCTCAGCCACTACCCTAGTCTTCCAGGACTCCTTCTTGATTATTGAGTTTGTGTACTATATCGGTGGGGTAGGCTTTAGTGTTCTAACATATAAAATTATCTTGATCTGGGTATTAATCACAGTGCTTAGCACAATGCTTAGCATCACAAGGCCTAATTCATTTGAGGCTTCTTTGGGGGATTTTGCTCAATATTTTGCTTGCCGTTCTTATAAGATCCCTCAACCCTCGTCTTCCTTCAGCACATGCTTCCCCACTACAGAGCCTCCCTGTTTTATCCCATATTGCTCTGCCTCACCTCTGAAATTCTCCCACATGGCTGGGAATTTCCACTAGGCTTCCTTTCACTTTCCCAGTTGACAATGGTGTTGTGCAAGGCTGTGAGTACGCCGAGTGCTATGGTTGCTCCTGGGGGCATCAAGAGCACTACCATAGTCATGGTGATCTCTGCCCCCACTCAGGAAATATACTTGCTTGAATCATCCACAAATGAGCATTTTCAATGTAATATATTCATTGAGACAGGAAGGTACATGTCTTTTGGAAATGAATTTTGACAACATGAATGGAAATAAATAATGTTTCCTTCATATCTCTTTTAAGTAGCAACAAGTTGAAATGCAAAACACTTGCTTCAGACCAGATAAGCCTAGTTCTGCTTCTCACCTTGGGTCTTCAGCACGTCATCCTGCCCGATCCTTTCAGTGATAGTAATGACACTGCTATTCTATGTTCTTTGCCGCTAACAAAGCACTTTGACATGTTGTTTGATTTCTGCCTTGGGATGGTCTACCTAGAGCTTGTTGGTATCTGTCAAACAATAAAACTGGTTTAAGGGATATGCCTCCAAATCCTAATATAGTAAACCTACAGCAGATACTTGTAGGTTTCTTCTAACATGTAGCACAGTGGTAGAGCACTTGTTGAACCTGGGTGAGGCCCTGTTCAATCCCTGGCAGAGAGAGAGAGAGAGAGAGAGAGAGAGAGAGAGAGAGAGAAGAAGAAGAAGGAGGAGGAGGAGGANGAGAGAGAGAGAGAGAGAGAGAGAGAGAGAGAGAGAGAGAGAGAGAGGAAGGAAAGAGGAAGGAAAGAAGGAAGAAAAGAAGGAAAGAAAGAAAAATCCACAATCTCTTGAGTCAGAATGTGTGTTTTAGCAAGCTCCTGGGCATTCACATATACTTTTAAAGTTGGAGAAGTACTCTAATCTAAGGACAGTTTAAGCCTCTGAGGTACAAACATGAAAGATGTTTTAAAATTTTCACTCCTTTCATTGCCTTCAAATCTCTTCTGTCAAATCTCTTTTTCCTTTGAAGTGTTCTCCAGCAGTTCTGATAGATTTTTAGTTACTTTCAGGTTTTTAAAAGTTTAAATACAGTCTAGTCCATTTTGAAGTTTCAGATTCATATGGATATAAAAGCTTTCCTTTCCTCCAGCCCAGCTTGGTTCCTTAAGCTTTTTTTTTTCTTTGCCTGTTCATCCACTTGTTCTTCTACTGAATGAACCGCTTCCAAGCCCCAACCTGTAGTAGTGGATCATGATGATGTTTACTTTTCAGAATTAGGAATTCAGTTGCCCCTCTCAGACTTCAATGAAATGCAGAAATAAAACCCAAGCACACACACCCTATATAAAACGGTGAAGCAGTGAATGAGGAATCTCCAGGTTATTGACCCAAGGGTGATTGCATGGTTGTCTTTGTCATAAATCAAATTTGATGAAGTATGAGACTATACTTCATTTAAAAGAGATATTTTTAAAGCTCTCATTCTAGATTTTTATTTAAATTTCTCAATATTCTTTGGCTAGGAAAGCAAGAGTTAGCTATATTCCCTGGGAGCCAAATGACTGCCTTTCGATGTTTAAAATGAAACTGCATTCAAGACCATTCCTTAGCATTACCAGGGACTGTGTACTTCTGAGTCTCTGTCTATCTGATACTGGGCATCTAACTCCTTATCCTCATCCCTGAAGTGGAAGTTTTACTTTAGTTCTTCTGCTACCTCCTCCCTGTCTTGTTTGTTTTCACTTTAATGTGATAAGAAAAGGCAGCTTTTGTCTTTATTTCTGGTTAGCCATCTTTATGTACATTCATTAACAGCTTCCCTTTCCAGTTACTATGTTGTAATTTGTTATTTTGGAGTGAAAACTAACTCCCAGTTTTTACTTTAATATATTTGGCTTGTTAATCTTTATCTTATAGGTCCTGAGCCAGACAAGGTATTTTCCTAGGCTGCATCATTCTGAGAAGGCATAGCCTCTGTGTATGTGTGTGTGTGTGTGTGTGTGTGTGTGCGTGTGTGTGTGTGTGGTGACTTGTAGTTCTGTGAGTAGAAAGGGCAGGAACGGAGAAACATTTCAAGAGCATCTGCAAGGACATTATGCTGGGCACTCCTACCGCTTCACCTTGTCTTCACAACAGTGCTGTGAGGCAAGTATGATTATGTCCATCTTACAAGCTGTGAACTGAAGCTTGGGGACAGTTAACAATTCATTGTACTTCACAAGCTACTGAAATGAAGGAAGGGGAGCAGGTGAAGAGAGATGTCATAGAAAGTACATGTTCCACTGTGCTCTTCTGGTTGTTTTTTGGAATTAATAGTGCGTAAATTGGAGACAGTTACCTTTATTTACAGAACTGATATATTTTTTTATTTGGGTCTATAAAGTTGCGAAGGCAAATGTTGATAAAGCTTTAGCCTGTCATTCCTGTTTTGTCTAAACCTGAGGTTCAGCACTGGTATATGCATGCCAGAACTGACCCAGTGTCTCTATGAATTGCCCTTTCGGTTTGTATTTTGTGACTGAATAACACTACCAAACTGTAACATAATCTGCTTCTAAAGAATGTGTTGTTCTTCCTTTCAGAAAAGCTTTACTTTCCAGAAATGCACTCCAATCCCGCCCCCACACTTGCCTAGCATATGTGAGGCACTGGGTTCAATCCTCAGCACCACATATAAATAAATAAAATAAAGGTATTATGTCCATCGACAACTAAAAATATTTTTTAATAAGAATAAAAACAAACAACCAACATAGGAACTACAACATTATTATTTTCCTTGATCATACCCCCTTCTCTACCTCCAATACATTCTAAATCAAAGCCAAATAGATGCAGCTGTGAAGGACCCTATGTGCTCAGCACCCACAATCAGCAGATTCTGTGCTCCCCTTCAGGTCACTGACGCTTCCTAATGTCAGCAGGAACCTCACACTCTTGGAAGACCTGTGTTTCTAAACTTGATAGTCAGACAACTGATATTATGAATCTATTTCCTTGATTGTTGCATAAAATTCTTGTCGTGTCTCTCTGTAGTTAGCTTGGTGGCTATAGGTAGAGAAGCCCTGGGTACTTTGCTACTGCAGAAAGGGGTTGGGATTGCCCTGAAGCAAGACCAGCCAGAAATAAGTCTTTATCAGCCTCTTTAATTTTCTTTCTTTCTCTTTCTCTCTCTCTTCTTTTTCCACTGAAATTTAAAACACTATTTGATGTTGGATACAAAGCCAAGACCCTTTTCTGGAACCCAGTAACACTCATAGTTGTCTTTTATTTTTCAGACAAGATGTAATTAGACTTCCTCTGCAATTTACCAAGTGATGTAGGATATGTGATTTAAAAAAAAAAGCTGAAGACAAGAGTATTTTTAAATAGTTTGATTTTCCTCCAAGTATTAAAGTAATACATGTTCATTGAAAACAATTTGGAAAATGAAGAAAAATGTGATGAGATTAAAAATAACATGGGCAAAATGATTATTAACTTTTTGATGTTAATTTCCCATTACACTAATACACTTTTTTGTATTTATCTTTTTTGCAAAAGTTTGATGACATCAGTTCCTGGAGTGTAAACACAAAGGAATTTTCTCTTTTTCAATTTTTTTTCTTTTAAAGTAGAATATTATATATGCACAAAAGAGAATAACACTATAGTCAAGAGACAGATTGTTACAGAGACAGATCGTGTAGATTCTGGTCTTGATCCTGCTATTTGCTGGCCTGGAAATTTGGGCAATTTACTTAATCTTTCTGTGCCTCAGTTTCCCAAATACAAAATGGGATAAAATAGTATCATTCATAGGTTTATTGTTAGAATTAAATAGTAATGTGTAAGCTCATTTTAAAAAATGAAAATAACATATATGTAAAATAAAAAGAATAAAAACAAGGGCTGGGGTTGTAGCTCAGTGATAGAGCACTTGCCTAGCATGTGTGAAGCAATGGGTACAATTCTCAGCACCACATATAAGTAAATAAAATAAAGGTATTATGTCCCTCAACAAAATATTTTTGTATTTTTGAAAAAGAATAAAAACAAACACAACCAATATAGGAACTACAACATTATTCTTTTTGCTTGTGTTTTATTCCTTGATCATACCCCCTTCCCCTCCTCCAATTCCTCCTATATCATCATTTAACTTTACATATTTTTGAACTTCATATGATTAATGTCATGGTAACTTAACATTATGTTTGTGAGAATTATTCAAGGTGATTTTTTAATGCTGATAACATTCCATCTTATGAATAAATCACAATTCTTTATCCATTTGGGTTGTTTTCAGATTGGGGTGATTACAAGGAATTCTGCTGTTGACATTCTTATACCTGTCTCTTGGTGTACATGTCACAGTTTGTGACGGTGGTCTTTTCCTTTTTTAAAGGACTCTTGATTGCTGAGTAATAGTGTGTGTATGGATTCAACTTTACTAGATAATGGTGAATTGTTTTTCAAAATGGTTGTATTGGTGTTCATAGACCCAAGCCAGAAATGTATGAGATGAAGTCTGTAAGCAGTTTAACTGCTACTCCTGTAGAGAGATGTGTTTTTTCTTTTTTATTGCTTTGAGATATTCTCTGGTCCTTACAGGTCTGAAGTTTTATTTTAATATGTCTACTTGTGTATTTCTTTTTATACATCTTTCTTGGCATATTCTGTGTTTTCCTGTATCAATGAATTCATGTCTTTCATCAATTCTAGAAAAACTTTGGCCATTAATTATTTGTGTGTGTGTGTGTGTGTGTGTGTGTGTAATACTGATTGCTATTTTTTCTGCTTCCTAAATCTGAGAATTTGTGTATTTCATCCATTATGAGAAGCTCTTAGGCATTATTTCTTCTCATGTTGTTTCTCCCTCATCCTCATGATCATATCTTTCTGAGATTCCTATTATAGGTGTTAGTCCTTTATTTTTATCCTTAATCCTTGAGGTGACCTTTTATTTGTATTTTTAAAATATGTTTTACTTTTTGGGGGTCTCTCTCCCTTGCAGTCTGGTTCCCCCACTTCAGGTTCTAGTTCCCTGATTTGTTATAATAAAACCTGTGTTTTACTAGCTAGTTGACATGTCCAATAATTTTTTTCATCTGAATCATAGTTTTGTTTTCAGGAAGTGCTGCTTGGTTCTTTATAAATCTGCTTCCATTTTCATAGTCACATGTTCTTGCCATATGTATTCGGTTTCCTTGGTAATCTGTTTAAATAACCATATATATATATATATATATATATATATATATATATATATATATATTAATCCCAGTGATACCAATGTATAAATTCTGGGCAAGTCTGGGCAGCTGTTCTGCTCACTCTCACATGATGTCTTGCTTTCTTATATAATTTAAAATTGCAGAATATTCAGTGAATTTTTGGAATAATGTTGTTGGGACTTTATCTGTAGGAAGGTTTGGTTGGAAGGTAGTACATCTCTCTGTAGAGGGCTTAGGTTTGTTTCTAAGGTACTGCTTTAAATTAATTTGTTAGCTTTGAATATTTGGAGGGAGGTGGACAGAGAGAGAAGGGGTCATGCAGAGAGTACAAATTGACCTGAAACCCAAAAGGGGGATATGATTTCTGATTACAGATTGTCAAGAGACTATCTTTTATTCAATATCACTTCAAGAGGGACAGTTTCTTTGCTGTTGCTTTGTAGGGTAAGTTTCTTTCTATTTAACCCATAGACTTTGGAGATCCAGGGTTCATGCCATTGCCCCTATGTCTGTCAAGTGCCTCCTGATGTCTCACTTGATATACCCCCTAAGACCTTTTCTTCTGAGGCCTCTTCCCCACCCCATAGTTCCCAGAGGCTTTTAAAACCAAAACTAGATTATTAGCACTGAAACACACGAACACACGCATGCATGCGCACACACATGACCATAACTATTTTTAAAAATATTTTTAGATGTTAATGAACCTTTATTTTATTCATTTATTTATACGCAGAGCTGAGAATTGAATCCAGTGCCTCATACATGCTAGGCAAGTGCTCTACCACTGAGCCACAACCCCAGCCGCCCCCCACCAAACATAACTATTGATTTCATTTCTGGCTCAACATTTTTGGATTATTGTTTTCCATTTACTATTATTCTCAGACAGTTCCCTTTTTAATAACTTATAGCTCTATTTTTATAAACATTTTCATACTTCACCTAGAATGTTTAGGTGTCTAGTTGGGTTTCAGAATATTTAGTCTATTGTTGCAAAGGGAAATTCTGAGCACTCAAAAACTATAAATATGCAATTTTAAACAACACTGGAAACAGTATTGGTCTGATATTGGTAAATAATTAGAGATGAGGGAATGCTTGCCTTGGGGTAGATTGAAAGCATTAGTGTTCTCACCCATCCAAGAGCCTGTTCAAATTACTGAGTCACTAGGAACAGGGGTAAGGCCATGATGACTTTGTGAGACTCCCAGATTGCTTTACTTTCTAAAATCTTGTCTCCATTTTCTTAATTTGGTCTTTCCTGTTCTTAACTGGAATCATCCACCCTCATTTAATAATTTCCCAATGGAAATTTAGTGTTCTTGTTGAGAATATTTATAGTGAGGTTATTTTTTTTTCCATTTTTCTATCCACTAGACTGTAAACCAGGTTCCCAAGTGTAAATGTGCTACAGCTCTCTAGGATTTATTTTGTTTGCTAAATATCCTTCCTTCCTCCCTCCCTCCCTCCCTCTCTCTCTCTCTCTTTTTTCTTCTGACTACAAATATCCCAATGCATAAATTGTCTTTTGATAATACAACATGCAGATATGTTCTATTCACTTTCTATCAATCATGCTGTATTGATGATATGTTTTTAGTGCCACTTACAGTGCAAGTGAGAAAGTCCACAAACTTTCACTGGTGAGATACTGTAGCCCAGCTTTTCGGAAAGCGTTGCTCAAAAGCAGCTTTTATGTAATTGTTGGGTTTTGCTAGTGTTTAAAATGATACAGAGATGTTAGGATGATCTTTTCATCCATTTCCCAATACTGACCTGGTCTAATATTTATCTTCAACTAGGCCTTAACTGGGAGAGAGACAGGAAAGGGGAATAAGGCAGGTAATCCTATATCCTAGATGTTAATTCCTGATATCTGTACCACTCCATGCCCAGATTCTCAATAAATATTCTATATCTAAAGCTGCACAGTTTTCGTTCTTAGAAATGGAAATAAGCATGGTTTTCAATACTCCTTGGTAGATTGAGATGTCCGAGATTTTTAAGTGACAGGAGATCAGGTATCCCACCTCTGCAGCTATAGCTCTTTATACTCACCTGTCTAAGGTATCAGCCCACACTCCTCCTGCACATAAAAAAACCAGCCTTGCCCAACTTGAAGAAAAGGAAATGTCTTGGGAGTCCACAACGAGAACATAGAATTTATAGGATGACTATGGGACCAACTTGAACATGGGAAGGAATCAGTAAGCCAGAAACAGGGACAACAGGTATTTGCTTGCAGCAGGACCAATCTGGTCAGGGAGACAGGGATCAAATCAAACCCTAGCCTTTTAAGTCTTTTAGGCACTGTGCTTAGGAGTTGAGTCTCAGACAGGTATTTTCTTGATCAGGCTGGAGTCATCACATGGCTGCCCCTTGCAATGAAAAGTCAGAAAACTGGATTCCAGGCGTTTTCAGATTACATCCAGTCAAAGTAACTTCTAGAAAGAAATTTGTTGTGTGCTTGGAAGCACAGTATGTTTCTTATAGTGACAGATGTCCACCTCAGGTTAACTGTGTACACTGGAGTGCTTTAGGCTTAATATAAAATATACCAAATAATATCAAAGGCAGCTTAATATCAAATCAGACTAGCCAATCTATTCTGCCATCTGTCATTCTCTAAATGTTCCTGGTCTCTGTTAGTAATTTCAAGTGTATATTCTCTTCCTCTTATTTCTTTTACCCTTTACTGATTTCAGTTCATACTATTTCCTATGCAAAAAATTATGAAGATGATTTTCTTTAAACATTACATGTTTGTATATACCAAAATCAATAGGAAAATTTGCTTGGAAAGCAGTGGAATAAAGAATCTGTTCAGCCTAATGATTTTTACTGAGTTAATTTTCCCTTCTTGCTTTGGCTTATATATCAGATCAACATAGGACTGAAGACAGGTGTTATGATTTGGATTTGAGGTGCTCCCTAAAATCTCCCATGTGAGACAATTCAAGAAGGTTCAGAGAAGAAATGGTTGAATTATAAGAGCCTTAATCCAATCAGTGAATTAATCGCCTATGGGATTAATTGAGTAGTAACTGAAGGCAGTTTGGGTGTGGCTGGAGGAGGTGGGGCATTGGGGGCGTGGCTTTGGGGTATATATATTTTGTATCTGGCAAGTGGAGATCCCTCTCTCTCTCTGCTTTCTGATCATCATGTGAGCTGCTTCCCTCCACCATACTCTTCTGCCATGACGTTCAGCCTTACCTTGAGCCCAGAGGAATGGAGCCAGCTATCAGCTGACTGAGATTTCTAAAACCGTGAGCCCCTAAATAAACTTTTCTTCCCCTAAAATTGGTTCTAGTCAGATCTTTTAGTTGCAACAGTGAAAAAGCTGACTAAAACAGCAGGCTATCCTTTATTAGCAAGATAAGCAGTCTGGGCTGTGTGGCCAGATTCCCTGCCTTCTAGCTTTCTGATATTTTGTGTTATAGATAATAAGTTTAATTCCTGACATCTGTACCACTCCATGCCCAGATTCTCAATAAATATTCTATATCTAAAGCTGCACAGTTTTTATTCTTAGAAATGGAAATAAGCAAGAAGATTTCTCCTGCCTAAGAATACATATGAGCAGAAAACTCATTACTTGTACTCACTTTGAAACCTGCAGACACCTTCTTTGAGGTCTTTCTAATTGCTGACTGTGAGCTTATTCACACCCTCTCTGTGCTCTGATTTCTACTTCTGTTATGGCACCTATTTCGCCACATGGCATCTTGTTGCTGTGGGCTTATCTTGCATTTGAAGCAAGGGATTTGTTTCATTTTTATAACCTTAGTGTTTAGCAAAGCATTCTATACATAACTCAATAAATATCTGTTAAATTGAAATGATACTTAAGCTAGGTGTGATAGCACTTGCCTATTGTCCCAGCTACTTGGGAGCCTGGGGTAAGAGGATCATTGGAGCCCAGGAGATTAAGACCAGCCTGGGCAATACAGCAAGACCTTGTCTCATTTAAAAAAAAATGATAATAATAATAATAAAAGAAAGGAAGAAAGAAAAGAAAAAAGATTCACTTGGTAATTGGAGTTATTATCTTTATACATGTTTAATATCTACTCTAATATGAACAAACTCAGATAAAAGCAAGCTTCATTAACAAAGCATTCTATGATAAATTCAGATGACTTGTTGCTTGCTCTGGGGACAGAAGACTGATAATAACATTCAGGTGGTGTCTTCCTTCTGCTCCACATGTCATTACATGAAATATTGAGGTGCTTTGCTTGGATCTTTTGAAATGGCAATTTGGTCATTGGAGTGATACACTAGGCCAAACTATTTGCAACAGGCTGAGCATAGATGCTGAATTTTAGTAAGCTATGGGTTGCTCCTCATCAAGGCCTGTTGATAACTTTTATTAAATGTGTCTGAAGTTTCATTTGGGCTAGGTTCTCTAGAAAAATTGACATTGAGCATTTTTTCATATACCTGTGACCATTTTATGTCTTCCTTGGAGAAATGTCTACTGCTCTGCTTGGGCTTGTTCCACTAGGATGCTTTCTTCTACCTGCAGAGCCCTAGTTACTAATCACTGAGATTTCTTGTTCTTAACCTACGTACTTTTCAAGAATAGCCTTTAAGTACTGAGTATTGGATTATGCCAGTAAGAGGTTTTCCTTTTCTCTAACATGCACTATAAAGTACTGCCTTCTACTTTACTTGGAAATTGCTGTGTGAAGCAATTCTCTGTTTCTCTCTCTGCTCTGGGTGTTGGCTATATTTCTTCCTGCAGGCATCACTGCCCTTTTATACTTTTTACTGATGGTAAGGACATTTTAAAATTTGGGACAAAAATAATTACTATCTTAAAATTTGAACCAACACATTTTCCTCTTTAGGATCAATGTGGTAGCCGTGGTATTTCCCACATAAATATCATCAAACAGCCCACCCTACAGTAACCTAGGAAGTTATCAATCACCTCAAGTCCAGAGGCATGTGGCCCACCCACTTGCATTCCAGTAATAATTGCTAGCTTTATAGTTCACAAATCTTGCTTTCATGTTATTGTCTGAGGCAGCCCGTGGTGCCTAAGGATAAGGCAGTTGTGTACTCAATGTCTCCTTTGCCCGCCTAGCACAGGATTTATGGTACAACGCCAGCAAGCTGGCAGCCATAATGAATTTTAGCTTTTCACTTTCCACCATACTGAGCCTATGATTTAGCGTCAGCAGATGCAATTAACAAGAGATCTACCCTCTTAACACATTTTTAAATGTATAACATGATATTGTTGATTACAGGGACAATGTCATACAGACGATCTCTAGAACTGATTATTGATCTGAAAGGTTTTATGCCCACTGATTAATAACTCTTCATCTCCTTCTCTCTATTCCCTGGTGACTACCACTGCACTCTTTGATTCTATGAATTTGGTTATTTTAGATGCCTCCTAGAAATGAAATCATGAAATATTTGTCCTTCTGTGGTTAGTTTATTTCCTTTAGCATAATGTCCTCCAGGTAGTTACATATGGCAGGATTTCCTTCTTTTTAAGGGCTAAATAATATGCTACTCTATGTTTATACAGGTTGAGATTCCTATCTGAAATTCCAAAATGCTGCAAAATTCAAAAGTTTTTGAGTGCCAGCGTGATGCTGCAAGTGTAAAATTTTATGCCTGACCTTATGTGACAGGCTGAAGTCAAAACACAGTGCACTAAAAATATTGTATAAAATTACCTTTAGGCTAGTGCATAAGGTCTATATGAAACAGAAATTAATTTTGTAGTTAGGCTTGAATGCCATCCTCACAATATCTCATGATGTAAGTATTGTATAAATATTTTAACATCGGAAAAAAGTCTGAAACACGTCTCACTCCAAGCATTTTAGATAAGGGGTAACCTGCAACACATTATCTTTACCCATTAATCAGTCAGTGGATGTTGAGTTTCTTTCCATATCTTGTCTATTGTGGATAGTACTCCACTGAACATAGGAGGGCTGATATTGCTTTAAAAATATTAGAATCTTTTTGGATATATACCCAGAAGTTGAATTGCTGGGTCACATGCTAGTTTCATTTTTAATTTTTTTGAGGAATTTCCATACCATTTTCCACAGCAGCTGCAGCATTTTGCATTTCCACAAGCTGTGTGCAAAGAGTCCAATTTCTTCACAACCTTGCCTACATTTACTGTTTTATTGATGGTGGTGTGTTCATAATAGCCATTCTAACTGGAGGGAGGTGATATGCCATTGTGGTTTTGACTCACATTTCCCTGATGACTAGTGATATTGAACATTTTTCATATGCCAATTGACCCTGTATGGGTTTTTTTTGAGAAATGTCTGCTAAAGTCCTTAATCCATTTTAAAATCAGATTATTAGTTGTTTTCCTATTGAATTATAGGAAGTGCTTACATATTTTCAAAATTAACCCCTTGTCAGACTCGTGGCTTGCAAATATTTTCTCCTATACCATAGGTTGTCTTTTTACTCTGTTGATTACTTCCTTTGTTCTGAAGATTTTTTTACATAGCTCTCCTTCTGAATTTTATTTTCACTGCCTATGCTTTTGGTATACACCATCACTCTCAGGACAGCCCTGGAGACACTCACCCATGAAATCATTGCAGAACTGATGTCATACTAATTTCCCCCCTGTCTTCCTCTAGGAGTTTTTACAGTTTCAGGGCTTACTTTAAAGTCTTTAATACATTTTGAATTGATTTTGGAGGGTGGGTACTGAGGATTCAATCCAAGGGGTGATTTATCACTGAGCTATACCAGCCCTTTTAATTAATTGATTTATTTTATTTTAAGACAGGGCTTTGCTAAGTTGCTGAGGCTGGCCTTCTAACTTTTATTCTCCTGCCTCAGCCTCCTGAGTCACTAGGATAACAGGCAAGCATCACTGTGATTTTTGTGTATGGCCTAAGGGTCCAATATTACCCTACTGCACATTTCTTAATGCAGTTAATTGAAGGGATATTGTTGGCCTGTTGTATATTCTTTGTACCTTGGTTAAAGATCGGCTGACCAGATATGAGTGTATTTATTTCTGAGTTTTCTATTCTTTTCCATTGGTATATATTTCTGTCTTTATGCCAGCACCATGCTATTTTGATTACTGTAGCTTTGTAATGTATTTTAAAACCGGGAAGTGGGATGCCTCCAGCTTTATTCTTTCTCAAGATTGATATGGCTGTTCATGGTCTTTTGTGATCCCATGAGAATTAGAGAATTATTTTTTTCTATTTCCATAAAAAATGCCACTGGGATTTTAACAAGGATTGTATTGGATTTGTATATCACTTTGGGCAATATTAACAAAGTCTTTTAAAGAGTGAGACCAGTTAGCATATTCAAACTATGATTTTTAAATGCTTTTGCTAATGTGGGCTGTTTTCTTTTCCCCCAGTTTAGAATTAATCACTCTTTTCTTTTTCTCTCTGGAGAGAGTGTGCGATTTTTATCACACATCATCTATGTAGCTATTACTTATGTTAATGGAGCTTGGACTCCTGCTGTATAAGCATCTGGAACAAGGTGTGGTCCTTATCAGCTCTGTATACACTCTAATGCCTTCCAGCGAGGGATGTTCAATAAATAGCTATTAATAATTCAACTTACAAAAATATGCTTACTTACCCCAAACATTTGAGAACACTTTTATAGCATCACGTTTTCTTGAACCTAAGAACCTGAGGCTGGGCATTAGTGTGCTTTGGCACCATCACTGCCCATTGGCTGCCACTTTATACCTGTTGGTCACATAGACCACTTTGTGGAAGAGCAAAATCGTTGTTCTTCTTGGTTATAATGGGCTGGAGGGCTGTTAAATGGTTTAGGATTGTACACAGTAAAACATCAGTTCAGCCTTGGCACCTCCTTCTCCTGGCCAATGAGATTCCCAGGGGCTAAGGAACAAAGTCATGTGGTGAGCAGACTTCTACTCTAAGGTTTAAAGTTGGGCTTGTGCAGATAAATGAATGCAGAAGTTCTAGTCCATTGGCTCAGTTCCAGGACCTTCCTTGACGTCTTGCTTCAGTTTTATCACTAGAGGATCCTGAGAATATGATTCCTGCACGCCATGTAAAGCAAAGGGGCACAGGGTCCTTAGTCAACTCCATCAGTCCACAGCAAGTCCTGGCTCAGTTTACCCCTTCTGACACCAGGTTAAGAGGGTTAGAGGAAAGAGAGAGAGAGACAACCCCCCCCACACACACAGAGGGAAGAAAGAGAGAGAGAAGGAGAGAGAGAAAATAAGTCATACTCTTATTATTTTTAAAGATGTCAAATTATTTCATTTACCAGTTATCATGGTTCCTCTGATGTTCAGAAATTTTAACTATTCATGCTAGTATTCTGTCCTCTTGAGTAAGAAAGAGAAAAATGGAAGGAGAATCAAAGACATTTTAGTACCCTTCTTTTTCCACCTTGCCCACCTGCTTAGTGGACGTATTCCACATAGTTGCAGAATGAAGAATAAAACCCGCAAAAAACCTGTTCACACTTTTCCCAAGAAATGTCCAAGGATATAAAGTTTTAGTCCAATTTCCTCTTTCTTCCTTGCCTTCTTAATGTTACACTAAAGTGTTTTTGTGATCAATAGGCTTAGCCTCTAACATCTGCCTGGTAAATCAGTTCTCATCATATAATTTATATTACACCTTTGGAGTCTCTGTAAAAAGAAATGAATCTGAGTTACCTTTGGTTTTACTTTTATTTTTAATCTGAAAAACTAATTTTTATTAGAAGCAGCAGGTAATTTCTCTTATTCTATCTCATGAAAGTCTATCATCTGTAACAGATTTCTCAGTTTTTTTAAGGAGGAAATCCAATTTTGGTGGATATATCAGTGCATAAAAACAAGCAACTCTTTGGTGGCAAATGTAAGCAGAACCTGGTTGGAGAAATGTCACTACTATGATTTCTGCATATATGAGTTCTGTAAGGTGTAAAGATGTTGTTATGAAAGATGTGATATTTTAAGCCTGGGAATGTGGGTGTGTTACCATCGTGGCTAGGCTTAAAATTAACCACAGCCTTGAAGCAGTAATTTGTATATTTAATGTGGGAGATATATTACAGAAATAGATACAGCAAATGGTGAATTTTTACCTATTCTGCTCTTGATGCTACTTCAGAGCACATGAAAATGTTTATTACAATATCAAGCACATAGGGGCTGAGGTTTGGCCATTGGGAAAAGTTCTGACTTTATTAATATTTCCAAAACAACATGATAATTGCTATTTTCTTGTCCTAGGAAATTTTAACAGCACCATTCTTGATTTATTTAATCACTTACCAAAATAATTCATCTTTGTCATCTATTTTTATTATTTTTTGGAAATGACTCTTTAACAATGAGACCAGAATGTAGCAGGAGTCTTTAAGCCATACATTAAAAACATCCTTTGTTCCCTGATTCTCTGATTTTACTTCTGAGGGAACTGAGACTCTTGACATAGAAAGCGAGATGTTAAAAAAAAAAAAAAAAAAGACATGTTCCAGGGGCTGGGGAAGTAGTTCAGTGGTACAGGGCTTGCTATCATGTGCTAGGCCTTGAGTTTAATCTGCAGCACAGCAAAAATTAACAAACCAATAACAACAACAAAAAACCTTTCCAAGTGTACATTGTCTAGAACAGATTTAACAAGGAGGTTTATATAATACTGGCTCGAGGTTGGATTATTCCCAGGGTTATAGAACTGTATTGAATTCCTTCTAGTAATTATTTATATTAGTTAACATCATATGTTTAGAGCATTGTGAGGTCATTTTATATCAGAAAAATAATGATAAGATATTAAGAAATCACCAACTTCAGAAAATATACCAACAGTTTTACCAGAACTCACCAGTCTTACCAGTCTGTATTTCCAGATGTTTTCAGATAGCTCCATTGAGTCTTTTAGTAGTTTGTTAAGAAAAATTAAAAACCACTTTGTTTTCATTAATATAAAATTATCAAGTAAGATTGGTTATTTCGTTTATCGTATAGCATTTTCTCTAAATTATGCTAATGGTCAAGTTTATACCCTCTTTTAAAATTGTTCCTAAATACCTAAGTCATAATGACTTCAAAAGGAAAATATGAGTTTATATGTTAAAAGTAATCAGAAAACTGATATTTAATTGTAAGAAAGCAATTTAATTAATATGTGAGTATTCAAAAATGGATAATCTATTTTAACTGACATTTATGGTAAGACACAAGAATGTTCTTATTCTGAGAACTATGAAGTCTACCAGGGTAGGGAAAACTTATCCAAAAGTGAAATTACCTGCAATCCAGGGAAGAAAACAAACCTACAAATTTGGGTGAACAAGTAACAAATAACTAATTGGGAACAAAAAATATTTGAAATTGAGAAAAGTAATGAACTGATTGCTGATTTCTCTTCATGAACAGAATTAAAGTAAATCAATTTAAAAATTTTATTACTTTTTTAAAGGAAAGTGCTTTCAAATATTTTAGTGGAGTATATTTTATAAAATACTTTTTTAAATATGAAGAAAATACTATCAGTATATAATATTTTGATACATTTATAATTTTGCTAATATAAATAATTAAATTACATTATTAAATATATTATTATTTATTAATTACATATTATTCTTTTTTTTCATATTTAATAGCAACTTTATTCAATGTACATTCAATATACTCTTAATTAATACTTAATGCTGATCATTTTATCTGATAGAAATTTGAATATAGAGATTTAATTTGCAGTAATTTCTAAATTTTTAATATGACTACAAAAAGAATTAGACACATATTGGAATGAAATAACCAGAAATTATCAGTTACACCTGTGGATAATTTAAATACAAGACTTTCACAGTGTGAGTGACTATGAATGTACAAATTTCAAAGTGATGAAATAGCCATACTACCTACAAAAGCTCTAAGAGAAAATTAATCCTTGCATTTTCTCAAATCTCATGAATTCTAGTATTTCTTAGCTTGTGACCACAAATGCTTTTCTTCTGAGTTGATGGAACACTAAAAACACAGAAAAGAGATAAGCCCTCTCACAGGGAAGATGGTAGTAACATAGTGAGTAACTACCCTAATTTTTTTTTTTAGTCCTGGATGGACACATGCCTTTATTGAATTTATTTATTTTATATGGTGCTAGGAGTGAACCTAGTACCTCACATATGCTAGGTAAGTGCTCTACCACTGAACTACAACCCTAGCCCTTATTAATTACATATTATTTTTAATTATTCATATTATATTTGAGGGCAGATAAGCTTATAAATTCAATAGTAATTACAATCCTATGTGTATAAAATTACTGAGATAAATTGAAATTAATTGGAATAAGTTTATAGTCTTTGAAAATTCTGGGATTTACCAGTATGAATGACTAGAAATACGTGATATGTTAAACACAATAAGACTAAAATTCTATTCATTGTCTATATTATAGTCTTTGTTTTTACTTAAAATCTTGAATGATTTCACAAAGGGGTCAATACATAGCACACATTCAATATTCTTAATGTTTTACTTTTTTTTTTTAGTACTTTATAAAAAAACAGCCTGAATCATTACCAAGCTGTCTGTTAAATCTCCATTTTTTAGTTGATCATAATATAACTCAGTACTGGGACCTACAGAATTTCCTAAACAGCTTATGTTCATTGTCCTGTTGAGAAGTTTATATGATGAGTTGCCCGTGTGGGAGTGTATCTGTGAGTGAAGTTCCCCAGTTTTATCAGTGTTAGTTTGCCTTTTGGAGAATAAATCCTTCAGAGTTATATGGCTTCTCATGCTATTTGCTCTACTTCTCACTTAAAAAAATTTTTTTGTGTGTGTGTGGTTTGAGGAATCTGTTCAGTGGTGTTTGTTAGATCAGCTGGCCTCGGCATGACAATGAATACAAAGTCATGCAAACAGATGGAGAAATTTAATTTTCAGTGAAGAAAGAACTCCATAGTAACATGTGAGTGAAATATATGTCTGATCACATTAATTGGGCTGCTGTTTTTACAAACCAAATATACACATAAGTGTCTTCTGTAGAAGGTCATTTAAAATACATGCTGCTCATCTAATTCCTTAAAATATTTTCTCTTTGTGAATGAAGAATATTTTTTTACTTTATTTTAGAAATTGCATGTGAAAGTGTGTGTGTATGTGTGTATGTGTGTGTGTGTGTGTGTGTGTGTATGTGTGTACTTAGCAAGTAGGAAGGCTTTTGACAAGGTTTGATAATCTTTATTTGATAAGTCAAGTCACATTTAACAATGTTTTACTCGTACTTCCAAAAGTAGAGATCAGTCTTTCAGAAACCATGTTTCGGGACTTAGATTATGAATTCAGCAGTCATGAAGGGGTGTGAAAGCATGATTCCACATGGCCTAGGCTGTTGCAGGAAGTGCTGGTGCTAAATATACCTCAGTGGGAGCTAGGCAGAACATCAAAAACCTGGCGAGGATCAAGATAAAAATAACAATCCTGTTAGCCCCCTCTCTCTGGAAGAGAGGCAGCCTCCGAGCTCAAATCATGTGTTTTTGTGAAACTATATGAAGGTTGATCATTCCTAATTAAAAAATCTGAAATCTAAAATGCTCCAGAATTCAAACATTTTTTAGCACTGAGATGGTACCACAAGTAGAAAATTCCACACCATGAGACTTTGTTCATGCACAAAATTATTAAAAATATTGTAATTACTTTCGGGAAACGTGTATAAGATATATGTGTATCATTAAGGAATTTTATTTTTAGAATTGGATCACATGCCTAAGATAACTCATTATGTACATGCAGTTCTCTCAAAAGCCAAAAAAAAAAAAAAATCTGGAATTTGAAATACTTCTGATCCCAGGCATTTCAGATAAGCCTGTGCAGTGATGATTAAAAGACACAATAGTGATATGAAGGCAGGAGAAGATTCTGAACTACTCTCCTAAGCATGAAAATAATTAAACTGTACTATATGTTATTAGTTGGGTCTTATTAATATAATTGCTTGACCTTGATAATCAGAACATATAGTTTATATGGTTACTTTCGGCAATGGAATTATGTGTTTTAACCAAATTGCCCCTTTTCCCAACCATTTTGGATAAATGAGTATATGACACTTTGCATTTGTACAAACACAACACGTGACCTTTCTTTCACATGATCCTAAGTAAGTTAGTGAGACCCTGTCTCAAAACATAAATGGGGCTAGGGATGTGGCTCAGTGGGTGACCCCCCTGGGTTCAATCCCTAGTACAAAAAAAAAAATCAAAACCAAACCAAACAAAAACAAAAACCCTTTAGTTTAGCAGTATTTCAAGGCCGATGTTTTTTGAATTTAGTAGTCAAAATATCTGCTTGAGTCAAACAGGAATCTTTCTTGATGGGCATCTCCAATGTGTCAGTCTGTGTGACTTTGATGCCCATAATTGGTTGAGAAGACCACTTTCCTTTTCCCATTCTAATCAAGGTGGCTAACCAACACAGAATTGAGTAAATATTATTTATGTTCTGTGGATTTGCATAGTTTGGACACTTCATATTGGATTAGATATTATATATCTCCTTAAAATCATTTCAATAGTCTCTTATCAGTTATCCTCAAGTACAGTTGCTCCAGAGTTCAAAGATAATATGGAGGATAATGAATTTTGATCTAGGATGGTGGCATTGTTATCCTTTTGTCCCAGGTTGACCTGAAGATCTCCCAGTTTTCCACTGGAGATGATGAAGGATCCTTGTGACATGTGGTTTGGTACAATCAAATGAATTTAATACACTTAGTTTTCTCATCTGTAAAATGGAGATATCAACTTTGTATTGCTGCTGAGAGGGTTAAGTGACATATTTAGGTAAAATACTTAGATGTCCACCACTGCATAAAATGTTATGTTCATTTTCCATATTTTGGGAGCCACAGTGGGAGTTTTGATTTTTTTAAATTTTTTAAGTTGTTGATGGACTTTTAAAGATCTTTTGTTTGTTTGTTTATTTAGTTTGTTTATGTGCTGCTGGGGATCGAACCCAGTGCCTCATGCATGCTAAGGAAGCACTCTACCACTGAGCCACAACCCCAGCCCCGCCCCCCAGAGTATTGATATTTTGTGGCATATTGCCATTGTGTTTGCTTAGGAATCTAATCTTTTGCTTGGTTTACATTTTACATTTTTGTTTTACCCAAACATATTGCTTCTTTCTGGTTATTTCTTGGCAGTCTTCATTTTCTGCATTAGTTTTTTGTGGGCATCATGATTTCTTCAGCTTTAGCTTACTTATGGACTGTCATAGTTGCTGGGATCTACTTTAATTTTCTTACTCTACATATATTTGTCTATATCCAATAATGTCATTAATCTAACCTTATGTCTGTGTGCACAAAATTTCAGTTTCAAATCCATTGAGCCAAAACACAATGTTAAAAGTTTAGTAGTCAAGTTTTTGCACCAACATCTGAGATTTTGGTGGGTTTTCCTTCGATTGACTTTTTGTAGGCCATTTAGAATATGCAGAGATTGCTAAATTCTTTGAAAAAACTTTTTCTTTAATCCACAGCAACAACCCTAAGCATTGAAAGTTCTAATGTCCATTTTATACATGAGGAAACCAAAACTTGGAAAGGTTGAGAAGCTTGACTAAAGTGACAGAACAAAGATTTAAATTCTGGTTACCTGATTTTGGTCTTTACTCTCTGTATTACAGTGTAGCCTCTTTTAAAGAAATGTATACATTCTTATATAACCTTTAAAAAATAAACAAATATTCAGAGTATGTAATTCACAAGCCTTTGACATTAGAGGCTCAATGACAGAGTTAGGACATTTTTATGTAACTGCCTTTAAATACACCTCTACTTATTTTCTTTAAGTACTGACAGAATGAGACAAAATTATTAATCTAATATGTACTAAGTCTGTCTTAGTTGGTTTGTGATGCTATAACAAAATACTTGAAACTGAGTAATTATAAAGAATGGAAATTTATTCCTCACTGTTCTGTAGACTAGGAAATCCAAGGTCAAGGCATTAGTAGATTCAGTTCTGGTGAGGGCTGTTCTCTTCTTTCGTGATATCTTGAACACTGTGACCTCACATGGCAGAAGAGATTCGAGAGAATGAACCCATACTCTCAAACCCTTTTATAAGTGCCCTAATACAATCCATGAAGGTTCCACTCTCATGTCTTAATCACCTCTTAAAGGCCCACCTTTCAATATTATCACATTGGCAATTAACTTTCAACATGTTAATTTGGGGGGATACATTCAAATACAGTAATGCCTAAAACCTTTATATGTTACTTAAGTATCCAACAATGAAAAGCATAATTCTGGATCAGAAAAGTTTCACAAGTAACAAAAGAAAGCATGTTTTTCCCAAAGAAAATTTCATTGTTTCAGAATTGAGGAAAAATAAGATATTTAAAATTGAAGCAAATATGAATTTTGTAGTACCTTTTTATTCATGGCCTTACTATTTAGTATTCACAGATGCAGGATTTTGTATCTGTAATCGAGAAGGTTATGCTGTTTGTTTAATTTAGCTGAATGGTTTTCAACTTGAATATGTATCTGTCTGAATACAAAGAGGAAGAATAAATTAATAATTAATATTCTAAAAACATTTTTATATTATCTCAAATTTTAAAATGTTCTCACCATAAAGAAATAAGTATTGAGGTTCTGGGTGTGTTAATTAGCCTGTTTGATCATTTCATAATGTATACATGTTTCAAAACCACATTATACATATCAATTAAAAATAAAATAAAGTGTCAAAATGTAAAGGCAGTTGTTTAGGCAAATAGGACACTTTGGTGAGAAATTGCAGATTTGAGAGGTTGAGATAAAGTGAAATGTAATAGTTTAGAGCTGGCTTTGGAAAAGCCTAGGTTTAAATCCAACTCTGTTTTAATTTCCTTATGTTTAAAATGCAGGCAATAACACTCACTTCTTGGCTTGACTGACCATGAGAATTAAATAAAATAATCTAATTTAAATTCCAAATTGTCAGGCACATAAGTGTGATCTCTTCATAGACTATACTCCCCAGCACCATGAGCATCTAGGTACATAATTACTTCATTTAGCTCAAGGTAAGCTAGGAACTGGGTGGTTTTGGTATATATATATATATATATATATATATATATATATAT
>NW_025999905.1:1477179-1547857 GCF_001458135.2 Marmota marmota marmota | reverse complement strand
TTTTTTTTTTAATATTGGTTCTAATCAATTATACATGATAGTAGAAGGCTCTTCAATTCATTGTACACAAATGGAGCAGAATTTTCACTTCTCTGGTTGTGAAAAGAGTCACATCATTCGTGCAGTCATACAATTCGTGTACCTAGGGTAATGATGTCCATCTCATTTCACCATCTTTTCTACCCCTTCCTGCCCTGCCCCCCAACTTTGCTCCATTCAAAGTTCTTCCACTCATCCCATGCCTCCCCACCCCATTATAGACCAGCATCCACTTATCAGAGAAAACATTTGGCCTTTGGTTTTGGGGGATTGGCTTACTTTGCCTAGCATGGTACTCTCCAATGCCACCCATTTATCTGTAAATGCCATAATTTCATTCTTCTTTAAGGCTGAATAATATGTATTGTGTATATATACCACAATTTCTTTATCCATTCATCTATTGAAGGGCATCTGGGATGTTTCCACAGTTTAGCTGTTGTGAATTGAGCTGCTATAAACATTCAGGTGGTTGTATCATTGTAACATGCTGATTTTAAGTTTTTTGGGTGTAGACTGAGGAGTGGTTCCATTCCATGTAGTTCCATTCCATGTCTTCTAAGGAATCTCCATACTACTTTCCAAAGTGGTTGTACCATTTTGCAGTTGCACCAGGAAATGAATCAGTGTACATTTTCCCCCACATCCTTACCAGCACTTATTGTTGCTTGAACTCTTGATAATTGACATTCTGACTGGAGTGAGATGAAATCTTAGAATAGTTTTGATATGCATTTCTCTGATTACTAGAGATGTTGAACTTTTTTTCATAAATTTGTTGATCAATTGTATTTCTTCTGTGAAGTGTCTGCTCATTTCCTTAGCCTATTTATTGATTGGGTTATTTGTTTTTTTGGTGTTAAGGTTTTTTTTTTTTTTGAGTTCTTTATATATCTTGGAGATTAGTGCTCTATCTGATGTGCATGTCGTAAAAATTTGCTCCCATTCTGTAGGCTCTCTCGTCACATCATTGATTGTTTCTCTTGCTGAGAAGAAGCTTTTTAGTTTGAATCCATCCCATTGATTCTTGATTTTATTTATTATGCTTTAGGAGTCTTGTTAAGGATGTAACTGAGCACTCATTTCTGAAGTTACTGTGGGACAACACTGTTTTTCTTCTTCTTCCACTTCAGTGAGATTGTTTCATATTTTTGAAATGGAACTATATGATTTTGTCACATTCTGCATTTCATCCTAAGATTCCTCTGACCTCATAAGTGCCTTACACAGTTATGAAAGCTAGCAACTCCCAAGATCTATAGGGTGAGTCAGTGATCTGGAGACCCAGGAGCTAATGGTACAGTTCCAGTTCAAGGACAACATTTGAGATCCAAGAAGGTCCAATGTTTCAGTTCAAGTTCAAAGGTAGAGAAAAAAATCCCATGTTCCAATTTGAAAACTTTTAAGGTAGGAAGAATTCTCTCTTGTTTGGGGGGAGGGCCAGCCTTGTTGCTCAATTCAGGCCTTTAGTAGAACAATGAGGTCTGCCATGTTAGAGAGGGCAGTCTTCTTTACTGATTTAAAGGTTAATCGCATCCCAAAACATCCAAAAAAATGTTTGATTAAATATCTGTGCATCCCATGGTCCTGTCAGGTTGACACATGAAATTAACCATCACACATGGTAAAACTATTTTTAACTTTATAAGAAACTACCAGATGGTGGCATCTTCACCAGCATTTGGTACTGTCAGTGCTTTGGATTTTAGCCATTATAATAGGAGTATATGGTCTCTTACTGTAGTTTTAACTTTCAGTTCCCTAATAACAAATGACATGAACCTTCTTTTGATGTTTCTTTTTTATCTGGATTTCTTCTTTTAGTAAGATGTCTGTTATGGTCTGGATGTGAGATGTCTCCCAAAACTCATGTGTGAGACAGTGTAAGAAGGTTCAAAGGAGAAGTGATTGGGTTTTGAGAATCTTAACCCAATCAGTGAATTAATCACCTAATGGGATTAATTGAGTGGTAACTGAAGTCAGGTTTGCTATGATTTGAATATGTCTACCAAATTTTATATGTTGAAAACTTAATTCTTAAAAGTCATTTTAATGTTATATGAGAAGGAAGGCCTCTAGGAGGTTATTGAGTCATGAAGAATCTGCTGTCATGAATGGATAAACCCGTTAAAGGATTAAAATAGTTTATCATTGGAGTGGCTTTGTTATAAAAGCAAGCTATCTTTGATATACTTGCTGTCTCACCATGTGGTACTCTCCACCATGTTATGATGCAAGAAGACCCTCACCAGATGCCAGTACTATGGTCTTGGATTTTTCATCCTCCAAGAACTATGAGCTAAGTTAACCTCTATTTTTTATAAATTATTCAAACTATGGTATTCAGTTATAGCAACAGAAAACAGACTAGGACATGAGTGTCCTTTGATGAAACCCAGTTTGTCTGGTTTTTCTTTTGTCACTTGTGCTTTTGTGTCATATCTAAGAATGTTCCTTAGCACATTTTTTTTTCTTAGTAATTTAATAGTTTTAACTTTTACATTTAGGTCTCTAATCTGTTTTTTTTTTTTTGTTTGTTTCTTTGTTTGTTGATACTGGGGCTTTAACCCAGGGTGTTTTTACACTGAGACACACCTCCAGCCTTATTTATTTTTTTATTTTGAAACAGGGTCTCACTAAGTTACTTAGGGCCTTGCTAAGTTGATGAGACTAGTCTTGAACTTGTGATCCTCCTGTCTCAGACTTCCGAGCGAGTGGAATTACAGGCATGCCCTGTCTCTGATCTGTTCATTTTTGTAGATGGTTTGACATAGTGGTCTAATTTCATTCTGCAATACAGATAACTGCTTCTCCCAGCACCATTTATTGGAAAGTCTGTTCTTTTCTCCTGGAATTGTCCTGACATCCTTGTTGAAAATCAGTTAACCATAAACGTAAAGGGATTATTTCTAGACTTTCAATTTTGTTTCATTGATCTGTGTGTCTGTCTGTACACCACTATCATATTATCCAAATGACAGCAGCTTTGTAGTGAGTTTTGAAACCAGGAATATGAGTCCTTGGATTTTGTCCTGCTATTTCAAGATTGTTCTGACTATTCGGAGACCCTTGAATTTCTTGAGAATTTTAGACTTAGAAATATTTTAATCTTTGAAATCTGTCCTTTTTCACCTTTCTACCTTGTCCTCCAAGTACTTACTCCTTTGTACTTACTTGAGCCTCTTTCTCAGAACTGATAATCCTATTGAAAGTATCAGCTGAATAAACTTAGAACCTTGCAGGGATTTTAACTGGGGAGGGTATTATTATATTAATCTTTGGCTTTTTCTCCCTTCTCCTCTCATTCTGTGGTTATTTGACAAGTTTCCTAGTCCTGTGCCTACTCCAAAATCATTTGAATTCAACCCCTTTGTACATTTCTACAGATCTCACTTTTCTAAAATATATTGCTGAAGCTATTTTCACATTTCCAGAAACTTCTATATTTTAGGGACAGATTAATCATTCAAAGTACAGCCATAATCATATATTTTTCTTGTATAAGACATTTTAAAGGATGGATGAAACTCAAAAACATGTCGAGTAGAAGAAGACAGACATAAGATGGCACATATTGTGTGATTGCATTTTTATAAAGTTCAAGAAGTGAGGAAACTAATTTATGGGAATAAAATTTAGAACATTGGTTTCCCCTGGAGGTTGGAAAGGGAAGAGATTTGAGTGACACAAAGGAGGGATGATGCATTTAAATGTCTACACTTTGGTTAGGGTTACTTGGGTGTAGACATTTGACACAACTCAGCAAACTGGACACTGAAGATTTGTGCATTTCTCTGTGTGGGATTATAGCTCGATTTTTTTAAAAGTGAAAAAATTAAAAATCTGGTGGCTAACCATTGACCTCAGCTTAACCTTCATGGACTTTGAAAACACCTACATGCCTTTCCAAGTTTGTCTTGCTTCCCATTTCCCCCCTGGGTTCCAGCAAAATGAAATTCTCTCTCTTTTTTCACACAGCTCTGTGTTTTCCCAATTTTGTGTCTTTGTTCTCACTTTTCCCTAGGAATGATTTCCCATCTTCCATTGTCAGCTACCATTTGTCCAAAAGATCCTTATTCACATTTCATATTGGAGGCATCCGCTTTTCTAAACACCTGTCCTGGTAGAATTTTGTGTTTCTTTTATAGAAATCCTGACTTTCCATGGGTTTTACTATAATTGTCGATGTTGTTGTGTTTACAGAATGTTTACAACATACCAGGCACTAGTTATAATCATCCTATTCCCACTTCAGCCTGTAAGTTCCACTAAAGGAAAGAATTATAGATGCTTTATTTCTGTCACCTACAGGACCTGGACAAGCATCTATTAAATAAATGGATGGTTAGCTGGACACATTGTGTGTGTGTGTGTATGTGTGTGTGTTTGTAAGAGAGAGAGAGAGAGAGAGAGAGAGAGAGAGAGAGAGAGATTGAGAGGGATAAATTATCAGCATCTTTCAAAACCTCTAGTATATTTTAATCCTTCTTTATAAGGCTGGAATGAAAGGTGTAATGAACTAGACCAAATATGCTTACAGATGAGTATAACTTTGGTGGTTATCAGCCAAGTGCTGAGCTTATAAATATATCTAGGCTTATCTGAAAAACATAACTTATCCCGTAATAATTTTTCAATAGTTTTCTGTAGATTTTCAGTCATTTCCCTTATTATAGCCCTCTTCCTGTTAGGGGTTTTGTGATGTCCTCATCTGGCAGATGTCCTCAGGCAGAATTCCCAACAAAGTCAACTGGCACATTGATATGCCCAGAGGCAGTACTCAGTTTGTTTTGCTAATAGAGTAAACAAACTCTCCTTTACAGGAGGGAACAATTTCTGGTTTCAGGGCATCAGCTGAAGCAGAAACAGACCAGCACTAGCAGTTAAGCAGTTGTGGAACATGGAAGCCTGGCTCAGCTCAAGGGAGGCAAGCTTTTAGGAACACCCCATGTATCCTGGGGCATGGCACTATGTGTGATGCTGACTAGATGTCACCTGACATTGGAAAAGCTTCCACGTTAAACTTAACAAACTAAAGCCAACATCTCCCTCCACCCCAATTTCTTTTTTTAAGAAAAAACTTTTTGCAAAGGAAATTTGGGACCGTGGCAGGAAAGAAAATATAGCCAGACATTTTTCTTGCAGGCTGCAGGGTAGTGGGTAAAATCTTTGAGTTTGGTAGTGGGTAAAATCTTTGGTTTCAGTACTGGTGTGTTGAAGTTTTATTAATAAGATTCTCTCTGAGATTTCACAGCTTTTCAGGACAAGCCAGTTCACATGAAAGATAGGGCTTCCCCGCCTTTCCCCATGCTCTGCTCTTAAGACTAGCTAGAGGCTTCCACAGCCTTAGCAGATTCCAACTTCATTCTTTCTTCCTTAAATAGAACACCTCAGCAGGAAGAGGGGAAAGTCCCCCCTCCCCCCGTAAAATTGAATATTCTGTTCAAAAATCTCAGAACTGTTTTGGTCAGAATACTTAGGTCTGATTTAATCAACAGAGGAAATACACACTTCCTGAAGGTAGGAGAGAGAGGAAAGAGGAATGTGAGTCCTTGGATTTTGTCCTGCTATTTCAAGATTGTTCTGACTATTCGGAGACCCCTGAATTTCTTGAGAATTTTAGACTTAGAAATATTTTAATCTTTTAAATTAATTTAATTAACATGGAGATTATAAACAGGAATTTTTATTCTTAAATGAAGAGAGAAAAGTTTCTAAAATGTTGCTAAAAATGTTGTTTCCACCTGTTTTAGTCAGCTTTTCCCACTGCTGTTACAAAAAGACTTAACAAGGAAGATTCTGAGAAGGAAAAGTTTATAAGTTTATTTGGGGGCTCGCAGGTTTCAGAGATTTCACTCTATAGACAACCAACTCCATTTCCCTGGGCCTGAGGTGATATAGAACATCATTGTGGGAGTGTATGGCAGAGGAAAACAGCTAGGAACGTGACACCAAGAAGCAGAGAGAGAGAAAGAGAGAGGGACAGGGAGAGTCACCATGGACAAAATATATACCCTGAAGACACACCCCCAGTGAACCACCTTCTCCATCCATACCCTACCTGCCTACAGTTACCACTCAGTTAATCCTTATCAGCAGATTAATCCACTGATTAGGTTAAGGTTCTCATAAACTAATTGTTTTACCTCTAAACCCTCTTTCATTGTCTCACACGTGAGTTTTGGGGGAGACCTTCCATTTAAACCATAACACTACTTAATGAAAGATCATAAAACAAAACTGCAATAAATTCTAATATCTTGTTGATTGGTGTGTGTGTGTGTGTGTGTGTGTGTGTGTGTGAAAATGAGAGAGAGAGAGAGAGAGAGAGAGAGAGAGAGAGAGAGAGATTGATTCTAGAATCAGGAGAGTTGCATTATGTGTTTGCTCAACAGGCATTTAGGATCAACTTATCAATTTTCATGGACAAATTACATTGTCTGGAATTGTGCTGAATTTATAGATTAAATTGGAGAGAAGTCATATCTTTATGACAATATTTTCTATCAATGAGCCTTAAAACTCTTCAATTGTTATAATTTTGTACATGATGGTTTTGTGCATCTTTTATTATACTTATTCCTAGGTATTTTGTATATGGTGTTTCATTACTTTAACTTATATTTTTAAATCAATAGATTGTTATTGATGTATAAAAATGAGGCTGCTTTTAAAAATATTTTTATATCCAACCATATTGCTAAAATCTCAATGAATTTTGTCGATAAGTCTATACATGTTCAAGTGTTCTTTGTAGCTAAATCATATTTCTGTAAATACTGCTGATTTTGACTTTAATTCCTGTTTCTCACTTGACCTTTTCAATTAGAATCTCTAGTATTCTGTCACATGTAAGTGATAATAAGGAGCATCCTTCTGTTCTCAATCTTAAAGAAAATACTTTTAAAATGTCACCATAAGCTGGGATGCTTACTATAAGTTTTTGATGATTTTTTCTTATTGATTAAGGAGCTTTTCATCTATTTCTAGTTTTCTGAAAACTTTATCTTGAACAAATATTGAATCTTATTGAATATTTTCTATACTTAATGAGATGAGCATATAGTTTTCTCTTTTTATCCTTTGGTATGGTGAATTGTTTTAATATATTTTCTATTGTTGAAGCATTTATATACTTCTTGGAAGTCTATATGTATATATATGTGTGTGTGTATATATCCTCTTCAAACACATACACACACACATATATATATACATATATACATTTACATATTTATGTATTTTTATGCTGGGTATTTCATTCATATGTTGGGAGCTAGACTTGAATCCTGTCTTTAATAACTTGTGGTTCGATAATTCTCTATTTTCAGAATTCTCTGTTTTATATAAGGCTTTGGGAAACACAAATACATGGTGCTTTTTCCTCTGGGAAGGAAACTGAAATGTAAATATATTAAATGACCAATCCAACATCACAAATCAGAAATGGAGTTATGTGAAGTGCTTATACTTGCTGTTTTGTACAACCCTGCCACTTACTACTGTATGAACCCAGCATGCCTCAGTATAAAGGAGATAATTACGCTAATCCCTACATCATGTGGTTGCTGGAGATGAAAAGCTACCTTGCAAGTAAAGTGCTTTGCACTGTGCCTAGCACATGGTGAAGAACTCGTTTATTCATCCATTCATTCAATCTTTCAATAAATAATTGTTACACACCTGCCATGTGTCTTAAGAGCTGAGGATATAGCAGAAAATAAGACAAAAGTCCTTGTTTTCATGAAGTTCACAGTATAGTAGTGAGAGGAAGATGAAAAATCATACAGAAGAAAATGGTAAATCAGTGACAGGTTTCCAGAATGAGAGTAGTATGAACTGGTTTATATGTTAGAGACCACTCCAGCACTCCATATAGAATCAACTGTGGCTGGCCAAGGAGAAACTGTGGAAGCTGCTAGGAGGTTGTTACAGTTTTCAAGGCAAGAGATAGTAATGGCTTGTAACAGCAGGCTTGGAGAGAAGTGGATGGATTTGGGACATATTTTGGAAACGTAATCAATGGCATTTGCTAAGATATGGGTGAATGTTGAGGCTTTTACAATCACATTGTGTAGCTGTTTGTAGCTGCTGTAGAGAAATGGTTTAGGGAAAGAAAGCAATTCAGGATTATGTCTAGTTTTGTGATTTGAACAACTGAATTATTGCTATGGCCTGAAATCAGAATGTTTAGGGAAGGAACTTTTTTTTTTCCCAAGAGGGAACCAAAGTTGATGTTTAACAAAGATTAACTACCATTATTCTGTTGGTATCTGTCAAATAAAACATTGTCAGTAAAAATATTACAGGATACATGCAAATATTTCTACTTGTGGATTATTATAGCAACTCCAAAAATGTCACATGAAAAATCTAATTCCTCCATAGGACTGTAACTAGAAAGATGTATATCACAGGCAGAGCCACTTGACATCCAAGCAAATCTGATATTCCATTTTTACTTTCATTAACAGTTCTTTCAATGTCAGCCAACCAAGTGTCTCCTTTGAAGGAAATTCTCTATGACTTTAACACAGAACACTGTTCAATTGCTCTTTGATTAGATTATGCATGAAATTTGTATGTATGCCACTCACCAGAAATTAAGTAATTAAGATGCTCTTAATATTTCAGGGGAAACATTGCAATTCTCATTATTTTAATCCACTGGTGAACTTTAGGTATTTGACAATAGAATGAAATGTCTTCTATCCCCAAGTTAGCCAAATTCACAACTTTGACTTTTTGGCAGCCTAGATTTGTAAGCTTTTGACGCCTGTTCAGAAATAAATATCTCAGGTAAATTCTTAAAGAACAGCTCATTCTTACAAAGAATAGTAATAGTCCATGTAACAGTGGCTCTATTATTAGTGCTTCTCAAGCTCTAATGACTTCGCAGCCAGGGAGTGAGTGGTCTTCTAATCTCCACTTTGCTTTGAGAGGGATCCCTGAGGCCCTAAGGCGCTCTTGGGGCAATGGCACAGCTGTCTCCACTCTCTGTGAGAGCATCTTTTAGTAGCCTCTCTGTGAATGACTAATGGGTCTGTACAGTCCATATGAGTGCACTGCATTGTTTGAACTGGAAATACGAAAAGACAAATATTTTCTTTCGTTAAATTTATATTTTCTTTTGTTCCAAAAATATCCTCCACTAACTTATTGAAAAACAAAAAAGTAGCTAGCTAGTATGACTTGCTCTACAATCTTGAATTGCAATTACCATTTCATCTCAGAAATGTTTAATTATTGGAGTCTGTCATTTTAGCAATAAGGCCTGCGTATCTCTATGGATTCACCCCTTCCTCTGAGCTTCCAAAAAATAAAGTGAAACAAATCCCAAAGTTGATGCAAAATTCTGTGCTCAGTGGAGACAGCCCTGATTTAATCAATTCAACTGCTGTTGCTTCTGGTACCCACCAATATTGCCTTTTGGCCCCTCACTGTCCAATGATGAAAATATCCTATAAGAGACCTCAGTGTCCCTTTTTATTGGGGAGTAAGTTGTAGCTCTTGAAGGGAGACAAAGCCATCCCCTCAATTCCACACTATGACCAAGTGTTTTTATAAAGCCTCTATTCTATGCTATGCACTGTTTCATGTACAGTGTATCCCTGGAGAACAAAGAACAAAGCAGACTAGTTCTGCATGTCACATATATCCTATCAGGAGTCCCAATCATTAAGTAATTTATCTTGTGTAACACCAGGAAAAGAAAGATGCTACAAACTAAACTATGATAAGCTGTCTGCTAGAAGGTGATTCTAATTTTAAAAATATTAAATTGTGGAATAAAGATAGGAAGGGAAAGGAGGCAGGCAGGGAAGAAGGAAGTGAGGAAGGAAAAAAGAAAAGGAGGAAGGAAGGAAGGAAAGAAAGGAGATAGAAAAAAGAAAGAAAAGATAAAAAATAAGATAAGTTGGCTCACTGCCCCCCAAACACTCTGAAATCTTTTAATATATTTTTTCAGTTGTTTATGGATCTTTATTTTATTTATTATTTATATATGGTGCTAAGAATCAAATCCAGTGCCTCACACATGCTAGGCAAGCGTTCTGCCACTGAGCCCCAGCCCCAGCCCCAACACTTTGAAATTTGAGTGCAGTAGTTTGTTTAGAAGTTGTGTGTGGGAACCAACAGAGGAGTGAGTGTGTGAGACAGGAAAGGGATAAAGCCAATTAGGGTGAAATGATGAGTAGGTGTCCATTGTGGGCAATTGGAGCTAAGTCCCACTCTGATCTTCCTGAAGTCATTTAGAACGTGTCTCAGTGTTGCCCCACCCAAGTGTTACTTAGAGCAGCTGGAGTATTTATCTACCTTCTGCCATCTGCACTGGCTAAGATATCAACTCAGCTAATGTGTCAACTCCCAGTTCTTCAGGCCTTCTCTACCTATAGCCTGGCACTTCAGGGTAACTCTATATGGGCATAGTCACAGATACTTGTGGTAGGAAGCCATCAGTGTGCCAGGAGCAATGAGTGCCTAGGGTATACTGGAGGAACACCAATAGTGCTTGTTACAAGGAGCATTGCAAGGTATTGAACAGTAATTTGAAATTGTAATAAATATCACAAGGGAAGTAAAGCAAAGTAAGGGTGTGGTGTTGGGGGCAGGACTGCCATTTCAGGGGGTATGATGGAGTGAGGGCAAGGTAGCACCTGAGAAAGTGACCTTGAACAGAAAACTGAAGGCTGAGGACTGAGGCATATAAACGAGGAAGTATCTCTATGGAGGGAGCATCCAGTGTACAGGCCCTGAGATAGGAGAGAACATGATAGCTTGAGGCAACTAAAGGAGCTGTTGTGGGTGAAGCATAATCACCAATGGGAAAAATGATAGGGGGAGCCTTTGGTCAGATAGACAAAGGGTTCAATCATGTAGAACTTCATAGGCATTGCAAGGAATTTGGATTTTCTTTGAATAAGATGGGAAGTTTATAGAGGGTTTTGAACAGTATGTATGATCTGTTTTGTTTTGTTTGTTTGTTTGTTTTAAACAATCACTGTGATTCCTATATGGAAATAAGATTGTAAGTAAGGAGATGCATCAGGGGGCTGTTGCAATAATCCAGATAAGAAACTACTGTGGCTTAGAGCAGAGAAATGGAAATATCACAGGAGGAAATGTCCTATGGTAAGAGGCTGTGTTTCCTGTCATGCAAAAGTGGTATACAACCATTAATAATAGAAAGGTAAGTAGAGTCCATATCCATAAGTTCAACCAACTATGAATCAAAACTATGAAAAAAAATAAAGTGGCATCTGTACTGAAAAAATAAAAGTAGACTTTCCCCCATAATTTTCTAAACAACACATGTAACAAATATTTACATAGCATTTATGTTGTATTGGATATTGTAAGTAATCTAGAAATTATATTTAAAGTATACAAGAGAATGTGCATAGGTTATAGGCAAATACTGTGCCGGCTTATTTAAAGGACCTGAATGTCCTTAGGTTTATCTCTAAGGGTCTTGGAACCAATCCTCTACAGATACTAAGAGACAACTGTATAGAGAGAGCAAATAAGACCTGAAGGTAGATGGGATCATTGACTAAGAATAAGTTTAGTGAAAATAGGACAAATTTAAAAGATGATAACAAGGATAATGAATTAAATATGCAAAAATGGGCTGTGGTTGTGCCTCAGTGGTAGAGCACTCACTTAGCACGTGCAAGGCCATAGGTTCAAACCTCAGTACCACATAAAAATAAATAAATAAATAAGTATGCAAAAAGTTAAAAGAGCCAAAAGGCTTAGAGCAATAATAAGTCTAGATTGTTAACCAGTTTTTTATAGTTTGAATCTGGAGTGTCCCCAGAGTCTCATGTGTTGAAGGCTTGGATCCAGATGATGGTACTACTGGGAAGTGGCAGAACCTTTAGGAGGTGGGGTGAAGTTGGAGGAAGTCAGGTCACTGAACATGGGCATATTGGGGTTCTGGCCTCTTCCTCTCTCTCTTTCTGCTTCCCATATTTCCTGGGGTGAGGAGCTGTGCTCTATGACACATGCTTTCCACCCTGATGTTTTACCTTACCACATGCTCAAAGCAGTGGGGACAAGTGACCATGGGTTGAAATCTTTGAAACTGTGAGCTAAAATAAATCTTTCCTTCTTAAAAGTTGTTTTTCTCGGGTATTTTTTCACAGCAACAAAAACCTGACATACACAAACTAAAACCTGTCAGGCCAAGGTCCTCATCAGACCATTTGTGAAATTCCTGCAAAATAATGTATATCATACTTAGGTTTCTGTAGAGACTTAAGTCTGCACATAGATCATCATACAACAAACGCTTCCAAATCCTATTTAGAGAGTATATTCCTCCTATTTTATTAGCTCACACATTTCTTGGCTGCCCCTAAAGACCTTTTTTCCCCAATTTTAAATTTTACAAACTCTGCCTCAAACTATGGACTGAAGTAGTTTTTTATCTGACGCAGTGGTCATGCCTGTAATCCCAGCTACATGGGAGTCTGAGGCAGGAGGATCACAAGTTTGAGGCTGACCTGGGCAACTTAATGAGATCTTGTCTCAAAATAAAATAAAAAGGGCTGAGATTGCAACTTCGTGGTAGAGTAGTCCTGGATTTCCTCCCAATACTAGAAAACAAAGGAGCCTTCTTCCCTCATTCACTTTTTAAATGTCTTTTTAAATACTATTGTTTCCTTTGATTCTCTTCACCCACAATGAACTATTCCCTAAAGTACCCCCTTTATCCATCAACCCTCTAAAAACATCTAAGGTTCTTGTTCCCAGCCAAAGCATAACAATCATTCTCTTTATTGCCAGAGAAGTTTTATTTCCCGTATCTTCTTCACAGCCTCCAGTCTCAGCCTAACAGAGGTTGTCACTCTGAGCATATTTTGTGGGTACCTCTTTGGGTTATTGCCTTTTCCCTCCCCTCTTCTGTAATTTCCCTATACATACATTCTTTCTCTCCTTCCTCCCCCACCCCACCCCATTTCTGCCAACAAAAAAATTGCACTTCAAATCTATCTTCTTATCAAATCCTACTTTATGCTTGGTGAAGCCTAGCAGGGGCTATAACAGGTCATGATATAGCAAAGTTGCAGGTGTTGGCTGGGCATTTATTTGTTCATTTATTGAGTGCATACTTCATACCAACCACTCTTCATGTGGTATGAAGATACATATGGAATGCTGTTCCCATCCTCAAGGAGCTCAGTCTGATGGGAGAAATGCATGTATAAAAATACTCAGGCAGGATTGGTAAGTATAGTCATTGAGGTATGCACAGAGTTTCAAGGTGGGTATTCAGGCAGCAAAAAGTTAGGAGAGGGTGCAGGTGGAAAGGTTCAAATCACAGGCACAGGAAACAGCTCAGCCAAAGAGGTCTCAGCACCAAGGACAGCGCTCGGTTTACCCAGCCTCAGGACATTCCTCACATTTTTTGAAGCAGCTCAGAACTTTTTACTGGGCTCTATCCTTACAGCAAAAGTTTCTGATTTAAAGGAGCCCCTCATTAGGCATATTCTGTATCCCTTTGAGTGAGGAAAAACTATTTCAGCTCATGATTTGTGGATTGAAGACTAGTTGAAAAATATATGTCCTTGGAAGTTACTTTTAGATCAAATCCTCAGGAGATGGTTTTCATTCTAGAGTTTGAGGTAGAAGCCAGGACTTTATTTTATTGAGATTTTCTCAACCTTTGATGTATTGGAGACTGGATTCCTAACTAGCCTCAATAGAAATCATCTCCTTAGTTTCTTATACTACCTACCTGATAGTTATGATGTTATTTATGAAATGAATACTTTGCTTCCCCAAAATACATTGTGAATTTTTAGAGTAATACTTTTCAATATAAATAGAATATGAACTGCATGTATACTAGTTTAAATTTTCTAATAGCTGAATTTTTTAAAAAAGTAAAAAAAAGGAGGGGGGTAATTTAAAATTTTATTTATCCCAGTAAATTTAAAACGTTATTTCAACATGTAATAAACAGTAAATGATTAATGAGATCTCACAAGAATGTGAGAGAATTTGAGTAGAGAAATAATCTTTCCTACTAAATAAAAAAATCCAACAAATATGTACTTACACAGAACATTTCAATATGAACTAGTGGCACTTCAAGAGTTTAGTTGTTACATGTAGTTACTGGTTCCTGGGTTTGGTAGCAAGTTCTCCACATTAGAGTACTGGTCTGTATATTTGCTCTAGTCTCTATCATTAAATCTCCCTAAATATCATGTGGTGTACTGGCCAGAGGAACACTATCACTGTATGAGAGGATATCAAACCCAGTACTTTTGATCCTCTATTTACAACTGAGTTGAAAATGGAAGAAAAGAATGTTTTAAGTCTCAAAATAAGTTCATGTATTATTATTATTAAAATTCACTTTAATGGAGTTAACCAGATAATTGACCACAGAGTAAGTAGAAATAGGAATTAATACATGATGATAAAATATTTAGTCTATACAGATGTATTTAATAATGAGGAAAACTTATGCTGAATAACTTAACTCCTTCACAGAAAAAACACTTTAAATAGTTAAAAAAAAAGTGTTGGGATGACAAACGAGCACAACAAAATTCCAATAATCTTAATTTTAGTTCTGCCACTTGTTAAATTTAGGTTCTTAAGCAAGTAGATTAATCTGTCTAGCCCTTAGTTTCTTCATCTGTAAAATGCAGAGATTGGACTCGATAGGTGTAAATTCCTTCCATTCCTTCTAAGGTTGTGTTGACACTGCTCTTAAGCAAATCCCACAGTCTCTCTACCCCCACTGCCTTACTTCAAGCCTGCATAATTTCTTACCCGAACTTACCACAGCTGGTCTCCCTGGCAACTTCTCAAATCTATCCTCTTCTCCACGCTGCTATCAGGGACACCTTTTTAAATAAAGATTGGATCACTCATGTTTAATGTCCATCAGTGGCTCCTATAGCACACAATCATTGTTATGGCCTGCTTTTATCTACACCCCGGCTTTGAATCCTGGGCTACCTAATACATACTCTTATTCTAGTTTTATAACTGGTACAACTTTCAGAGTTTAGCATAGCTTTTGAGACTGCCTTAGTTTTCTTGGGCTGCTCTAACAAAATACCATAGACTGATGGCTTAAGCAACATAAATTTATGTCTTACAGTTCTGGGGGCTAGGAATTTCAAGATGAAGGTGCTGGTATTAGGATTCCTAGTGAACGCTCTCTTCCTAGTTTGTAGATTACCACCTCCATGCTGCATACTGGAGAGAACATCTCTCTCAGGTCTCTTCTTCTAAGGGCATTAGTTCTATTATGAAGGTTCCACCCTCAAAGGTCTCATCTCCAAATACCATCACATTGGAGAAAATGGTTTCAACATATAAATTTTGGGGAAACCCATTTAGTGCATAGAAAGGACCAAATGGATCAGCATTCAAGATTTAGGGACTAATTAGACCAATACCGGGGAATGTTTTCTCTTATACGAATTCAAATGTACAATTCACTATTTGCTAATGATGTGTGTCATTTTTTAACAGCTTTAATACTTAAGAAGATTTTCCTCATTTTGAGACAAAACTCTTTATATGGGATTTTAAGAATTTTGTGCCAGATTTAATCTTTGTAATTACCTAATCAAACATGTCACTGAGGACACTGAGATAAAGAAAGATTGAGTAACCTCCCAGTATCATATTGCTCACGAGTTTCATAGATTAATCTGGAATCTAGACCTTATACTCTCATTCCACTCCTCTTTCATGTCAACATACAGGTAGAGCATCCCATTTCCAAAAATCCAGAATTCAAAATGCTTCAATATCCAAACATTTTTAGATCCTACATAGTACCATAATTGGAAGATTTCACTCCTGACCTCCTGTGATAGATAGGCACACTTAAAATACTGTATAAAATTACATTCAGCCTTTGTATATAAGGTGTGTATGAAAAATAAATAAATTTCATTTTTAGATTTGGGTCCTATCCCAAAGATATCTCATGTATGTGCATATAATCCAAGATCTGAAAAAAAAAATCCAAAATTTGAAACACTTCTAGTCCCAAGCATTTCAGATCAAGGATACTCAACCTGTATAATATAAATAGTAAAATGGTCAGTTTTCTCATTGCATTCTTTGGTTAAGTTTTTCTTTATAAAATATCAGGGGCCCATAATCATCCTCCCCTGTCCATCACATCCTGCTAATTTTTTTTTTTTTAAATTGAAAGTCCCATGGATTGAGTCTAATCCTGTTATTCAAATAGAGTGAGAAGCAAGTCTTCCGTTTTGGCTTCTCATTCTGCTCTATCCTTGACCTCATATAATTAAAGACAGTAAGAGTGATGTCCTAATTTCTATAATGTCTTTTTGTGTACTTTGAAGAATGTAAGCTAAATAATTCCTATGTCTCTTTTCACTAAAAAATTTTTACATATGTACAATGGCCTCCCACCCCCAAATAGTACAGTTCACATAACAGCCATTCATTATATCCAACAGTCGAATTAAATATTTAGGAAATTGGCACTTAATGGAAAGAAATGTTAGTTAGTTCCACAAAAGAGTGCTACTAATGGTTGCACTGAATGGTTGCTTGAATTTTACTGTTAATTTGCCAGAACCTCAGTCACTTGAGGGGAGTAATGTGTGCTATGACTTTTCATAGCAACAAACAATGATTTAAGAAAATATCAGGTTTTGTTAATCAACTTTCCAGTAAAATACAAAGTATTAAATAATTTTTATTATTAATAGTATTAGGAAATCCTTTCAAGAATTTTATATCTTATTTAAGTATTTTGACTAAATGTGTCTCTAAATTAACTTAGAAATGAATCTATTAAACTATAGTTATTCATTTGTAACTACTTAATTGAAATTATTTAAGAGATATGGAAATTTTTAGCTAAAAATTAGTTTTGCACCTGAAGTTTACAAATGTGTCCAGAAAATTTTAAAGTGTATCAGGATGAGAAGAGCTTAAGTTTAGGGGATCTACCCAGAACTAAGATGGATTTCTTCATATACAATCCTTTAGAAGATGTTTAGATTTCTAGTGAACCCTCGAAGGACAGCCAACACTAAGGGTGTTGGCCAGCGCAACACTAAGGGTGGAAGGCAAATCAGACTTAACTTTTCATATACTTGTTATCAATACTTAGGGATTAAAAAAATTCAACATAGGGCTGGGGATGTGGCTCAAGCGGTAACGCGCTCACCTGGCATGCGCGGAGCGCTGGGTTCGATCCTCAGCACCACATAAAAATAAAATAATGATGTTGTGTCCACCGAAAACTAAAAAATAAATATTAAAAATTTCTCTTTCTCTCTCTCTCTCTCTTTAAAAAAAATTCAACATAAAGTACCATTTGAAGGCAAATAATTTTAGCTGTTGATTCCTACAGCTGATCCTGAATCTGCCAAATCTTTCTGGTTTGTCCTTTTAAAAGACTTTTGGGCATTTCATTATTATATTTTTGTAAATAAAGACTGCATCCATTCTTCCGGGTACATATGAATGGCTGCCAACATATCGAATAACAGACGCTGCACCACAAAAAGCATCAAATTGGATTAGACAGCCGAGAAGGGACACTTGGCGGGTAGAAGAAGCTTAAGGTCCTGTTGTGGATTTGCCTGCCTCAGTTATGTAAATGAGTTGGATGGTATTAGACAACCTTTTAAATTAACTATAGAAAAATAAGTAATTAACTATAGAAAATAAGGTCAACAAAACCTTGAACTAGAGAGAGATCATCTGAATGAAGCAAAGGTCATGGACCACTAACAATTCATACAGACCAGAACAAAAACAGGTCTGTGGAGTTGCATTCGTGTGTAAGGTCATTTCAAATTACATAGAATGGGAGAGGGGCATTTTCAGAATTAGTATTTTGATTTAAGGATAGGTAATTGAAAATGTGCTTTTGTTCTTGTTATCAATTCTCATCATTGGTAGTGCCTTCTGCTGCTTGTGGAAAATAAAAGAGGAATAACAACGAATTAAAAAGCAAAGGGAAACAGTGGACTGCCAATAGAAAGATATTGAGTCATGCATCTGTGCTAAGTGTGAGTTGTGGTCTCTCCCAGGAATGTAATTTGAGATATGGAAAGAGGCTGTGCAGTTGGTTTTTAACATAATAAGATTTCTGTGCTTCAGCTGGAAGCAAAAAATAAATCTGAAAGCCAGTGAAGACTATTTTTCACTTCACTACTCTGGAATTAGCTCAAAGAAGACAAAAGAAGTCACCGTATCTTTGGAGTCTTCTGTGCAAGATAAGCGACAGACACTCTATGCATCCAAAGAATAGAAGAAAGATCAAAATAGTTGAATCTGAGAGTTCTGAGCATTTCCAAAATTACTCTTCTCTTACTTGGTAGTCATTCAGCCCATTTTTCAGTGAACACTTTTAAAAAAGGAGCTGGTGGAACAGATTCATAAGACATGAACTAGTCAGGTGAAGAATTTGAAGGGGAAGTTTCTACTTTCTTCTGTTTTCTTTGTTATGAGGGAGAAAAATAGGGAACCTCCTATTTATTCTGTGAAGAAACATATGTGAGTGGCAGAAGCATTTATTGCTTTTTAACAGTTATGATTTGTATGATAGTCAACATAAGATTTAATATAGATTCTGATATGATGGTATCTGTGGTTTGAGACAGTGCTCAGCAACCCTAACACTAAGGTTTATACATTAACAAATTCCAGCTCCACAGCTTTATTCCAGTGTGACTTTATGAAAGTTACTTCTCTGATGCTCAGTACACCCTTCTATAAAATGGCAATAATTGGAAATACATCAGTGTTCTTATGAGGATTAAATTAATTTAAATATGATTTATTAGATGTAAATATGCCTAAAACAGTTATAGAAGGATTCCACCTCTTACTACATAACCATATCCAAAGGCAAAATGGTTGAATCTTCCCTATTCTCAATTTCTCTTCATTTTTTATTCTTCATCTTGTATAAAATATTATTTACATCAGAGGCATTCCATTTTATTATTTCTGGATTGCTAGATACTGTTTTATTTTTATTTAAAAATAATCGAAGAAGTCTATTGGGGAGGGGGATATCTGGTAGCCAGCACCCCCCTTTAAATATGTCTGGATCACTCACAGGCACAAGCACTCCATGTTGTGTTTCTCAAGTCAGGCAGGACTGTGGTCTGCCTGCTCATGCTTGTCACCTCCAGGCTGATCACAAACAGGAAGGAGAGATGCTCAAAGACCAACTTTGAGCATCTCTCCTTCCAGTTCAAGCCAGTTCTGTCCTCCCTCACCTCTGTTCAACCTATTTCACCTCTATCTCCCATCTAGAAGGACCTTCCTTTTATTTCTGAGAGATGGATAAACAACACCTCTTTGTTTCCTTATTTCTTCTCTGGATATTTTAATACTTTGAAATCACTGGCTTTGACAGAGTGGGTTTTAGAAAAGCTACCTAGAATATGCATTGTATTTGGGGAGACATGGTTATAAAGAAAAGGAGTCAAGGAACTATGTAAGTATTGCAGGCTTAAAAGTGTGTGTGTGTGTGTGTGTGTGTGTGTGTGTGTGTGTGAGAGAGAGAGAGAGAGAGAGAGAGAGAGAGAGAGAGAGAGAATACAATAAATTTGAAAAGCAAAAAGCTGATGAAGAATCCTAGATGAAAGAAAAATGACTAAATAAAATTGCTTCCAGTTTTGTTTTTCTATTAAACATTTTGTAAAATTGCATTTCTTTAATTATATTTGCTTTCCATTTTCTTTTTCAATTAATTATGAAGAAAAGAAAGATTAGGTGGTGAGAATTTTTGTGTTAAATAGTAGGAAAATAAGAGTGGGGGAAATGACAAAACTTTAAATGAAGAATGTATAAATAAGAAAGTTGAGGTATATGGCAATTATGAAAAGTTAACATTATTAAGCATTTACTGATAAATGAGAAACAGCTTTGCATGTATTATAAGATTTTTCTTTGAGACTCTACGAGGTAGGTTACTACTACTATGAACATTTACAAATGAGAAAATGAGTTTTGAAGAGGCAAAAAGTCTAAGGTTAATAACTCATAAGAATCAGAATTTGAACTCTGGACTCTTAACTACTTGCGGGGAAGGATCTCAGAACTCTTTACCACCATGCCTCTCTATAAATATGTAGATGTGAGCTGGAAAATAAATGGAAACATGATGGAATAACTGAGAAAGAGAACAGTTCTGGGCAAAGAGAAAAATAATGATAGATGAATTGCTGGAAATGATGGAATAAATGAAAGACTATTCAAGGAAAGACAAGTGGTGTAGAAAAACAAGGTGGGACAACATGGGAAGAAGGGCACATAGTCAAGAACTAATTATTCATACCAATCATTATGTGATAAGGTAGAGATGATTTTATTTGTCTGTAAGGAATATCTTTTCTCTAATTACATGCAAGTTCATATGTGGAATCATGCAGGAAAGGATAGTCATGTGTCTTGATAGATACTAGTGATGGGCCTCACAATTCATAGGTACCTAATATGTGCAAAGTGCAGAGTTTGAGATGAGAGTTACAGAAAAAGTTTGCAATTCGAGTTGGGAAGAAAAGAGAATTTCATTTTTTAAAAGCCAGATTATAAAGCAAGGCCATCCATGTAAGGCAATGTTAAGTGCCAGATAATAAAGTCTCAGGGAAGAGTTGTAGTTCTTAATGACTGGGTGAAATCAGTTAAATCATCCAGGGTGCAAATGATTTGATCTTGATATTGGTGGAGGGGAAAGATTTAAACTAATGGAAAGAAGTAAGGAGTGTGCTCCAAGAGTGGCATCTGGAAACGCTGTATAGAGATGGAATGGGGAAGGCATGGGAGGCCAGGATCAGAGACCTGTTTCACTGAACAGTTTAAGATTCATGACAAATCAATTGGGATTCACAGGTAAAGGTTGGAGTGCAAAGGATTTAGAATAATAGACTAAGGAATTTACTCCATAGGCAGTTGAAATAGCTTCATGTGTGGATAATAAATGCTATTTGGTGTTTGGAAAGATTAGCATGTCTTACATCTATTGAACTGGCCAAAATACCTTCAGATAACTTCCAGTACTGCAAAATGTAAAGCTTGTACTTCTTGTTGCCCTGGAAATAGCAATGCAACCATTTAATAATTTGGGATGGCATAAACACATTTCTGCTTCTATTTTAAGGAAAAATTTTCAAGAGTTCCTTGTGTTTGGTGATAAAAATCGTGGTACAGAATTTCAGTGGAATGTGGTGTGTTCACTTGAAATTACAGTTCTGAATACTATTAGCAACATGAAAAATATTTATGAAACAATGTAGGATACAAAAATGAAAAATCTCAGGATTACAACTTTACTTATATCACACTTACACACACACACACGTGTACACAAACACGTGCATCCACACATGCATGAACCGTAAGGACACCTTGATGAAATAAAAATGAGAGACAGTGAAGAATATTATTATTTCCTGTAGTATGGCATAGGAAAGAAAGATGAATCATTAGTAGGTTGAATTGGAGCAGAGGGGGTAAAATCGGTTGAAAGACTTGCACTGATCTCTTGGAACTCAGTCTGGGTTTAAAACCTCCTATTGTATTAGAGTAGGTGTTTAAGGCTTTCTGAATTTTCTTGGGTTAAGATTGCATATCTTTCATCAGATTCTTAAATTTTTTTCCCAACTCTTAAATACTTGCATAATTAAGAAAAATCTAAAGGCACCCGTTTTGTTGTTGTTGTTCTAATTAGTTATACATGACAGTAGAATATATTTCGATTCATTATACTCAGATGGAGCACAACTTTTCATTTCTCTGGTTGTACATGATGTAGAGTCATACCATTTGTGCAGTCATACATGTGCCTAGGGTAGTGATATCTGTCTCATTCCACCATCTTTCCTACCCCCATGCCCCCTCCACTACCCACATTCCCTTTTGCTCTATCCAAAGTTCCTCCATTATTTTCATGCCCTTCACCCCCCATTATGGATCAGCATCCACTTATCAGAGAAAACATTTGGACTTTGTTTTTTTGGAATTGGCTTACTTCACTTAGCATGATATTCTCCAACTCCATCCATTTACCTACATTTGCAGGCACCTGGTTTTTAATGTGTCCAACAAACATGATTGTAAAAATGATGATAAAAGAGAACTTGCTAGGAATTTCTAAGAAAAGGTGATAGATTTTAGTTTAGAAAATATTTGAAATATCTAATTTAAAAGATCTCTTCCAGCTAGGGTGATTTTGGTGAGTTTTATTAGAGTAAAAATTTCAAACCTTTATTTTATTTTTGAATCAATTACTTCTGCATTATTTAAATAAGGTTTTAAATGTCAAAAGTAAAGTCACTTAAAGGAAAGAATTTACAAGTCATATATTCTTATACAAGGATATACTCAGGGGAAATGGATCCAGAAAAGGTGTCTGTGTGTGTGTGTGTGTGTCTGTGTGTGTGTCTGTGTTTGTATAAATATATAATGAAAAAGAGGTAGGACAATCATATAGGCATTCCAACATACTTCAGCAATGTGTGGCTGTCTGAGAGGTCATTGCTATAGCAACCGAAACATCCAGGAAATGGTAATAAGCCTTGTTTTACAATGAAAATGGAATTATTTGCAATGGGAACCCTAGCTGTGTTTCTGTTAAATGATTTGGATGTTCCTGGAGCCAAGCAGTCTCAGAAAAATAGTTAGGTTGAACCATATGAAATTGCTGAAATTTGACCTTTTTTGACCTACAAAACAGCAATTTCATGTGTTTTGATCCCTAATGTTTCTTATTCCTTACAACCTCTTTTTTTTTTCCCCTCTCCTTTCTTCCATCTCTTGTTACAATCTTTCAGATTTCACTTATGGTTACATTGTTACTATTCCATTCTTGAATTGTCTGATAAATTTTCATATGTATATAAAGATAATCTCACTAAGAAGTCGTTACATAAAATACTATTAGACATTTGTTTTAAATAAAATTCACGTTGTATAATAGCTTCATATGAACATGAGCAGCCATAAGGGAATTCTATATAAAGTAATACAAGGATATCAGGGATATTCTGTCAGTTCATCAGTTCTCTTTTTAAAGGCATCTGTGTTCTGATTACTTTTATTTGCAGTACTTTTTTTTTTTTTAAGAATCATTCTTAATTGTACCAATAACAGAATTCTCTTTTTAAAACAGTTGTCTATAGGTACTCTAAATAAGGTGGGTCAGGAATGGCAGGGGGATGATGATTGAGAGAAAGGTAAATAAAGACCTGAGGGTTAAATATGGGATAACTGTCTCTGAGTTTTCACACTGTAGGAAATTTCAGTTTTGCTATTTTGATGGTACACAGATTCAGAAGGCAACCCAATCTCTGATGTTCTCTTGAAATCTTTAAAAATGTACTAGTTTATCTCAGAAACATTTTTTTTCCAGTTTCTCTCAACTCAGCTGCACAATGCCTTTCTAGAATTTTGGCATTTTTCCTATTAGTAATTTATGAAAAAATGCCATAATTTTCTGTGGGGTTGCAGGGTCTTCATACTGTATTTACAGAAACAGATGACTCCTGTGGCACTTTGACCAAATGACATGGCATTTAACTTGTCTCCACTCTGCACATCTTCAGCTTTGAGAAACACCTTTTGATGACTGTGTGCTTCAGGGTTTAGCATAACTTTTCAGGGAGGAGGAAAGAAATTCATGATTAATTCATAAGCTGAGTTCATTGGCTACTTTAGTAAAACTTTATCTCATTCAACCAGCTAACTGATATTCTATTTTGCATCTTGTAAAGAAATTCAAAATATAAGCATTCATCATTTGTGCACTAGGAGAACCTACAAAATATTGTAAAGAACTGGCAGTGAATGTAACTTTGGACAAATAAGAAAGCCTATTAAACAGTAACAAAAATAAAAATCATGAAGGTAAAATATTGGAAGAATGCTTGAAAGAATAATTTGCTCGTAGTTTCATTCACAGAATGGTGTTTTATTTATTTAAGACAAACCCTAGTCTTGGTGTGGTGGTGTACACCTGAATTCTAGCTACTTGGAAGACTGAGGCGGGAGGATTGCAAGTTCCAGGCTAGCCTCGGCAGTTTGGTGAAACCCTGTCTCAAAATAAAAAATAAAAAAGGGCTGTGGGTGTAGCTCAGTGGTAGAGCACTTGCTTAGCATGAAGAATGCTCTGGGATTATTCCCCAGTACCGTAAAACAGCAACAGCAAAATGCACTAGCATATACTTACTGTGTGCCAGGCATTGTTCTAGGTAGTTTCTGATTATTAATTCATTAATCCTCATAAAAATTTGCTGAATAAATCACTATATTTTACAGATGAGGAAACTGAGGCACTAAGGGTGAGTATTCTACTTTGGCATTATAATATATTGAATTTTAAAATTGGGATAGAAACTATTTTTAAAATTGAACTGTTCTGATTTATTTTAATAAATATTTAGATAAATGTGTTTAGTTTTCAATAAAGAAATGTATATATAAAAAACCACATCTAATATTATGCACTTATGTTAAAACAATATCAAGTCATATTATGTAGATAATCAGTTACAAAGTGGAAGTGGATAGGTCTGGACAACCTGAGAGATAAAATATAGGAGACAGAGCAGAGTGTGTTCATTTTGGTTCTATAAGTTTCCTCTCCTGGTCCCCAAAACAGAACTACTTATTTGAGAATGTGTTAAACAGGATTATAAGGATTAATAACCTGATGAGTTTAAAATGAGATATCCAAAATTACATGTTTTGAGGGTAGAACTGCTTTTTTGGAAGGAGTAATAGCTAGCACAACTTTGACCTTTCTTAATAAAAATTTATTGCAAGATAAAGAATTTGTGTAAAGGTTCCCCTTCTGCATGACAATCCTTATGGTCCTGTTTTAGTAGGACATTACCCATTCTTATCAGAGCCTGGTACACCCCATACCTTTATTTACTGAAAATGTTTTGAGTAGCCCACTGGGTAACCATTCTTGCAAAGGATCAGGCACAGTGGGAGCCAGAGCGAGAAATGGGCCTACAGAAGCATTTAGCGTTTAATGGGTCCATGGCTGTAGTGAAGCAGTGTCCTGAAATAATTCAGATTAGGCTTGGTCACTCAAACTGCTTAATCGAACTCCTCTCTCCTCCATTCAGCCCTTACCCCTCAGTGCACAGTCACAGTTTAAAGCACTATTTTAAGGAATCCTTGCACTGTCCTTTAAAATGCACCCTCTTTCAGATTGGTGTGTGAGCCTTTTTTAAACTTATGGGAACAGCTAACTTGGAAAATAAAAGGTTATGTTAACATATTAATTGAAAAATATGGGCAAATTCTATATTCCAATCGAATTTTAAAAAAATTTTTCTTCATTTCAAAGGAGTGAAAATACCCAAATGGGTTATAACTATAAATCATACTCTTTCCTCTGTTTTCTGTTGTCAGAAGCATGTGCTGTTATCAGTGACTAGCCAGCAGATTTTTTTGTTTTCTTATACCACTAATTACACACCCATGAAGCAATAACTTTAAAGGCTTTCCCCTTCTGCTTATTTTATGTCTTAAAAAGAGTAAAAAATAAGTCAGAAAATTATTTTCTATTTTTCAAATTTTCATTAGCATAATTCAAAGTTAATTAGGATGTATTAGGCCAGGAGCCAGATGTGCAGTGGGAGGACCCAGTAGGTTTCTCTGATGTCTCTACTTGGTTAGGGTTTATTAGAGGTGTTCTAGCTATGATTATTGTTGATCTCTTTGACAATATGTTTTAAAGGAGAGTATGTTGTGCTTTTGTGAAAAAAAGGCATTATTTTAGGCAGGCCTCAAGATATACTTTTAAAAAGTTTAAGAGAAATATATCTATTGTTCATAATTGTCACTGTAAAATAGATGTGGAACAGATTCTTAGGTTTGTTTTTAGGACGCAAATAAGGATAATTGAAAAGACAATGAATGAACACTGGTAAATGACTTGTAAACTTTCTTATCCTAAAGATTTTTCCTAGAAAACCCTAAAGCTTGAAAAGTTATACTAGAAATTCAAGCAAAACCAGGTGGCTTAAGGATTCGTGTCAACTCCAGCATTGAGGTCCTGCCAAACATGATACATTTTAGAACACCTTCTGTTACTTTCTTTAGATCTTCTTAACATGAGATATAATCCTAATGTATCTAACACTCTAATGAGAATACCAGCTCACCATTTATTATTTTTATTTGTGTACATTACCAACATTTTGAAGTTCTTACAGATTAGATAGGTAAATACCAATAACAATGGGCGTCCTAGACACACCCCAAAGAGGAACAATATTGAAAAATAAATAGATAGGGAAAAGAAATGAAATGAATAATTCTAGCATTTATTTTTACTAAGGTATCACATTGAATTAATTGAAGCAAATGAAGTTTCTAGGCTACCATGAAAGCGCAAAGTAAAAAATGACTATTATGAGTACTGTGGATGGCGGGTTATACACGTGTGTGATATAGACTATATATATGATTTAAGTTCTGGTAACTGCAATAAAACAAGCCAGTCAAGAACTGTGTCCTGTAAAGAAATTTTATTTAAAAAACCATGTAGGGCTTCCAGAATGTTATTTTGAGTTAGTTTTAAGTTAAAAAAAAAAAAAGAAGAAGAAGAAGAGGAGGAGGAGGAAGAAGAAGAAATTATGTAGCACTCTTACCCTTTCCCCTCAAAGGTGAAAATGTGGCAGTTATTTTTCTTGAAACAGTACTACTGAGCATGACCTATTCTGTATTTTACTGAATAATTTTGAGCGACTAAACAGATATTGCTTGCTTCTAAATGGATAGGAGAAAATGTTTAACCCTATTGTATTGCCACAAAGCCAGGCTGATCACCCTGGGAGGCCTGGGAGGCCTGAGCAGCTCTGGATTGGCTGTCAGAGCAGGACTTTAACATTTTACTGCACATGGTCCAGCCACCGCAGGGCTCAATTGCCAGGGCTTTTATCTGCAGAAATGTGCTGGGATGAGCACTTTGTTTAAGATCTTCCTCCTGCCACTGGAAGGAATGGGAAGCGCTAAGATATCTTCGTTTACAAGGTAATCTGTGCTTGTTTATTTACAGAGGGAAATGATGTTTGACAGCCTTGTTTACTGGGACCGATTGATTTTTTTTCCTCTTCTCGGGTATCTTTATATCGATTTGTTTAAAACTGAAGTCAAAATTAGAATAGTATTACACCCATTAAGACTTGTCTGAAGCTTTGGTTCTCTGTTGTTCATTGATCTGGGTTTTATTTAATCCGTTTAGTGGAGTTTATTTCAAAAATAAGTATCTTTCACATGGCTTGCTCAACACTTAAAAGAGACTTAGATGGGGTAATGACAGTTGTATTTGATTTGAGTATTTTTAGTAGCAAAATGTGAACATATTTTAAAAAACTGAAATGCTAGTGAGTTTATGTTTTCTTTTAGGGTACACCAACAGAGTTTGTTAACAAGTCATTTCAATGCATTTGGTCATTCTTTGTGTAGTTATTTGTTCTTAATAATGTCAGGGACCATTTTTATAGTACCTTAAAACAGTTTTCTAATCAGATCTTATTCTTCCTTATTTTCTGCATTACTGATAGTTTAAGTAATATTTTAATACAATACTTTATGTGTGATTTGTTTAAAACTGAAGTATGTACATAAAGTATTATATTAAAATATTAATAAATAAATTTTATATAAGGCATAAACTTTACTCATGTGCCTTTTGATTTAAAAGATTCTCATTGTCATTCTGCTGTACTAACACTTACTAAGGGTTTCCCTTAGGTTTTCTGTATGAATTCTCTTGTATTCCAGAGAGTTCAGTGGTCAAGTGGATGAGAAAAGCTGAAGTAGAGACACGTTTTTTTTTTTAATACCATAATTTGATTTATTAGCTTTAGCTTATGAAATATCCTCAGAGACTATCTATAAAATTATTTTTAATGTCTCTCAGTTTTTTGAACCTTATGAAATGGAACATGGTACGATTACACTTATGCAACCAAACTAGTACATTAAAAACAAAGTTTTCACATCTTATATACAAACAGAGATATGAAAAATTGTGGTAAATATGTATATTAAGAATTGTAATGCAAAAAAAGTACATGTATAATGGCATAAATTAACATGAACATACTTTATATACAGAGATCCGAAAAATTGTGCTCTATATGTGTAATAAGGATTGTAATGCATTCCACTGTTGTTGTGTATTTATAAAAATAATAAAATCAGTTAAAAAAAAACACAAAGTTTTACATGTTTAGAAACACTCCTGAAAATACTCATCTATTGCAGCTGGACATGAAGCAAGTGTATTAAAAGATATTGCTATTTTCCCAGGACATTTTTTTTTATCATTAGATTTTTCATGAACAGTAACAAACTATCATGAATGTAACTGTAAAAATTAGTTATGTTTGTACATAGTGCTTTGTAGTTTACACTATCTAGTTTGATTCACTTAATCATCTTCTACAGATAGAGCAAATCTTATCAGCCACATTTGAAAGATGAGAAAAGTAAAATTTAGAGACAACTGAGTGGCATGTCCCACACTACACAGCTAGGAACGTGCAGAGAGAATTCCCACCCAGGCATTCAGAGCAGTGCCCTTTCCAAGACACTGTTGGCTCCATGTGCTTGGTGTTTGCTTTAATGATAAGACTGTTTGGACTAAGCCTTTTAATAGAAAGGCTCTGGCAACAGCTGGTGTTAGGTTGATCAAAAATGAAATCAAAGCCTGTGTGGTTGGAAAGTGGAAATCAAGAGAGTGAGAGAGAAAGGAGAAAGGACTCACTCCCAAATAACTGAGTGTTGATGAAAACGCGGTGCATGAGGTTTGTGCTCCCTCCTTTCCTCTATTCTATAATGTATTGTTTAGTGGGAAATCCTCAAGCATCTACCCATGCAGGGATGATTGCTCTTGTCCTTGGTTTATTTTGAGAAATTTACTGGGCCTCATGTCCACAGGCCACTGTAAGTTACAAATTAGGGCACTCTTTCCAAACTTGATGTTTATATTTAATTTCCAGAAAAATAAATGATCAGATCTATATATCTCCTTTAATTATATATATGGCCTCAGTCTCATATTTGCTTGAATGACATTGAGAATAATAGTTATTTCTGCTACTGAGTAATATTCACTTGCCATGTCTGCCTTCTTTTCATTATGAATTTTCTTTTTTTAATTTTAAAGATTTTTGGTGCATTATAGTTATACACAAGAGTAGGGCTCATTTTGACACATTCATAAAGGAATATAACATAGTTTTCTCCATTGCAGCCCCAGAGGCACTTCCTTCCTTCCCCTCCTTCCTTTCCAGGATCCCCTTTCTCTATTCCATTGGTCTTCCTTCTGTTATTTATTTGTTTTTTTTTTAACTGATGAATAATCATTATATATATAATTGGAATGCATTGTGGTGTATTCATACATGCACATAGTATATAATCTGTTCAATCTCATTCTCCACTTCTTCCCTTTTCATTCTGAATTTTCTTAATCTTCAAATAACTATGCTCTTTGAGTTTAATTCCACCACTTTGTCAACCCACTTCTCACTGAGTGTTTTCATGACTTCTTCCCATTTTTCTCAGGAAATCTCATTATGGATACTATATTGTATAATACTTAACCTGAAAGTTGAATGAAAACTGAAATGCTTTTTCAAGCTTTGGCCCCAGCTGAAATATTTGCTACTATGTTATTAGTATTAGTAATGTTCTAGGAATATTCTCTCTCCTGGTTTGTTCCCTAGTATTTAAAATGTACTGTTTAGTGGGAAATCCTCATTTACTACAGTAGCCTTTGGTAACGTGCCATTCAAGCCAATTCTATTAATCCTGTTATATGATTTTTTTAACACAAAAGGCAGACTACTTAAGTGTGTTTTTTATCTTGCAAATACAATTATAAGAGTATTTAGATTTTACACATATAATTTCTTTAATTAACATTATTTTTTTACTATTGAAGATTATAAAAATTAAATGGCCCATAACTCATGGCACTCAGACATCTGGTTAATGATTTAAACATTTCTAATGATTTAAATATTGAATAGTACATAAAGATATGTAAATATCTCCTCAAGTCCTTTTTCCCCAAGGTAAATGCTGTTATCAGTCTTTTGTGTATCCTTCCCTTCTATGCTTTCTAAGCAGTACTGGCTAAAATTGATGTTTTAAATATATGATTCTGAATTAAGACTATAATGTGATCACTTTGTGGGATGATTCACTCACTCAACAAATATTTATTAATGATCTGTGTTAAGGCATTTTCTAGGCACTTAGGGATATAGCATGAACAAAATAAACAAAACCATGATTTTCATGAAAGCTTTGTCCTGTGCATGAGACAAGAAGCAATATAAACCAATAAAATATTTAATATTTTAGATGTTGGTAAGTGTTGAAAGAAAAATTAAGTAGAGAAAGGAGATGGGGATTGAATGTTGCCCTTTTGATAGGGCAGCCAGAGAAGTCCTTGTAGAGAGTTTGGCATACAAGGAAAGCCCTGTAGAAGACGGGAGAGCAAGCAGTGCATCTTAGAGGAACTAAAGTAACAGCTTAGAATCCCCAGCTCCAGGGAAAAATCTTTTTTCTAAATGTCAAGAGGTAGGATATTTTTTTCTCCCTAGTAAGTCATCGAAGATGGAAAAAAAGAGAAAGAGAATTTATTTAAAGTGATAGTGCACTAAGAATGGTCATTTATAAGAAATTTCCCCATCTTAGTTATTCTGCAAAACTGAGCCCCAGATCAAGAGTGAGAGTGCTCTCACCTGCTTGAGAAGATGCTGTGGCAACTCAGAAATTCTGGTTACACTTTCATCCTTCTTTGATGGTACTGAAGGTTGCCAAGAATTTTTCCTTATAGATTGGTTGAAAAGACTAATGATATATTTTCCCCTTTTCCACAAGGGGAATTTCTGGAATCTTCCCTTTGGGAAGTAGTCCTTTCCACCACCTTCCTGGAAAACCTGGAATTGTGCTTGACTACAGCTCCTCCTACATGGGGAAGGGACTGCCTGCTCCTATTATCTTTGGGTGATCAGGGCCTCAGGGCTAAGGTTTGCCAGGCTTATGGTGTCTGAGGTCCTGGTCTTGGCTAAAGCTAAAAACAGGATTAAATTTTACACACAGGAGTTAAGTCAAGGACTACTTATTTGGGCAATATGGTCATAAAACAGACTAAAAAATGTGCAAGGCCCTGGGTTCGATTCTGAGTACCACTAAAAAAAGGGAGGAGGAGGAGGAGGGGTGGGAGGAGGAAGAAGAAGAAAGAAGAAGAAGAAGAAAGTTTTGTGCATTGGTATTGGGACTTAACTCAAGTGGAAGGTGCTGGCTTCGTCCCAGACTTCTATACCTCCTTACTGCCCTGTCTCCACCATAACTGGAGGCATCCACTTCTTTATACTTTGATGCTGAGCCTGTTGAAGGGAGGCAAGTTGCTTTACTGAGAACTGCAATAGATTCCTGTCAAGTATTTATTTTTATTTTTTATTTTTTGCAGAATAGTTCACTTGCTGATTTGACTACATCTAAATTTGGCATGTTTTGACCCTTTCTAAAATGATTTGAGAGAAGCATTGTTATTGACTTGGAGGTAGAGGGAAGGAAAGACTTTAAAGAAAAATTTTTTTTCCTCAGGGGCTGAAGTAATTCATATATATATATATATGAAAAATATATATATATATATAAGAAAAAGGATGGGTTTGATCATTGAAAGCTGTAAATATCTATCCATGTACTATCACACTGGATCAAGCACAATTCTGCTTTGTAATTGTCTTTTCTTCTTGTCTCAACCTGGTTCCCCTTCAGCCTATTCTCAAACAGCCTGTTTCACCCTTCAGAGGGAAAGTCAGATCCTGTCACTCTGCTCAAAACCCCTCAAGCATTTCCCATTTCATTCAGGGTAAAAGCCAGAGGCCTTGAAACAATATACCAGTCCAAGGTCATCTGATGTCCACCCTGTGCCATTTCTGACATTTATTCCCTTTGTGCCTACTCTCCCCAACCCCTCAAGCATTTTTGCTGTTCTCAAACAGGAAAATGAACTCCTGCCTCTGGATCTTTGCATTTGCCAGGACTCCTCACCCTGCCTGCAGAGCACTTTCTCAGCAGCCCATCCACTCAAAGCACATCCTTTAAGGAGGCTTCTCCCTGAGCTCCTCCTCATCTTGCACTCTCATCCACTCACCATACTTTGTCCCCCTCCCACACTGTTTATTTAGTTATTTATTTTTCTTACTATTTGTTTTCACTCAGTGGAATATAACCTGCTTGAGAAAAGAGGATTTCTGCCTGTTTTATTCCCCAGCACCTAGAACAGTGCCTGGTACATCAGAGGTTGAATGAATGACTTGTGGAAATTGAAGAAGAAAAGAGAACTCACTATCTCTAAGAGAAACAGAAATCTGGAAATTGCACACACAAAAAAAATTTAAAATGAAAGAAATGTGGTGTATATGGTATCCATTCCCACTGACAGGCCTGTTTCTGGGTGTTTTGGATAGCTGATTCAGAAGGAAAGGCCTTGGATATCTCCAGTGTCATGCTGAAATGCAAATGATGCTGGGAATGACAATGAGAATAATGCAAAAAAAAAAAAAAAATCTAGGTGGAAATGGAAATTGGTTGTTTCACTTTCAGAGTAATGATTTTCAAAGTGAAGGGACTAAATAGGAAATACATTAAGGAAAACTCCTGTCTCTGAAAATGTAAACTTCATTCACATTCCAATCTGTGCACTTTTTCAAGCCCAGTGATCCAAGGTCATAGGGCACTTGTATTAGCATAGACCTTGCTTTGTTAATTCACCTCTAGCTAACCCTGTGAATTCTTTGTTATGATGGTGGCCTTCCAATGACAATGAAACTAAGCTCTCATAACACTGGTAACATTTATACAGCACTTAGACAATTCCTCCAGGAATTGTCCCCAGAGACCTTAAGAGATAGGTCAGGATTATTAACCCCATTTTGTACTCAGAAAAGAAGCAATTTCCCTAATGTCACCTGGTAAGCTATAATTTGACTGCTTTATTTATAAATAATGGTCTACTTAATACAGGTTGTGATACATTAAAGATGACTTCTTTAAGTAGACAGCTTCATATTGGGAATTAATTATGGTTAGTGACCTGGAACTAATAGTATTCCAGATTTCTCTGAGACCAGAGTTTTGTCATCTTAAACGGGGAAACTGATTTAGAGGATCCTGTATTCGAGCCTCCCGAAGCCATTTGATATTGACCAGGATTAGGCTACTCTGCTCAGTTACTACTATGGAGAAATCTGTAAGGGCTTATGTGTCATTGAAGGACCTCTCAAGCCATAACTTAAATCCCATTAGAATCCCCCCCACACTTTTTTTTTTTTAATACTGGAAAGTTCCATTTGGCTAAAAAAAAAAAAAAAAACAATCAGTAGTCACATAGATGACTAAGAAATAGAGACAAAATTCTCATTAGGAGGACTCATCGCCAACCAATGTTATGGGAAACACAGGACAGAACATTAGAGAAACTACATTGGAATTGTATTTGAAGCCATTTCTGTTGCGCTTCATTCCTTTTTCTTTCCAGAGCAGTCTTATGAAAGGATCTCAAATTCAGTTCAATGAGCATGTCAAATACTCAGGAAGTTGTGAGGAAATGTAAAAGTGAGGGGACTGCTTGTAAGTTCATGTCTGTATCAAAAGGAAACTAGAATACTACAGCATATAAAGAGAATTTTCAACCAAAAATGACTTGCCAGCTTTGAAAAGAAAAAAAAAAATGTCTTTATCCAGATGTTGGAAAGTTTTTCAAAACCTCTTCTCATTTCATCTTTATGATGATTTTTGCTTACTGCCAGTAACAACAACAAAAATGCACAAATTCTACTTTTAATTTGTTTTTTGTCCATTTCCTTTAAAGAGGGAATGCATTCATTCTTTTTACCTAATGTTCCTAAATCTGATTTACTCTATACCACTGTCTTTATAATCTGATTTATTACTTGAAATGTCAGCTACAGTTTTACACCAATAGGCAATTTAATGGAGCATTTAAAAGGTTGTTTTTTTTTAATTTTTTATATGTTTTAATTAGTTATACACGACAGTAGAATACATTTATGTACTTTGATATATTATACATGGATGGGATATAATTTCTCATTTTTCTGAGTGTACATGTTGCAGAATCACATTGGTCATGCAGTCACATATATACTTACAGTAATGTCTGTTTTATTCTACTATCTTTCCTATCCCCACATCTCCTCCCCTCCCTTCACTTCTCTCTACATAATCTAAGGTAATGCTATTCTTCCCTAGTGCCCCCCCTACCATTGTGAATTAGCATCTGCATATTAGAGAAAACATTTGACCTTTGGTTTTGTGGGTTTGGCTTATTTTCCTTAGCATGATATTCTCCAGCTCCAACCATTTACTGGCACATTCCATAATTTTACTCTTCTGTAACACTGAGTAATATTCCATTGAGTATATATACCACATTTTTTAAATCCATTCATCTATTGAGGGACACCTAGGTTGGTTCCATAGTCTAGCTATTGTGAATGGAGCTGCTAAAAATACTGATATGGCTGTGTCACTATAGTATGCTGATTTTAAGTCCTTTGGGTATAAACCAAGGAATGGGATAGCTGGGTCAAATGGTGGTTCCATTCCCAATTTTCTGAGTTAAAGAATAATATTGATATGAAATTTGAAAATATTTCTTATACAAATATATTAGGATTGGTCAGATTAAAACATAAATTGATAGGTCAATAAAATCACTAGATTTTTGAGTCAAGTTAAATTAAACTTTAAAATTAAAATCTTTGTGAGGTTGAGTCTCAAACACTGCTGGTGGTGGCCACCTCTTGAGACTATCGCTCCCATAAAATCGAAGGGGTTGGTAGTTTTTAACAAAATGTGGCTAAAGCATCCTCGGGAACATTCCTCCAGCTATATACAGTGCATTCTTAAGGTAATCTAAGCAGATTGAAAGATCTAACTTTTGTAAATGAAAATCAGTGAAAGATGAATCATGTGAATTATATGTCAAAACTTTTTGAACTCTGAAACATAGTCTAGAGTTGTACTGTGCCATTCAGAGGTCAGATCAGCTCACTGCATAATTAAAACTTTGATGTTTCCCATTCCTATTCTGTCTAGTTTGAAATGCACAGAAACGTCTGTCACCTACTTGTCAAATATTTAGTCTGCATAAATTAAGATGGTGAGCATGTGGTCAACCTGTTTGCAGCAGGCCCACTGCCTCCAGGGCTTCACCCTCTGAGGCTTCATTTACCCAGGGTCAACTGAAGACACTACAAGGAAAATTCCAGAAGTAACCAATTCATAAATTTTACTTTTATTGAAGTGAATTGTTATATCTGTTCTATTTTATGATTAGTTTTTGTTGATAATTTCTCACTGTGCCTAATCTCTACACAAAACTTGATCATAGGTATGCATGTATAGGAAAATACCCAGTACTATCGGCCTCCTTGTCCACAGGTTCAGAATGCTTGAATCTAACCAACTGTGGATCAAAAATATTCTGGAAAAAAAATAAGCATCTGTTTTGAATATATATATATATATATATATATATATATATATATATATATACACTTTTATTTTCCCCATCATTCTTCCCTAAACAATACAACATCTATTTATGTGGCATTTACATTATATTAGATATTATTAGTCATATTAGTCATATAGAGATGATTTAAGTTATGTAGGAGGACACATGTAAGTAATGCAAACAGTATTATTTTATACACACACACACACACACACACACACACACATCCTTAGATTTTGGTATCCACAGGGGATTCTGGAACCAATTCCCCTCAGATCTTGAGGGACCACTGCATACATGGAGATGTATATATCTAAGGTTTCATATATCTACTGGAGGGTCTTAGAACCTGTCTCCTGTGGGTAAGGGGCAACTACGTATATATAAAAAGTAGAATTGTTCTTTTTATCGCATGTCTTCTGTTAGCATGTAGTATTAAGCCAGTCTTATTTTTTTTCCCATTTAACAGCATATATTAGAATTGATAACCATCATTCAACAGAAAAATGCTGTATATGTGTTTGATTTGTTGTTCAAGTTCTTAAATATTAAACAAGTTAGTACAATAATTAGTTAAATATCTCCTTGCCCCCTTCTATGTCAACAAAGATGCCTATTTTGTGAAGTTTAATATACTTTGTTTCCTTGATCAAATTCTTCCACTATTGGTCTTCAACTCAATTTCCCAGGCTTGCAAATTCAGGTGACACATGTTTAATCAAATCCAGCTTCGTTAGTAGATTATAGGATCTTAACAAATATTTTGTGAACAATTTGATCAACACTAAAGAATTAACAACTGGAGAGTTGTTTTTAATTTCTTATCTGATTATAATTCTTTGATATCTTAAATTGTGTCTTTCATCTGAAAGCTTCAAAGTGCTTCACCTATTATTTTTTTAACTGTAGGGAATCCCTTATAATTCTTGCTTTCATTTTCAGTTGGTGGTTTTTAAATTGTCAAAGCAACTAAATGAGTATTCTTCCTGATCAAATCATTTTTTTCCCCTACCTTCAGTCCCCTTAAAATACATTGATGGCTTCCCATAATTCTTAAGATAAATGCTGAGAGGTCTACAGGGCCCTGCCTACTTCTTCCCCTCCTTTGCTTGGGCCACCCTGCCCTCTAGCCTGAGAGGTCTCAGATCAGCCCTCTTTTCCTTAGGAGGGACTGACCCCCTTGGCTAAGCCAGTTACCATCACCAAACTCTAGGGGCCCCATAGACCTCTGCTTTTTCAAAATTGATATTTTAGTTCCATTTATGTGATGATTTAGGTATCTGTCTCCTGCCACACACTGGAAGTTTCTGGAGGGCAGGGAAGGTCTGGTTTGCTGATGTTTTTATTGCCTTTTAACCATTGTCATTCTGGTGCCCAGCATGGAGCTTGACAAATAACAGATATTTAATAATGTGGAGTATTTGGGGGATAAATAAGATAATGCTCTATGAAAACAGGAATTTTTTTTTTTCTGTTCTGTTCTGAATCCTTAATCCCTAGAACAGTGCCTGGGCCATACTAATTGTTCACAAAATATTTGTTCAATAAATTAATGTCTTCCTAAGCAGGGTGGCTCATGCCTGTAATCTCAGCAACTCGGGAGACTGAGGCAGAAAGATTGCCAAGTTCAAGGCCAGCCTCAGTAACCTAGTGAGGCACTAAGCAACTTAGAACCTGTCTCAAAATAAAAAATAAAAAGTGCTGGGGATGTGGATCAGTGGTTAAGTGCCTAGGTCCAACCCCTGGTATCAAAACTTAATTAATTAGTTAATTAATTAACATCTTCCTGTTTTTTCAAGGATACAGAAAGTATTGATGTGGAAGCAGAGAGTATAGGTTGAAATTTTCCCTGTACATAACATAGTATTTCCAGGAACTTACAGAGTTAGAACTTTATAGACATTTTTTATTGTGATAAAATATATATAACAAAATTTACCATGTTAATAATTTTCAAGGGTCCAGAGTCAGTGGCATTAAGTACATTCATATTGTTATGTGTATATCACTGTATCTAGCTCTAGAACTTTCTAGAACTTCCCCTCATTTCAGATTAAAGTCGGTTCCCATTAAACAGTAACTTCCCATATAGCTGTGACTTTATAAAACTTCTTTTGTTGGATTTAGTCTTTTCTTCTCAGACACTTTACATGGAAGTCTGACATGTTAAATATGTAAACATAAACTTATTTTGCTTCATGAATAGGGTTGGGTACCTCGACTTCCTTCCTGTCAGCTTATATCTTGGTTGGTTGGTTACATCACCTGGAGACTATGTTCCTGGAAGGATACCCTCCAGAGATTAGGGTCCCTGAGGCCACATCTAGGAACATCTTCTCAACCAGGAATGAGGTCTCATCTCTAGTTCAAACCCAGAGGTAACCTGTTTCCTCTGTCTCCTCATCACCACCTTGTCTACACAAACATATGTGCTCCACACAGATATGAGATTGTGAATGCTTGAGGATTGAGATCATGTCTTACTTATCTAGATTTCCAGAACTGTAGGATGTTCATTATTGGTGTGTATTTTCTGCCCTGTGAATGAGAAACTTCCCTAGTTTTACTTTCTTTTTTTTTATTAGTTGCTCAAGACAATACAATGATCTTGACATATCATACATTTGATTCAAATAGGGTATGTTACTTTCTTCTAGGAAAGAAATTTGACAACCTCACAATGCAACACAGTTCACTGGTGAACCATTGTTATCTTAAAGACATTCTTCCAACAGCTGCTCCCTGTGTGCTCTGTGACCACCTGTACCAGAACTCTCTAGGGCTGCCCATCACAAGAATGGATTTCCAGATTCCCTCCTGTATCTGCTCAACCAGATGCTTTCAAAAACTCGATTTCCAATCTTCCCCAGTTTCTTAGATACAGTGTTATTTTCTACATCGTCATAAAAACCTTCTTTATTGGTTTGTGTTATGTTTAGGGAAACTGAAAAGTTGTGTCTCACTATCTGCTATATAAAATCTTTAAAACTTTCATATATTCAATGAACTTTAACTAGCTTTCTTTTAAGTTTTTTCTTCCTTAAGAAAAATGAACACTGTTACCTTAATTGCTTCAGAGAACTTATTTAATATCCCTTAATCACTTTTGTTCTGTAGTCCTAAATACACTAATATTTTTAAGTGAAATTCATTCTTCTTAGATTATAGAAACAGATAAAGGACCAATGAGAACTATTTCACGTTTTATTATGTTAGAGTTTGCTGACTTTATCAGGACAGAGCTAGCTTTTACAACAAAACCCCAAACTGTGCAAATGTCATGCAATTAGAGTCCTTCCCAGCTCATGGAAGAGTTCATTTTGGGTGATGGAGACCATAAGTGTGGAGGGAACAATCTCTACTCTTTATCCTCCAGAGACCCATGCTGGCATTGGTATTGATATCCAGCCAGAAGTGGAAACATAGGAGATGGCAGAAAGACACTTGCTTCTTCAACCTCTGGGCAAAGAAGTTATACATATTAGCCCTCTTACATCTCAGTCTCACCCAGATGCAGGAGAAGTGGAAGGAGCCTCTCCCCACAGCCACTGTGCATGACAGAAGGGGACATGACTCTTGAATACACAGATCACCATGACTGTACACTGAACTTCCAGGTTTCTATTTATGGTTATAGTAATTCCTCCTATGAAACCCTGGAATGTATCTCACACCATGAAATGTTACAGTCATGTACCTCACAACACCATTTCCAGTGCACACACAGTGGCTTAGTCAGTATTTGATGTTTGAATCAGCTTGAAAGGTAGCAAGTGATAGTGTCACATGAGATCTAAAGCTCCCACAGGTGGTCAGTCTTTGCTCTAGTTCATTTTGTTTATCAAGGGATCACTGGATTCCTTTTCCTGAAAGGCGTAGCACAACATATATTGGTTTATCTCCAAGTTCCTATGAGGATGGTTCCCTTGCTCCCATCCTGACCTTTAAAAGGCATGTAAAAATGGGTCCCAAGGCCCAACAAACATGTTGGGCCTTGGGACCCATTTTACTTGTCTTGCAAGAGTGAAATGCACTGGAAGTCAGGGCCTGCCCTTTTGGGGTGCTATCTGGTTGAGCTGCTAGTTAGAGAACCTGCTTTATTTCAGACCGTGCTTTTGCCTTTTGCATTTTGTTTCATGTGCTGTTGTGAAGGGGAGAACTGAGTTTCAAGATTATTTTGGCTTTCTGCCACACCAAACAGAATTAGCCTGCCAATGCCAATTTTAATAGGGTCATTTATTTATCCTTTTCATTTCAGTTAAAAAGTATGAATGGACCCCAAATTCAATCCAAAGAACATGTCAAAAGCAGGAAGTTAAGAAAAAAGAATTGTCTGAGGGTTAGTCTATGATTTTGCTACTGTTCAGGTTTTGTTATGGTCAAAGATTAAAAATAACGTTGCAAATCGCTATCATTTAATAGTAATACAAGAACAAAATAATTTTGCATGCTACATAAATCCATAATAGTGCAGATATATACACATATTATTACATGTAAAGTTTTCAACTGATGATCCAAAAGGTATTTCTCAGCTATACTTATCTTGAAGATTTTTAACAGGAAACAACTGAAGACAGAATTGGCTTTGGGGGGCATCAAATGATTGATATGTCAATATCATCTACCTTAGCTATATTTTTAAGGAGGCCAGTTTTAAGGAATCAGCCTCATACGTTTAAAGGGATTACAAGTATTTCTTGTTTGAGGATACTTTTTTACCTAGTAATGTTTGCAATAATACATTTACAGTTGTATTGAATGTTATAGATTCTCACTTTAAATCAAAACAAAACTAAAAATCCTGCAAAAATTATATACCAATCAATAAATAGCAATTTATTTTGGGGCAGTTCAGAAAGTTCGTTATTTTGCTTTTCTAGGAGTGGCTAAGGCAAGTTTTCACTTTTCTAAATTATTAAATTCTTTATGTTCTACTTATATACCATTGGATTACATTTATTGTAATTGGTTTATTATGTGAGCAGTGGCCTTTGGGTTTTTTACATTTGTCACCTAAATGCCATTCATCTTTTCTGAAGGCTACTTTTCAAATACATCAAGTTTCTTCTTGACCTTTAGACTTCGGACTGGTTTTATTTAATAGGATAAGTTGATTGTATTTGGTAAAAAAAAATTAAATCATTACTTGGTTATTGGAAAAATAGTCCTCAGCGATGATGCATTACCCTATTCTGTTGACCTAATGCATTTCAGAGTGATGAAAGCCCATGGACACAGCTGTCAGAGCAAGAGTGATGACTATGACAAAAATTCATTTCCAAGAGATGTTTGGCATAATTGCTGACATAGTAATACAATTAATATTTAGTTTTTTTGGTGTCTTTGCTTGAAGGTTCACATTGCCACAGGAAGGTTAAACATGTGGCAGTACTCTATCAGCAATATACATGAGCAAATAAATGAAATAACTTCCCACGTGATGCCATGAACCATACCTAGGTAAAATTATTTATATGCTCTTTTCAGAGCATTTTGCTGACTTGAATTATGTTAAAAAGAAAAAAAATATAAGAAAAGAAAAACTATTAGCACTTATCAAAAGAACCACATTCATTTGACTTCCCTTTAAAAATGTAAGTTTGAAAGCATCTTCTTCCATAGTGCACCTTATAGTATTTCCATACCTACCCACTTTGTGAAACATTATTAACAAAAGAAGTAGATTTGGCTGGGAAACCCAGATGTGACAGTATAATAGGAGTCAGGGGGCTTTAAACCAAGCCCATAGGAGGTGGTGGAACTGGGAACCCAGCTCCCTACTGACAGGTACAGAGCTTGCTCCATTTGCATTCTTCCTGCAGTGTTATGACTCTTGGTCCACACTTCTCTCTTCCTGACCTTTTTTTTGTGTGTCAATGGACCTTTATTTTTTTTTAATTTTTATACGTGGTGCTGAGAATCAAACCCAGTGACTCACATATGGTAGGCAAGTGCTCTACCACTAAGCTACAACTCCAGCCCACTCCTGCCCTCTTCTTAAATCTTGACAGCCCCTCCCAAGTTTATTCTCATTTACCACAGGGTAAATAGAAAAAGCACGGTCTTTGTATTCAGACAAAAGAGGTTTTTGCATTCCAACTGTATTACATTCTAGCTATATGACTTAGAGTCATTTACATAGCCTCTCTGTGCTTCAGTTTCTGCCTGTATATCAAAGAGAAAATGATATTTATCTCATAGAATTGGAGTAAAATAACAAACTTTCTAGAATATGTATACAGAATCTAGATCACTGTAGTATCTCATTAAATCTTTTCTTTCCTTGTGGTGCTGGAGATTGAACACAGAGCCACACTGCCCTGGGGAGAGAAATTGTGGAAATATGCCATGAGAGTTGAGGAAGTGGAGGAGAGGGAACAAGACCACATCCCGTGCTGACCTTACAAAATTTGATCTGTAAAGGGACACTCACATAATTAAATAAAAATTACCAAATTACTCCATTAAAAAAATAAAAAGATGTGCAACCATATCAGTATTCTCAACTTTAGATTATTTTCATCTTTGTATCCTGTTGCATTTCAAGAAGGAGTTAAATGTGAACTAGTGGGGGTGGGCTGGGAGGGAGGCAGGATCACCCCTGCTGGAACACTTTCTAAACAGTCACCATTAACTAATCCCTAGCCTCATGTCACCTGTACTACTGACCAATTTTCTTTCCTCTTGCCTAAAACCTTCAGTGGCTTTACACTGTTCTCAGGTTAAAGTGCAAGCTCCTAGATAGGTTGATGCTCAATGATCTTTGCACTGTGCTTGCAAATGACCTCTTTTTTAAAAAAAGTTTTAGTTGTCAATGGACCTTTGTTTTATTCATTTATATGCAGTGCTGAGAATAGAAGCCAATGCCTCGCACACGCTAGGCAAGCACTCTGCCACTGAGCCACAATCCCAGCCCCTGCAAATGATCTCTTAACCTCCCCTCTTGCCATCCCCCTCCACATCTGTAGCTTCACTGCCCTACTAGTGGGAAGGCTACTCATTTCCTTTGCACTTACCCTCTGTCTACCAGAATGCTCTCCTACTCTCCTTTTGGGTTCAACTCAATTGGTACCTCCCTTCGAAGGCTGTCTTTGAGGACCCCTTGTAGAATTAGCTGTTCCCTTTTTCTGTGGTTTTACAATTCTCTATTAATATTGCATTGTATGGTGGTTGGTGTGATTTCTGGCTATTTTTCCTGCTCAACATGTGAACCGGGATTCTTAATGGTAGGAAGCATGGCATATTTATATTCTTTTTTACTTATTTATAAGTATACATTGTATTGACAGATACATATTAAATGTTCAAATAAGTTCATTGAATTGAATTGCTGTTGTAGACATAACTTCCAATTCTTGTAGCCTTGCTCTTATAAACTTCTAGAGGTTTTTTTTTGTTTTGTTTTGTTTTTTAATAACTAGGAACCACATGACAAGAAAATCTTTGTTTCGCTTCTAAGGAAAAATCACTAGCTTCCACAACATTGATATTTATTTTGTCCTGATAAAAATACCATAATATTAGATACAATGAAAATCTATAAAGAATAGTTGTATGTGTAATTATTATAAAGGTTTTTTTTTTGCAATTTAAGACAGAAAATATTTTGTAATACATGCATAAACTAAAACAGTTGAGGTTTTTACATGCCTTTTTATTTTATTCCTGGAATAATTTTGCAATTCACAGTAGTCCTAACATTTGAGTGCAGCCCAGAGTTCCTGAATTGACACTTGTTTCTCTTCTCTGAAGGATGTTTTCAGAGGTTGATAGTATGACTTCTGTTTTCAGAAATCCAAAGTCCAAAAATACACAAATCCTCCCTTAGAAAACCTTGGGCGTTATTGAATTGGCTGTTTAAAAATTGAAGCATAATATGCTGAGCTGTGATTGTTCTATGTCCCATCCACAGTATCTTTTCCTTGCTAATTCTTAGCTGGAATATTTGCAAAGGAAACATTGAGGCCGAGGAGAAGAGAGTTGAAGGTTACAGGGTCCTGAGCTGTCTGTAGCTAAGCCTTCATCAGAAGCCCATGGAATTTCCTCCTCAAATCTTGCTGTTCCCATCATCTCTGTATGACCTTCATTGACAACGTGGGGCCTTTCAAACATAGTCAAAAGAACTTCTGTGTAACTAAATGAAAAATGTTATAAATCCACAGCAAGGGATTATTTTACCCACCTTATGTGTATACATTACCAAACAACTCTATTTCCTAAACAGAACATTAAAAACCAGGCAGGACTCTTCAGGCTGTAATCCATTAATGGGACATCCCCCAGACTTCCAGCCACCTCTCTGCTGTCTCTTTTGATTGAAGCCAACAGAGAGATGTTTTGGCAAATGTATTCATAATTTGTCTCTCCTTGCAGGGCTCTCTCTGTAATTGTGTTTCCCATCAGGGAGTGAGTTGGAGTTCATGTATTGACAATCTGCTGTGATTGATGACAACCAATGTCTTGTTAACATTTCTCCCACTCTTCAGTCCACAGAGCAATGCTAAGACGACCTTTGGTTTAAAGGATTAAAAGAAAGGACGACTTCTTCAGATAATAAGACCTTCTTCAAAGGTAGGGCCTTTTCTTTTTAAAGTGTTTAAATTAGTAGTTAAAGAAGGGACTGATACCATAAAATGATGTCATTGTGTAATGTTATTGCCATATTTAATATTTTTCAATCCAGAGTGTGATAAAAGACAGGGAGTGGGAAATGCAAAAACATTTATCATACTACTTGTCAAAGAGGATGGATCAAATAGAGTGGAGAAAACCAGCCTCTAAAGTCCTTTTGTGTTGTTTTTGTTTGTTTGGCTAAAGCATGGATCAGTAAGACACCGAAAATAGATAGCACAGTAAAATCACTGCTAATAGGAAAAAATGTTTCTGAAGGAACTAAAGATTAAAAATTGGAGCATTATTAATAAGAAAAGAATTTTCTTTTGAATTTGATGCTTATGTGATTTTTTTTCTTATCTCACAGTGAAGTCCAAATAATAAAAAGGTCAGTTTTGAAAGTCTAAATGTTACTTTGAAATGTGATTTTTGCTTTGTAAATCGCTTTCCCACCCACACTGCCCACCTCATTCTCATTTATGTCACCAAAACGGTCAGTTCTAGAACAGGCCCTGCAGGGTCTATGGTGCCCTCTGAAAGGCCCTCTATTACAGAGCTGTACTTGGTGAAAAATATCTTCCCTACAGATCTGGAACACAGTTCAGAGAACTATATCTTAGCCAACAATAGCTTTCTTAAGGCATGATGAGAGCTCGATTGTTCAGTCAGTTCTGCACTTCATAGGCTTCATTTAACAAATAAACTCTCATGGATTTTAATAAGAAAAGATGAGGTCGAATGCAAGATTTTGAGGTAGCAAAATCCTTGCAGCATCTTGTCCCTTGATCTTGAGAATTCTTAAATTGATCCATTGAGAAGTTCTTTTGTTGCTTAGAGGAAATGATTCATGCCCCAGCTGAATTCGCTTCCGTTGTGTCGAATTGAAACTGGTTTAGTATGACTAACTACTTATGGTGTTTCAAAATATCATTAGGAATCTCCAAATTGGTAGCCTGGAAATTGCTTTGTAAATAAAACAGCACACATTTTGTTCTGTTTAAAAGTCCTTGAAAAGTGAAAATTGGTAAAGACTAGCAAGATTCATAAGTTAGATAATTATACCCAATACCCAAAAGGCTTAATGTTGTATAAATGGCACTTTTTTTTACTATTTTTAAATTTTATTTTTCATCTATTCTAATCAGTTACACATGGCAGTAGAATGTATTTTGTCACATCACACATAAGTGGAGTATAACTTCTCATTCCTTTTGGTTGTACATGATATGGAATCACACCTGTCATGTAGTCATATATGCACATAAGGTAATAATGTTCAATTAATTCTACTATCATACCTACTCCCATACCCCCTTCACTCCCTCTGTCTAATCCAAATGTCACTTTTTATTTTTTTAAAAAGGCTCCATTAGTTAATGCAGAATGACTTATAAGGTTCTGATGTAGCCCTCCCCTTAAAAGAATTTCATAAAATAAAGAGCATCTTCCAGGTAAAGTAATAGTAAACTCTCCCTACTTTAACAGAGATATGTAATAAATACCAAATCGCAATTGTTAGAAATTAGGAATTAGTAGTAGTGGTGTTGAGTATAGTGGCTTGCCAATAAAATACTGGTGTCAGTAGTGAGTTATGGCAAGCGCTTCTGGGGATAATATATAGCATAGTACCTGAAAGAGGTAGGCAGACAGTGAGGGCAAGATCTTGTCAGTAATGGTGGTTTCTAGTGAGAGGGAAGATACAGGAAGACAAGACATGCAAAGGGACTCCAGGGGAGAAGCACTCTAAGGTGGCAACGAAGGACCCACCAGAGAGGGTGCATCTAAGGGAATTTCCTGGCTGGGTGCAGTCAATGAATTCTCTTTTTTTCATTGCATGAAAGGTATTTGATTTTTAAATCTCTGTCTTCCAGAAGAACAAGTGAAAAAGCTTATCTTCCTCTTTTTCAGTATCTACCTCTTAGTGATTTTTTTTGGCCAGCCTTTTTTGGTTAAGTGACTAATGTGCTTCAATTCTTTCCCTTGCCTCACAAAGACTCTTTGAAATATCCCAAAGTTTTAAAGCATAATTGTGTTAGATCTTCCCCAGACCATTCAGGAATTGACCTCTGACATTAGAATAAGAAAACTGATTTTTGTTTTTGTTTTGTTGCTACTTGGAGTTTTCAACTGTCTTTCCCATGATCTATGGTGTGATGTGGTTTTCAAAAGATGTGAGCAGCCAGAATTGTGGACTATGGTTTGCAAACCACCACACCCATCCCACATCCTTCTTTGGGAAGTGCCATCTCTGTGTGTCCAATGTTGCATATAAAAACTGTGTTGACACTTGTCATTAACCTAATGTGTAAGTTCTCTCCATGGAAAATCTGCCTTCAATCTAGTTTGAAAACCTTGAGCTAATGCCGGACTGCTAACGATGGACGTTTAATAATCAGCCAGAGTGAGGCACAGGGAAACCCCTGAAGTAACCCATATAAGGTTTTCTGCTCTGATACATTAGTGTAAGTTTGGTAGTGGCAATAACCATAATGAATCTGAAGAAGAATAATGCCCTTGCAATATCTAAAGCATGTTCCTATTTGGCAAGCTGTGTATAAAGAAAAATCTGACAGGTTATTGAACTATTTACTGATTATGTTTGGCTGATGACTTCAAAATTGTTCTTTCCTGGGACTTACAGGACTAACTTTTTTTAAGTTATTCATACATCTTAGGAGAACAGTAATTACATTCTGAATAGATAACAAAACTAATAGGAGTAGGGAAACTTTTTCTTACAATTAAGTTGATTTTCAAATGTAAGCCAATATTTTATTGAGAAGCCTAAATAGGAGCATAATTTCTAAAAAATTTTTTTTAGTTGTTAATAGACCTTTATTTTTTTATATGTGGTGCTAAGAATTGAACCCAGTTCCTCAAACATGCCAGACAAGTACGCTACAACTGAGCCATAGCCCCAGCCCCTAAATAGGAGCATAATTTTAACGCTATTAACAATAAAGTGTCCTATCAGAATTTTGTCTTATAGAATCACTTTTATCACATTATTAGGTACTAGTCAAATCCAGAAGACATACAGTGTCTACAAAAGAATATTCACCCAACAAAACTAAAGATGAAATACTAATGCATCCATTTCCCTGGGGAGCTTAGAATTTGTAAAAACCAGTAGGGTTCTAAATCTAAGTAAAAGATAATCACCTCTGCTGGGCATGGTGGTGCATGCCTATAATCCCAGTGGTTTGGGAGGCTGAGGAAGAAGGGTTGCAAGTTCAAAGCCAGTCTCAGCAATTTAGAGGGGCCCTGAGCAACTTAGCAAGATCCTGTTTTAAAATAAAATATAAAAAGGTCTGAGGGGGTTCAATCCCTAGTACCAAAAAATAAATAAATTCAGCTCTTCATTATTTTAAATACAAGTGGAGTTTGTATCAATATTTAGTCATCTAGAAAACCAGAACAATCTTTTCTTATACTTGGTAACTTCCTCCCTCTTTACCCTGACATATCATGAGGGCAAGCTCTGGATTTCAGCTAAGCCTCTTGAAACACTAGCACCCTTGCACAATTTCTTTATGGTAATTATGGCAAATTTCTTATCGAGTAGTGGCTCACCACCCAAGTGCAGTGCTCCTGGAAGCTGAATGACAGTGCAAAGAGGAATGTTCTGTCTTCCATCCTGGGTAGTGCCCAGAGTTTCTTCTCTGTGTGGAGTTTGAGCAACAACTCTGTGTCTGGGGTTGGATGGAAGCATATTAAATCTCATGCACAGTGCTTCTGTAGGGAGGGTAGATTATAATATGTTTCCTGATCCTTTGCTTCTGAGTTATAACAGTGTCCTTGATTGAGATGCCTTTATCAATTAAGTCCTTTCTGCCCCTTGCATCCTGTCCATTATTCTTTTGGGACACAACATTTTTCTCTGGACAGCCACCCTCTCCCGCTCCCACTACTCCTGGCTGCCCAGTTTGCTAGCTATTTCTGAAAGCTCAGAAAGGGCAGCTGGAAGATGTCTTAAGAATGACATTGACATTCTCTTGGGAGATAATCAGGTGGGTGATGTAATGGTAAGAATGATGAGAAAGGTGGCATTATGTTTCTGTGGCAGCAACAGTTAGTACTAGTAATCAGTAAGGAATCCTGCAATTCTCATGTGTTCCTCCCCCTCCTCCCATTGCAGTCTAAAAGGGAAAAAATGTCTGCTTTGAAAATGGAAGGAGAAAATTGCCTGAGTCACTCCAGTAGAGGAAATGTATAGCAACTTAACAGTTATACACCACTGGGCTGATGCAGTGACCTTCACAAAGAGCCCTTTGCAGATGCTCACTAGATCAGATTTGTTTCCCTGCTGCACTTCTGGAGCATAATTTTTAATTGTTTTCTAGGGTGACCAGAATTAGAACAGGCGATGAGAGAAGGCTAGATCAATGGGACATGGACTTTAATTTTGACATTCATTGAAATTTCCAGAACAGTGTTACCAAACATAGAGGGGAGCCACTGCCCTGTGATCCTTGTTCCCAGAAAGTTTAACCTCTACTGAAATTATTTTTCTAGTATGAGGAACCTTGTTCCAAATGATAATAATAAAAAACGACATCCCTTGTTCATTTAGAATTGTGATCTTTATGCACAGCATTCTCATCACCAAAATCATTATTTATTGAACGTTAATAATTGTGCACCATAACCTCCTGAGGCGGACCCTCTAAGTCTGGTTGCTCTGAAGTGAGACCCACAGCAGGAATGCTGGAGAGCCTTCTGTGCTCAGGTCCATGCACTCTTTGTACACAAAAGTAGGCATGTGCCTAGGTTCTGGGGGCATGTTGTCAGATCCGTTCCTTCCAGCATCTGGACATTTCATCCCTGGCTGCTTTTGGAGGAAGTCGAATCCTGACAGGAGGGTTATCTAGGGAACTACCCAGGAGGAAAATGAAGCCCAGTGTGGAGCAGGAGGCCATGCCCAGGCCCCTGCTGGTAATGCAGTATGTTGCTGTCACAACTGACTGCATACACAAATAGATGCTTGGATTTTTTTTTTTTTTTTTGCTTTGTTTTGTTTTGCCTTTCACGAAAGCATTCATTTTGTAAGGAAAAGAAAAAAAAATCTCTTGGACAGATACAAGTTTTCATATCTGCAGAAGGCATTTCTACAGCTTTTGTCAAACTTAGCTGGTCTGTAAAGATTCTTTGTTTCCTGCTGACTGTTGCGGCAAGCAAGTCCATAAACTACTAGGAACACTGGAGAGAATGATTTCTATTGAAACAGTCCAGTAGGATATGGTGCATGGAACCAGTGTTGAAAAGGGTTTTGTCTTTTGCAGCATGGTGGAAATTCACATTCAGATTGCTGCTCTGTGTTATTTAGCATGCTACAGTTAAACAATGGGGCATGCCAGCTGACAAGGAAGCCAGTGTTGATTAATGCATTCCTTGAATGTGTTGATTAATGTGTTCCTAGGATGCCTCCTTAAGCTGCTACTGCAGCTGAGGTGTGTCCAGTGTGCCTCCTCACTGGCTGCTGCTTCACTTACGAGGGCCCATTTGTACATGGTCTTCTCTGTGTTTATGTCACACCAGTGCATTTATAAATATCACCAAAGATCTAGCAGATATTTTTGTTTACAGAAACATTCTCCTTTCACCAAAGTGTTCTATACTGTAATCTACTAGGGATTCTATAAACTATGAAGTTCATAGAAAGAGTACTCTACTAGCAAACATAAATGCATGGTGGCACTAACTGGTCCTCTGGATAATTCTTCCCTGAATTTCATTTTTTTTTTCTTTTCAAATTTTTTTTTAAGCTTTATGTTTTAAAATTTAATTATTAGCACATACTGATATTATATAGACTAATGGGCTTCATTGTGACATTTCCATACATGAGCATAAATGCTTTGATTGTATTCTCCCTTAGCACTACTTACTGTCTTACCAACCTTTCCCCATGGTACCTAGTCCCCTGCCTTCTTCTCCTTCCCTAAAAATTCCCTTCTCCTACTTTCTTATCTTTTTTCTAAAAAAAATAAGATTCCAAATTTTTTTAAAAAATGCTAAGTTTGGCTTATTTTACTTAACATAATGATCTCTAGTTCCATCCATTTTTCTACAAATGATCAAAGTTTTTGAGAAAGAAAACTTAGCACAGTTTGCACTTGAATAATATGGAAAGAGATGTGCAAATGGGTGGCCCATTAGATACTTGGTGATCTTGGTGTCTCAGACACTCACTCCTCCTTGAAGCAGGGATCTCAGCAGCCCGCCCAGCCAGGGTAATTTCATTTTCAATCTGTTTCATTCAGGGTTGTGACTTCTCTTGCTGTATTTTAAACCCCATTAAACCACACATTTTTTTCATAGCATGTTTCCAAGATGGCTTATCTTAATGTGGTTCTGCTCAGCTAATGGTTTCAAAAAGATGAATGAGAGTTTTAAAAATTTGCTTAGTATTGTAATGCCAGATTCCTAGAACCCCAATAGACCTCCAGGAGATGAATCTGATGCAATCACACAAGAGTCTTTATTGCAAGCTCAAGCCTGGACTCACAACAGTTCCCAACGCAGCGGTCCCAGGGAGTGAGTCCCAGCCCTTTGTTCAGTGAGATTTTATAGTATTTTGGGGATACTCTATCCATCACAACCTCACACAGCAAATCATTCCATACCGCAGGAAAATCAAACAACAATTCTTAACATTGATTAGCACATTCACTGGTGGGAACAAGTTGGGTAGGGGTGATTGGTTAGTACAAGAGAGGGATTCCTTTGAACAGAACGGTTTAAGCCACGAGGGGTGTATGTCCCAACACGTTATCAACCACAATAAACTACTGGGGGGTCATCTGGCATCCCAGGTATTTTTCCTGTCTCATGCTGATTGGTGGTTGCTAGGGGGTTGCTGTGGGTCCTCATCTAGCCTAACTGAGTCAGGGACACCTGGCGCTGCAGATCTCTCCTGTTATTGCAGACAAACAACTCAGCAGGGTAGCTGTGTGCCTAGGAGTGCTCCATGGGTTTTTCCAAGGACAAGGGTCATGCCCCCTTCCTTGGACAAGCTTTAAGGTAGAAGCTTTTTTCAACAATGGAGTCACATCAGTTTCTCAGTATCTTTCACTTGTTACTTGAGACATGAAAATTCTACTGCTACTTTAAAAACTTTCTCATCATTTAATTCTTAACAAAAAAGACTACCATTATTAGAGAGCCATGTTCTAAAATGGTGTGAGAGGGACCAGCATAGAGGATGGCCCAGTGATGGCCCTGGGTTGATAACATTGCCCATTGTGACTTTGAGACTTCAACTATGTAGTATTTTAAAATAGGAAGTCATGAGTGCTATGCAGAAAAATTGCTTTTCCAATTGGGAAAGCAAAACAAACAAGTTCATTCTAAACAAGAGGGAATTTCTATGTAATAGAAAATAGCTGTATGGAAAAATTATATTAAGAAGTGGTGAAGTTGCCAATATTTATCTTATTTAAATCTTGGCATGAAATTAATAGTGAAGAATGGTATTCTGCTATTTTTATGACTAAGATTTTAATAGAGTCCATTTAGAAACATCAATGACATGACCACTCAAAAGTCTACTTTGAAAGTTCATGGAATACATGACTTTTTAAATTTATTATTAATAGTTAACCCAAATTTGCTATTATTTTAAAATTTCTAATGATGTGTCATATTGTTATGTGGGATTTATGTGGAAATAGAAAAGGAAAATTTTTTAAAAAAAATTTAAAAGTACTTCTGTGGCATTTATACCATTCTCTTTTGGCGCTCTAAGGTACAAAAAATATGTATTTAAATCATTGTGATAACACCTTGATATAGAAGATATTTGGTAAAACTAATCTCATTTGAAACTTATTAGTTTTCAGAGAATCTTTAATTATGTGATATATTTAAAAGAGAATGCACCAAAATAACTATATAAGAGGGAGTTCACATTTGTGATTAGACATGCATTTTCTTGGTTTGCTTGAATTCCGCAAGAATTGATGGGGCAAACAAAGAGAAGCAGTGAACATGATTAATCCGTTTTTCTGCAAAGCTTTTGATACTGTACTGAATAAAAGCTTGCTGACAGAAGCTGTTAGCCTGGTGAAGGAAAGGCCATAGGAACAAGTTATGAAAGGAGAGAATGGTAGGCAAAGAACAATCCAGCGTGGAGAAGCACAGGGAAAATAATTTCTACAAGTTCTATTATTTATTTATTTAGTCAAAAAGCACAGAAAAGATGTAGTTTCCTAAATGGCTTTGTTCCCTGGGGCCAAGGGGACCACAAAACAGAGAAGGAATTTGACAAATCTAACTAGACAAAACTACCATATTTAAATAATTCAAATGACCTGGAAAACAGATCTAAGTTCCAAGTATCCTGTAAAATATTTCTTCTTTATGTAACATTTCCCCATTATACAAAATACAACCATAGATTAGCTTTAATCCAACAGTCTTCAAATTGATTTTCAATCTGTTTTATATTTTTGAAGGCACTTGGAAAACTTCCTTGACATAGAGGAGTAGTAAAAATAAATACATTTCTAAAATGTATTTCTAAAACCATCCCATGAACCTAGTTCATGCTTTGTAAATATTTGTTGAATTGAAAAGAATTCTCATCATCTACTAAGCCAGAGGTTACTCCCAAAGAAAACTTTTCACCATCTTTTTTCTCTTTTGAGTTTTCTCATGGTTATTGGTGACATAGAGCAGCTCGAGGGCAAAATGATGGACATTTTCATTTTCCTGAAAGGAAACCTTTGAATTCTGAGGTTTTTCTTCTGGAAATCAATCCCAAATTCAGCGAGAAATTAGATTTAAGATAACTACATTAAAATGAACTTGTTGACTCTGTCCAAATTTTTTTTTGCCACAGAAGTATTGCTGCCTTACTCTAGTAAGCAATCCAATATTTAGGGCATAGGAAGATCTTCATTAGAAAGAGTAAATAATTGAAAGAGTTTCTATTATAAAATAGATTTTCCTCAGCTGAGACTCAAGTGAGGTTGCTCTTAAGTAATGTGTTCAGTAACAATTGAACAAGTGGTGGGACCATTATCCATAGTTTAACCTAGAATCTCAGCATTTTATTGACAGTGAATCAAAGTTTAATTTGAAGTTATTTGGGTTTCATTAATACAAATAAAATACTAACTTATGGAACCTATATGTAATGTCTGTATTGTGACCCTCTTCATCAATAAGCATTATTGAGTTCTTATATACTATATAGGAAACTGAGAGGTTTGAAGAGTATAAGCCCTTCAGCAACTTGCACTCCTTAGTTATACACATATAAATCAGATGTTCACATACACAGATAACCACATAAATAGAAAGCATAGTATATCATTGAAAGTTAAATGTGTAATGGAAACTAAAAGTACTCAGAATTTGAAGGATGGTGGCCACTAAGTAGTTGGAAACTGAACAAGGTTTAGGACAGGCTTTGACTTTAATTGATGAAGGAAAAATAGTTCTGAAAGTAGTTCATAAAAATTAAATTTAAAAGTGTAGAAATTACAGTAGGAAAAAATGGCAAAGTCTTGAGAAGGGATGAAGATAGACATGGCACAGGGGAAAAATAAACCAATTTAAAGCAGAAAGTAGACAAGAGAAGTGGTAAAAAGTAAATGTGGAGACATCTTCCTTCCTTCTTTCCTTCCTCCTTCCTTCCTTCATGTGTATGAACAATTCATTCATTTATTTATGACCTGCTATGTTTCAGACTTCCTCAAAGAGAAACAAGTGAGATACACCTGAAATCTATAACACAGTTGCAATATGGTGTAATTTGTCCCAGAAAGTCAAAATAACATATGTGTATATTTGTGCATGGTAACAATATAATGGTGATATAAAGGCAGATGTCACAACTCTTCATGGTGACATGAAGATAAAGAGGCAAGAGAGGATGGACCATGGTTCTGGCTGAGGAGCTAAAGTATGGGAGGCAGCTCACAGTCTATTTGGGTGGACCTATAGCTAATTGGGAATGAAGGATGAGGAAGAGCAAGGCCTGACCCTGGCTTAGAGACTGGGGAGGATGATGATGCTCCTGACCAGAAAAGAAAATGCAAAATAATTCTACTTTTGAGAGGAAAAGAGTTCTGTTATGAATATGTTGAATTGAAAATGTCTAGTTGTGAATGTGCCATACTGAGTTTGATTTAAATTCAGCTATGAACCCATTAAGTTCTTGAGTGAAAGTGATGTGTGCCTAGTATTGTTTTGAGAAGGTTAATTTGACATCAGTATTTTAGAAAAATCTAGTGAAAGAACACAAATGATGAGGAAAACAGGTAACTATTGCTTGGGTAAAAACATGTGTACTGAGATTTCAAAACCAGAGGACCGCCAGGAGAATGGGAGCTGCTGGCCCCTAAAGAATGGGAGCTTCTTGCCCTTTCTTATTTTGTTTAAATTCACTCAGAAATTCATACCATTCTTTTGTGAATACAATATTAGCTGAGACATCTCTGCCTTCTGGAACTCAGAATATTGGGCTGGCAGCAGTGATGACTGGTCATCCAGTTTGTCCTAAGAATTGCTTCACTTTTGTGAAAAAGAGAATGGTTTCCCGGAGATGCCATACAAAGAGAATTAATGCCATCAATCATCTCTAAGAGAAGAACTAGCCATGTATGAACCAGAAGGTCAAAAACCCTTATTAAACTAAAGGACTTAGAATGTACATAATTTGGACTGAAATTATTTTCTCAAAGAGTGATCTGAATAAGGGAAATTTTGCCAAGGGCAAATATGAAGGGACACAGTACATAACATTCCCAAGGGTCACTGGAAACATTTTTTAAAACAGTCGCATGGGACAATATGTCATTATTACAAGCAGACAAATTTGAGTCAAACATAAGAGAAAGAGCTACATTGTTTCTGTTGTTATTTTTTGTGGGTTTTGTTTTATTTTTGTCCTCTGATCACTATTTGGAAAGGGTGATTACTTAGACATATCCCAGATGATTGAGGTCATATTTCTATGAAACATTTCCATCTTAATAATTCTTTTAGATTTATTAAGATGAAAGACACTTTAACCCTAGGGCATGTGCAAAGATGAATCACACAACTCAGAAATATTGTCCTAAAGCAATGCATTGACTGCAGAGGGAATTCATGTGCACTTGTGGAAAAATCCTACCATAATTAGTGTATCAAATCATAATTTTAAATGCCCAAACAAATTATATGTATACAATTTTCATTTTGAGCTCCTAGGTATTTCTTAATCAAAACTTACACCAGTGTCCATTTGTCTTCTATTCAACCAGTCAAATGGAAAAGAGTCATATTTTGGAAAGTCATTTAATTTTGTATCTATTTTTCATGTACATAGAATAAGCAAAAATATAAAATAAAATAAAACCCCCAAACTCCTTTTATTTATCCCAGAGTGGGATGGGACAGTAAGAGGTCTGGAGGTCTGTGCCACAGAGACACCTATGTACCCCAGATCATTCTGTTAATTTTTGTTGGTGTTAACAATTTCCCAGGTGCCTGGTAGCAACTCTCCACTACTGTCTTGTGTCCTAGAAGTCGTCTTGGTGATCTATACAGGCCACAGAACCTACTTTCTGGAAAACTACTGCAATATTTGTTATAATTTCTGTAGATGTCGTCTGTGGTGGTGGTGGTGGGGGGGGGCTTCTCATTTGTTTTCCACATTTTACTTGGCATTGTTCTGGTTCATTTTTTCTGTTTCTTTTTTCTTTTTTTTTTTTTTGACATTGTTCTGAATTTGGTTGGCATATAACACACTTTGGTATTTGTAATAAAATTATGTTTATCATCTGTCATTAACTAACTTCCCAATAAAAAGAATGGGAGATGTTTGTTAGGATATACAGTGCACTTTTAAATAGTTCAAATGATCTTGAATTTCGCAGATGATATTTGAGAGTTTATTACATTTTAAATTTGCTTTCTTATTAAAATTGTCTTTTCTTGGCATTATATAGTTGTGCCTTATAATTGAATGGCTTACTCTGTTTATAGAATATTGAAAATCTTCTATGATACCCCTTTTATTTTTTAAAATCTTCTAATGAGAATTTGTGATTCAATGGACTCTAGTTCTATAGGATATGCATTCAATATAAGGAAAACCTATTTTCCCAGTGTAAAATAGATGTTCTTTTTTAAAACAGGCTTTTTATTACTGAGTTGATTATAGTTTGAACAAAAGTATATGAATTTAATAATAATATTTTTCCAAGACTCATAAAACATTTATTATTCTCAAATCAGCACCATAATTTAAATTTTAATCTTAAAATAAATTGGAAAAGAAAATGGAAAAATTCCAGATTTTAATGCCAGATCTGATACAAAAATTTGCCTTGTTTCTTTATTATTAATTGACGTTTCCTCCTGGCCTGTGCCCATATTTAACTTTCTTCTTTGGACATGTACATTTGACTATGCATTCATGTTGCCCTTAGTTTAGCACAGCATAGACGCTAGGTGTTTTCCTGAAGGCTCTCAGCTTACCTAAGGATGCAATTGTCTTCTTATTCTCTGTTTTGTTGGCACATGTATGATGTTATGACCTTTTTTAAAAAATAGATGTTTATTGTAAAAATAGCATCTGGGATCCTCTAATAGTGTATTTTATAAAGACAAATTAGTTTAATTTCATATAATGTGTTCTAATTTCTTCCCAATGGTGATGGTCCTTCTTCAATATTTAATAAGATAAAATTAACATAGTGTTACAACAACAATCAAAAAAATCACAATATTCCCCAAGCAGTATTTTTTTTTAATATCAGGGACTTTTCTTCTTCTTCATCTTCTTCTTTTAATGCCCATAACAAAAGGTTAATAGAAGTTTGGGGAAAGTATTAAATTTGTATGTAGGCAGTAATATGCTTACAGTGGAATTACATATTTCCAAGATACCGATTCTAAAAACTTTCATTCCACTATAATAACAGTTACCATTTATTGAGGTTTACCATGGGTTTTAAACATTTTACATGTTTTTTACACATATTATCCTCATAGCCACTTATTATCTTCATTTTTATAGATGAAGAAATGGAGGTACAAAATTATATACATTGTCCATAGGCACAGAGCTAATAAATGCTAGAGCAGAGATTTACGCCACATATTCCAGCTCTAGGGTGCGTGTGGTTCACCACCCCCATCTTTGCCTGGGCTAGAATTGTGCCTACCAGAATGCTTAATTAGTTCATAAGAGAAACACTTGGCCTTGGGAGTTCTGGTCAATGTGCTGTGTGTACATGACAAATAAGGTCTCATGTGGAAGTCAAAGCTATTACCCTGCTGCCCGATTACACTGATTAATAAGTCTAAAGGCTGTCAGTGTAACACACTGCACCCGTGCTTCTAAATATCCATTCCATGTTCATGTGCATCATGTAGAAGAAATGGGTGCTACAGAAAGAGAAAATAAATTCTAGGCCAAACAGTATAATCCGTCAGGGGTGCTCGCCTGCTACAAGGTAGTATTGAAGTAACATTGTACATTCTTCTTCTCTCTTACGTGACTGATTCTATCTAAAACAAAGATGTTATTGGAATTTAGTGCCAATGTGGTTTGCTCACCGGTTATGACCTAGTAATAGAAATCGTCATAATTAAAGCTTGCTTCTTATACCTTGCCCCCTCCTCATGCCAATTCTTCCCTCTTTCCAAGGAACCCAAACACTAACCATGGTGGTACATGTCTATAATCCCAGCAACTCAGGAGACTGAGGCAGGAGAATCTCATGTTCAAGACCAGCCTGGGCAACTTAATGAGGCCCTATGCAACATAGTGAAAACCTGTTTCAAAATAAAAAGCGCTGGGGATGTGGGTCAGTGATAAAGTACCCCTGGGTCCAGTCCTCACTACAATAAAATAATAATAATAATAATAAAACAAATGAATAAAGGCAACTAGCTTGGTCCACGGCTTCTAGGGAAGCAATTATCTTCTGCCTGCTTTGGATGTGACTTCCCACCCCTTCTCTGGCCCCACCCATTCTGATTCAGTGTTTGTGTTTTAATAGAAGACTCTCAAAATAAATGACCATGAAGATCCAAACGAAGGGAAATGAAGCCTTATCATTTGATTCAATTAGTAGAATTATGTGAAGGTTTGTCTCTCTCTTTTGGACAGGAGAGCCCTGTTCCATGAACCTCCTACTTCGCCACACAGTAAGACTATCTACTTACAAATCCCTGCCTTCTTAGAGTATAATCATCTTAGCTATGCCTTTGAGACAATGATCATGATAAATGAGTACTTTTTTCTTTAAATGTGATCATTACTAATAAAGTATGACTTTGCAACACGAATTTTATTTAAATTTGTATTTAATTGTATTCATTATCTCCTAATTATCAACTCTTTCATTCTGGATATTATTTACTTTTTCCTTATCCTTATACAAAGCCAGTGCCCTTAGGCTGACCTTAGTTATCTTGTGTTACTCTCCCCAGGTACTCTGGTGTCTTTAGTGTCCCATGAACAAGCCAGGCATATTCCTACTTCAGGGCCTTTTTGCTATGGTTCCCTTTGTCTAGAACATAATTCCCCGCATACATACTTGTAGCTCACTGTCTCTTGCTCAGATATCATTTATTTCCTAATCCTGTGGCAAGCAAATGTATTAGGCACGTGCACACATACACACCTGGGACTCCATTATACCTCCCTTGTTTTATTTTCTTCCGCATAAGACCACTTAACAAACAAACAAACTATATAATTTACAATTTATTATGATTTCTGACCCCCTCCCCAACTGTAGTGTAAGGTATGTGAGACAGGAACATTTGTACGTTATGTTGGTTAATAGAGCCCAGCAAAAAGAATACTGCCTGGCCTATAGTAGGTGGTTAATTTGCTCAAGGAATGAATGAATGAATGAATGAATGAATAATGACTATGGATCTTTAATGTTTAGCCCTTTGTCAGATAATGTTATCGAATAAAATAAATTCTGCCCTACTTTTATGTAATACTCTTGAGTTCCCAAGGTTTGGAAATGGCATATTCTGGAACTCAGCTTACTCACAAATTCTCTAGCAGGGGGAAAGGGTCTTATGGCCTTCCATTGTTGAAATGCGGCGGTGGGGTTGGAAAACAATCAAAAGAAATGTTCCTTTCATTTTTTGAAGCAAATGAACAAATCTAGCTTTTGTTTTTGAGAGAACAAATGCTCTTCGAAAAGAACAGAAACTGTTCCCAAAATCTTTGAAGTATGTCACTGATGCTTTAACCAGTAGCTGGGAAAGCAAGTATCCTAGTGACAAACACAGGCTCTGATGGGCTGAAAGCTAATCATAAGTTTACAAAGACCAGTTGGGCATTTGGCTTGTGACTCATTTCTGGCACTGACACAGAGGTGGCTCTTTACTGGCATAGCCACGTATATTGTAAGTAAAAACACTTGTCCTCAAAGAAATTAGATTGTCTGTCTAGTACCTTCTTTTGGATTAAAAGAAGTCATTGCTTGGGTTATAAAAACATTAAGAATTCTGCCATCGTGGTAGAGGGAAACATACAGATTATTTGGGGAGAGAGATTATTATTGTTTCTTAGAGGTTCCCCACCTCCAATAATTTATTCTATTTGCTAGTCTTAGAAGCACAAGAGACCATATAAATTGGAACAATTTTCCTAAATGTCTCCTCAATACAACGTTTACGTTTTGTGTAATAACACTTAGGACAACGTATTTCCTGTAAATACTATCATAAACCTTTATCAAGTCTGGAGAGATGGTACAAGCTATAACCCCAGCAACTCAGGAGGCTGAAGCAAGTTTAAGGATAGCAAGTTTGAGGATAGCAAGTTTGAGGCTGGCCTTAGCAATTTATGGAGGCTCTAAGCAATTTAGCAAGACCCTGTCTCAAAATAAAAAATGAAAAGGGCTAAAGATGTGGCTCAGTGGTAAAGGATTTCTGAGTTAAATCCCCAGTACAAACACACACAAGCACACACACACCACATAAACACACCTTTGTCAATGCACAAGTCCTACCCCAGCGCCTGCATTCATATTGTGATTTCAGATTTGTTTGATGCTAGCAAATCCCCACAGTACTCTTCCAAAAAAAAAAAAAAAAAAAAAATCAAACAAAACAATCACAACAAACACATCTAGACCTACTAGCTAATACTTAAAATTTTTCGCTGAAACCTGGTTTCCTGAATTCATTTCTATATTTATTGAGCTGCTTCTACTCCAGTCATATGTCAGACAAATTACTGGCATCCTGGGTCACCTGTATACTTTCCCATATGCCTGGACTTTATCCTTCTATACCTACTTAAATTAAATCTTTGAGATCTCATTCAAGTGTCATTCTATAGTGGCTGTATATTTCCATTCTTTCTAGACAAAAATATCAGGACACTGAAGGGCCCAGCTTAACTCCACTAGTTGTAGGGATTAAAGAATGTCAGCAGCATGAATACCTTAGGTGACTGCTTTCTCCACCCTTCTTAAGACCTTGAAGTATGTGAAAACACTTGAAGTGGAAGTGCTGCTTGTCACCCTGTGGAAAAGAGTATCAGCTTTGCTTTCAGACCAACTCTGGGAACTGTGTGAGTGCAAATATGCTCCTTCAGCAGGTGCAGTGAAGTCCTTTTAAAATGCGGTCATATGCAGAATTCCTGTACATAAAAAGAGAAGCTGAGCTGCTCTTGGACTCCCTCTCTTCCATATCTCCTCTGTGCCCTGCAGAGGCTCCCCCCATGATCCTTTTCCCTGGCTAAGGACACTGGCTATAAAGGTTCTTAGATAGTTGTCACAAATGATGCTCTCCATCCCTAGAGAGAAGGACAGTTCAGTGTGTTGTTTTTAGTGCAGGAACTCAAGAATCAGACAATCTAGTCAGATGCTGTGAATCCTGGCTTTGCCAGTAACAAGTAAGAAACATAGACTCTATGGTCTGAAAGTTTATGACCTCCCCAAATTTCATCAGCTGAAACCTAACCTCCAGTGTGATGATGTTTGGAGGTAGCAACTTTGGAAGGTGATTAAGTCATCAGAGCAGAGCCCTTACAGGAGGCTGTGTTGTACACCTGTAATCCCAGGTACAGGAGGATTGAGAGTTCAAGGCCAGTCTTGGCAACTTAGTGAGACCCTGTCTCAAAATTTTAAAATGGGCTGGGGATGTAGCTTAGTGGTAGAGTGGCCCTGGATTTAATCTTCAATACCAAAAAACAAAACAAAAAAAAAAACAAAAAAGGAATAGTACCCTCAAAAATGGAATTAGTGCCCTTATAAAAGAGACCCCAGAGAGCTGCCTTGCTCTGTTTCACCATGTGAAGACACAGAGAGAAGGCACAGTCCATGAACCAAAAACTCATATCCTCACTGAACACTAGATCTGCTGGTGCCTTAATCTGGGATTTGCAGCCCCAGAACTGTGAGAAATAAATTTCTGCTGATTGTAAACCATCCAGTTGGTGATACTTCTAGCATGCTGAATGGATTAAGACAGTGAAGAAGTAACTTAACTACTGTGGGCCTCTGTTTATCTGTAAAGTAGGAAAACATTTGGTTTTGAAGAGGTATGAAAGAGCGAATATGTACAAAGTACTCAATACAGATTAACCCCTACATAAATAGTAGTTGTTGTTTTAAAAATAAAAACTTAATCCCAAATGATATAGAATTTTCCAATATCAGAGGAGTAAAGAGTAGATTTAATGAGGGATGAAAAAATTTGACAGTCTAGCAATCATTTAATCACTTTTTCTCCTCTCTTAACCCCTTCTGTAATTAGCAATTCTGTCCCAAATTACATATGTCGTAATTGTGCCCCTTTTCACTAAAGACAAAAAAGTTTTTTTTATGTATGGTGATGCAAATGTGGACTTTAGGGATGCTGGTGGTATAATGAGCCAGAAGTTAATGAACAGGAAACTGAACAAGAATGAGGCAGACAAGTTGGCTCCAGAGATGGCTGCGGGGCAGGAAGTATGAACCAAGCATGTCCCCAACAGGGAAAGTGATTGGAAAGACCAAGGGTGGGCTGGACAATGGGTGCCTCTGGACTGGCTGATAACATGCCACTCGAAGCAAAAACACAAATGCAAGCCTCTCTCCTCATACCAGGTCAATAAATTTGGTGATGAAGTGCCCATTGACATTGACCTTCACATTGCACAAATACTCTGGGTACCACTTACCTCAGCCCTTTGTTGTATCTATTGTTTTTTAAACTCTTGGCTCAAAGGTATTAGTTCTACTACCCAAATGGATTACAAATTCCATCCATGCAATGACTTTGTCTTCTATTTTATAAACTTTCCCCAAAGCATTGCCTATATGTGTGTGAGGCAAAATGCGGCGGGAAAATGGAAGCTGCTTTAGGCATTTCAAACAAGGGTGGTATATATTGCAAGGCTGGAACTGAAAAATGTAGTAAGAGGAACATAAAGGAAAAAGAGATGATGCCCATAGCAGAAGTAGCTAACATCCCTGGGCTGGAGCCTGTGAACTTGTTCCAGCTGGTATAAGTGGGTTGGAGAACTTGCATTTGATTTCAAATCCACTCAGGAGGTGCTATCTCAAGCAGGTTGGAAAAAAGCACTAGGTTTTTCTTTTTTTTTTTTCTAAAGAGAGAGTGAGAGAGAGAATTTTTTGATATTTATTTTTTAGTTTTCGGCAGACACAACATCTTTGTTTGTATGTGGTGCTGAGGGTCGAACCCGGGCCGCACGCATGCCAGGCGAGTGTGCTACCCCTTGAGCCATATCCCCAGCCCGACACTAGCCTTTTCTAGGCTGCTGGAGTCTAGAACCACAGCACCTTGAGTTCCTGTAGTAACTGCCATCAATTGCCTCATTTTAAGTATCAGAACTGTGAATCTTCTTTATCATACTTTCTTATTGCCCTTTAGTACCTCTGTTCTGGTTTAGATCTTAAATGTTTCCCTGTGGCTCCTGTGCTAAAGGCTTTGGACTCCAGCCTGAGATGCAACTGACAGGTGGTGAAATCTTTAGGAGCTGGGACCTTTTTGAGGGACATGAGGTCACTAGGGATGTGTCCTTGAAGGGGATATTAAGATCCCAGCATGTCCCTGGCTCTGTCTTTGCTCCACAGCCACTGTGTGGTGAGCAGCTTTGCTCCTGACATGCTCACTGCCATGATTTCTGCCTTACCATTGGTGAACATGGACTGAAACAAAGAGGCAAAAATAAATCTTTGCTCCTTTTAAGTTGTTTATCCCAGGTATCTTTTCGCAGTGTTGGAGAGCTTAACCAATACAACCTCCAGTGAGCAGAACTGAATGGAAAGGCAAGTGGTTAAGGATAGTTTAGATTGTAAACTCCTAATCCCCATAATTCAAAGTATGGGGAGGCAGGTGCAGGGTGGCAAGCCAACAGATGAAAATTTGGCACACATGTTATAAAGGAACAACCACCAGGTTTAAAAGCAGAAAACCTGAAACCAAACCATATCTGACTGCAGAAATCAATATTCTTCTTACACAACTTTCTCTCTTGTATAATGAGAATAGCCATAGTACTTCCTCACAGAGCTGGTGGGAGGACTAAATAAGGTAATGCATATGGAAATCATTCAGTAACAATATGTATTTGGGTGGATATTAGTTACTTTACATGGGCCTGTTGGCAATTTTCTAATTCACTGCTTATGAGAGAATCATAAGGACTTTTATTTATAAACCAGCAAAGATTTCTACAAGTCTCACAATTCACTGCTTGCACTTAGGCTTCCTTTATGACACAGGAAAACATTGCTAAATTAGAGGAGATGTGAGATCAACATTACTTGTCAGTTTAACAGATTTTTAATTTTTTTTTTTTCTTAACAATTCTCTTGATGGGTCACATCCAAAGATAAGCAGCTGAGCCCTCTTAGCAGCAGGAAGGAAGGGCAACTAGCCTTGGGTTACACAAATGAACTTATTAAGAGGATTTATAAAGCCATCTAGTTAATCAGAAAGGATCGGAGTGAAAGAGCTTTTCTTAGCCAAGCCATGATGGCCCGCTGGACAATTAGAAGCACAGTTTCATTATACTGTTGTAGTCCTCAGTTGGGGTCAGGCATAAGAGCAAGGATACAGCTGGTGGGTGGATGCAGTAAGGCTGTTAATTAATCACAAGGGGGTGGAAACCAAGGACGAGGCATTTCGTTCACACTGTTTGATTTTGCATGGCCCTTGTTCCACTGCATTGACTTGGGTTTCCTAGGTTGACCTCTGTTAGATTTCTACATATTGTTGCATATTAGGTCCTCTCATTTGCAAGTAACCGGTCAAGTTGTTTTTGGCAAACCATTGATATTGTTCTCCATTGGATGAAGATTGCATTTAATTTCTATTGGTTTAGAGTAAAATGTGTAGGAGATTTGGTGGATTTAGCTATTCTCAGATGGTTTTAGCATTTCAGCTGTTTGATAGTTGTAGTAACAACAGCTGGTTGTTGATGTTTCTAAGACACTGTTCCAAAAATTTTATACTGGCTCACTTAACCTACATAATAACCCTGTGAGGTAGACACTGTGATCCCCATTTGTACAGATGAGGAAATTGAGGTGCACAGACTTTAAGTAACTTGTGTAAGATTGAGGTTAGTGAGGGGCAGAGTTGGGCTTTGAGCCAAGGTCAGACTGACTCCACTGCAAGTCCTTGACCACCAGGGAGCACTGCCTCTCAAAAATGGAAACTTCTTTCTGTTAATACTTGTTTGAACAATGTTCACCTACTACTATATGGCATATTGACAGCACAAACTTCTATGAATAAGTCATCCCCTGTGTGACCAATAAAGTCTCCGAGACTCAGATTGCGTCAGCATTTTGAGATAGTCTTTTCTGATTTTGGTGTGATTTCAATACTTATTGAGAATTAATATCTCTAAGCAGTTTATTTATAAATAAAGAAGCTTATTATATCAGAAGACCAAAATAGGTATCAGTAAAAACTTGGACTGTATTTTACAGATATGGAAACAGTCTCAAAGTGATCCACAGCTACTTAGTAGCAGGCAAGGTCTACATCATCAGGCCCTGGATGTTTCTTTTCATCCCAGAGTCTTAGACCCACCCAGCACCTTGTTTGTAGGTTTTAGTGGTACTGCAGATTAAACCCAGGGGAACTCTACTACTGAACCACACTCGAGCCCTTCTTTTTTTTTTTTTTTAATTTTTATTTTGAAATAGGGTCCCAGACTGGCCTGAAACTCCTGTGCCACAAGGATCACAGATGTGCACCACCACACCTGGCCACATAGCACTTTTAAAGTAGTTGCTCACATTTTAAAAACAGTTAATTTCATGTTAATAGTTGAATTTTTTGGTTTTAAAAAGATTGGGCAGCCAGGTGGCACTGGGAAAGTGTTCTTGACCACATCTGCTAGAGCAGAGTAATAGCAACATCTTGTTGCCTCGTGGCCTGTGTGTCCATTTTTCCCACTTAGGCACATTCCTTTTTTAGCTGTGACCTCTACTTCAGAACAAAGATCTCCTGGTTCCTATGAAATTTTCTTTTAGCTAAACTATGTGGCTCTTTCAGAAAATTAGGACCATTTAGAATGCGGCTTCTTTTTAATGTTTTAGTTTTAGTCAGATTGTAGTGGCTCTTAGGGGATGGTAACAGTTATGTCCTCCTCAATACTTCCTTCCCCCCAACTTAGGTGATAAAGAATATATGGAGATTTATTTCAGGCAAGGTCAAAATAACATCAATCACTCTGTTCACTTACATGCAATAAGTATATACATAGGTAACAAATATGTGTGTGTGTGTATGTGTGTGTATATATATATATATATACACATACATATATAATATATATTTATACATATATAATACACTCACACACACACACATATGATGTACTGAGGATTGAATACAGGGAAATATATCCCAAGACCTTTTTATTTTTTATTTAAGACAGGGTCTCACTAAGTTGCCCAGGCTGGCCTCAAACTTGCAATCCTTTTGCCTCAGCCTCTGGAGTCGCTGATATTACAGGCATGCACCATCATATACAGCATAACTAAATTATTTTAAAATCAGTTGGTGATACTGTAATTATCCAGTCCTCATACTTAACTGTCAAGAAGGACATTTAAGAGAAAGCAAACTATTTGGGATTGATTTGTCTTTCCCTGTGTTATTATGCCAATCATTACATTGTATAATTTCTAGTTTTCTAATTATATATCATCAGGCTTATGACCTCTAAGCATTTGCTTGCTATCTGGCTATTTTTAATTCAAAAATAAATTGCATAATGAAATTAATTCTATTTCCCGTTGAGATAATGCATTTTTAATTACTCAGAAGGGAGTCAAATTAAGCAGTATTTACATAAAGTAAATGCAAGAGATAATAAAATATTTCCATGGCCTGTTTAATTCAAAACATCCTTGTTATACAAAATAATCTGGTGTTGAATTAGGGATATATAGAGGAAGGGGTTGCCCAGAAACACAACCCAGTTCTTTTGATCTTGTATATTTTATCTGCCAACAGCAAAGTGACTAGATTCTGGATTTTCCAGGTTTCATTGTGGAATCACTGAAAATGTGACTAATCCCAGGCGGTTTTGTTCATGCTCATGTGCAGCTTGCTCTCTCAAAGTGTCCAGATGTGAGCACTGTAACTCCAGCTTTGCAATGCCATTTATCTGGCAACAGAAACCCTGTCTGCAGTAGTTAACTGTCCTTTTTGCATTTGCTATGGTCCAGTAGTATTGAGAGCTTTGTGGCTCCAGTAGCTGGTTGATGACAATCAGCAGATTCTAAAGCCTTTTCAAAACCCGAAAGAATAGATAATGATAGTACACAATGGTGAAATGAGGAAAGAAAGAATGGATATTCAAATGTTGATGCAATTTAGCTTTTAAAAAAAGATTACACTTCATTTTCTTTGATTAGCTTTTTCAAGTTTTGACTTTGATTCTTTATTGTTTAAGTTCTGTAAGATGCCATTCAAAAAAACATTACCACATGAAATCTGTCAGAAATGTTTAGATAGCTGTAAACACAAAGAGTGGAAATACTCACTTTGTTTTGTACTGTTGACTCTGCTCTGTCCTGCTCTGATAGTTGCTGATTTGACTTTTAAAGCGTCTAAATGATTCCTTGTTAAATGTTTGAGGAAAACGGTTTTTAGCTTTTGTGGTCACATAGGAATGTTGTTCAGCTGACAGAAACCTATAAAAAAATGAATTCAGTGAAGGAGTAGTGGTTTTGCTCAGGACAAAGAAGTCTGGTGTTGAGCAACTGGGGAAGATATGAAATTCAGAAAATTATCTTCAGGCCATATGATCTTTCTGTTTTCTGCTTTTTCCTCCATAGACTATGTCTCTCACCCCCAGGTCCCCACCAATGCTTGCTTATGCTAGGCAAGTGCTCTACCACTAGCTACCTCCCCAGTCCTCACTCTTCCAGTTTGACTGCTGGTCATGCCACATTTTATGCAGGAAGATGGAGAAGCGCAAAAAGAACACAGACCTCATGACAGGAGGATTTTTCCAACAGATAAATGTATTAGATTTAGCTAACATTAAGGGTTGACCTTTGAGACTTTGAGAAGAATTGGAGCCTTTGAAATTTGATGAGATTAATGTAAAAGCTTCCTCATGATCTGATCTACCAACTTTACATTTAGTAATACCATAGGCTTGCCCCCAAAGTAGAGAGTAAAGTGCTAATTCTTCATGGCCTTCCTTTTAGGAAGGGATGAGGTCAGCAATACTATTTTTTGTTAGTAGTTCTAAAACCTTAGTGTGCTTCAGAATCACCTGATAGATTTATTGCATACCAGTTTCTGATCCATTGGGTTTGAGGTAAGGCCAAAGAATCTGCCCAACAAATTGCAAAGCAGTGCTGAAACAGATGGTCTGGAGACCACACTTTGAGAGTCCACTGGATTAGAAGAATCTTATCAGTTAAGAGTCAAGATTCCTGTTAGTGAGGAATTCTTAGATGAGGCTCTGAAGGACACCTTAAGACTTCCTGTGACTTAGCTGTTGATTCCTTTTAATTTAACAATCATTTCCTGAGTGCCTCCTGTGTGCCTAGCTCTGACAGGCGTTACTTGTAATGTAAGGATGTTACTAATTTTGGGCCCCAAACTGGGTCCCTTTTCTCTCTCAGAATTGTGGAACCAATAACAGGAGCAAAGGAGACTCATCCTTGACTAAGAATAGGAGAAGTGAGAGAGAAACTCACAAATCAACTTCTCAATCCAATCATGGCCAGAATTTTATAAAAATGTAGGATAAAAGAAATAAGGGGGAGAGCAAGGCTAATAAAGGGAAAGAATGTTCATGTCTTTTATGGGAATGGGTGGAGATTTTCTGGGAGTTCCAGCACCACCTTCTTTTATTCTTTTTATGGTTCTTTCCATTTATGGCAATCATCAACTGTCTGGGGGATGCGTCATTCAGCATGCAGACGTTATTATAATGCAGTTAGAGGTTGTCTGGGAGTCACTCTGGTAACCATCTCACATCCAGCCAGTTTCAGCTAGCTCACCTGAAGAGGTGCTTCTGGCCCATAGACATTTTTTCCTCAAAGATGAACAAGATTGGGAGGTTGCCTAGGCAGTACAAGATTAGGGTACTAAAATGAGTAAAAGACTCTGCCCTTTGTTTATATGTGGTGCTGAGGATCGAACCTGGGCCGCACGCATTCCAGGCAAGCTCAATACCATTTGAGCCACACCCCAGCCCAAGACTCTGCCCTTGATACGCTTACAAATAGGTGTTGATCAAAGGTTATACAGTTTCATTGAGATAGGAGGAATAAGTACAAGAATTTTATTGTACAGCACATATGTTAATTATCTTGATTTAACCATTCTGCAATGTACATATATTTCAAAACATTGTGTTATACCTGATAAACATATGCTATTTTGTTTGTGAATTTTTTTAAAAGTAAAAAGCTTATAGACATACTTCAATTTATCTAAATCACTACAATGAAAGGGTAGAGAACCTGTTTGTAATAATTTTGTTTATATTGCCAGTAGTGTATAAAGAAACTTTAATTAAGAGACACATTTCTTTGATCATATTACTCCAACTATTCTAATGGTGATTTTGTATTTTTAATTTGTAACAGAGGTTTGTGTCCTATAATTTGTGATTCCTAGATAACTTTTGTTTCAGAGAAGTCCCAGCCCAATTCATCTGTCTTCCATTCTAAGCAGGCTGATTATCTCCCCAACTTCACCCCCACCCTCTTGAAAAAATGTCAGAAAGCCACTGGAAACAACATCTGAGCCCCAAGGTCTAAATCACAACCTTAGATATGTGATAATTCATATCTTCTCCACAGAAGGCGAATATCTCCTGCTTCAAAGATAAAAATAACAAGCAAATTCAGTATTGATGGCCCATATGGTTAGTTATCTCTCATCTTTTCCTACTGTTATTGGAAAGACTTGTAGAGAACTCCTCCTGGTTCCTACCAATTACTAATTTATTCTAGGAAGCATTATGAAAGTGGAGGTAGTAGTAAGAACAGGTTTGATGTCTACCAACCTGAGAAAGGATTTGTGTCACCAATGCTGTCAGGCAAAGATAGGGGACTACAATAAATGTATGAACTCATACGAAATAAGTTTCTTTTTGAATCTAAATTAATTAGCTAGAGACATACACACTGGTTTACTTACAGTTTTTAAAATATTATATTGACACACATCCTCTGTGTTCCATTGAGTAGCTATTGCTTCTATTTAATATGAGAGAATGTGCTTAAATAGACTTAAGATTTTTAAAGAATTTCTTAAGATTTAAAAACTTAGTATATTGAAACCTCACTGTGTAAGTTGTGTCTAAAAATAATAAAAACAGTATATTTGCAGGAGAGAGTGGGACATGGAAACATAGAGGAATGTTTGATACATATTAATCATTCAATAAATGCTTTCTCTTCCACCTCCATTCATTTTTATTCTTTTTCCTCTCCTCCTCTTTTGTCTTCTCCTTCTCCTTAGCTTGGTTGTATTTATTCATCCCAGTGAGTGTTATTCTACATAAAGGAGCCACCTCATGGAATCTGTTATCTTTTTTTCTACCTCCTGAGGATAAATTTGATTTTTTATGTAATCATTCAGAACCAACTCTGCACTCACAGATAAAGCTAATGAATGTTGCTTTAAAGTACTGGGAAGCAATCTGCTTTTGGCCAAATCTGGTCCTCTGAGTTTTTGTTGTTGTTGTTGTTGTTTGTTTGTTTGTTATGGCCTACAATCTAAAAATAATGTCTTCTACGTTTTTATTTTTATTTTTTTTATTTATTATTATTTTTTTAATTTTTTATTGTGGGTTGTTCAAAACATTACAAATTTCTTGACATATCATATTCCACACTTTGATTCAAGTGGGTTATGAACTCCCACCTTCACCCCATACACAGATTGCAGAATCACATCAGTTACACATCCATTGATTTACAAATTGCCATCCTAGTGTCTGTTGTGCTCCGCTGCCTTTCCCATCCTCCA
>NW_025999905.1:1432625-1474156 GCF_001458135.2 Marmota marmota marmota | reverse complement strand
TGGCTGCTGGCCTCCTCTGTGGTCTGACCGGTGTGGAGAACCGAGATGGACCGCTTCCTTTCCCCGTCTCGAACCCAGAATTCAGCCCTGAGTACGGTGCTTGCGCGGCTGGCAGAAACTGCAGCGCTGTAACCCTGCGTCTCTATCCCAGCGCGCGCTGCAGACTCTAGCCGCGGGGCGATTTGCTGAATAAGCAGTTACCCTCCGTGCGACAAACCTCTCGCGTTTGAGTCCCCATAGCCGATCCTCGTGCGATGGAAATCCTTCCTCCAGGTTCCGGAGCACCCCACTATTGCTGGAAATTCCTAACAAGATATCCTTTAGCCGTCCTGACTTGTCATACTCCCACACAGTGAAGCAGCACACGGGGGTAATGCACTCCCCTCGCCGCCATCTTCCTTCCCCCTCTTCTACGTTTTTAAATGGTTGGAGAGAAAAATCAGGAGAAGAAGAATATTTAATGATGAGAAAATTATAATTTTTCAGTGCATATAAAGTTTTATTTGAATACAACCCTGCATATTTGTTTAGTATTTTCTATGACTGCTTTCACAAAATAAAGACTTGTGTAGTTTCAATAGAGACTATATACATCACCAAGCCTAAAATACTTGCCATATGACCCCTGTTCTAAATGAATGGAAAATATGCATGAAGCAAACCCTGGAAGAGGGTTTCACAGTAGGAAACCTAGACTTAAGCTTCCTAGACTAAACCTAAACCTAAGCTTCCTAGACTGCTTGCCTAGAGAAGAGATGATGGCCTTTCTTATCTACACACAGAGAAGAAAACCCATCTCTGCTCTTTTCACCATGCCATTAACACCTGACAAAATTTAATGACTGAGAACTATATGCAAAAGAGTTTTGTTGACTAGGTTCCCAATGCTTTTAGACAATTTTATCTATGAAGCAGTGAGATTTCACTGAAACAATCCCTATGAGCAGTTTGGATTTGCATTTCAGAAGGTATATAAATCCCTACCTCCCCCCTTAGTCTGCTATCCTTGGGAAACCCATTGTCTCCTGTGAGCAGTCTGGGAATTCTATTGTTTGTCTTTGGGAGAAGAACTAACCAGATCAAATATCCATTTTGAAACTCATTGTAAAACTTTTTTAAGAAATTGAAACGAGTCACCTATTCTCTGATAGTACCCCCTGAGATGGAGCCAGTACTACTGGTATTTTTGAATCAATGCATATTATTCTTCAATTAAATACAAAAGCTACTCCTATGAGATTTAGTGGCATAGTATTTTACTCTAAAGGAATGGAACTGGGTATATTAAAAAAAAGGGTAGAAGGTCGGGTTTTCTTGTTTTGTTTTTCTGCAGCCCTGAGGAAGGCACAATGCAATCAGTATCCAGTGACTCAGACTGAGGGAGAAGAGGGAGGAATAAAGCCATTAAGTAGACTTACAGCTCAGATGGCTGAGCTAGACAAGCCTGTGAATTTAATAAAATAACACTGCCTGCCAATTGCCAATTGCTGACTTTTTGTGGTGGCATCTAATTCCACTCTTCTCTCAAAGTTTCACCCAGTCCATTGTTCACATTGGTGCTTCAGTCATTCAAGGAGTAGATGAATGAGCCCTTCTACTGCACATCTCTGATTAGTCATTCATTCATTCCATGGAGTGTTAATTATGTGCCAGGCACCATATTAAGTGTTTGAAACACAAAGCAGAACAAGAAGTGTATCCTGCCCTCCCCAGCGAGGTGCTTCTAGGCTCCCAGGGGAGAGGGGCTTGTAAAGGAGTGAAGTGAAGTATGGTGGGGCTTCTAATAGATAACCATCTGTGCAAATGAAAACGCATTCTGGGGACAGAAGAGTAAACCAACAGTTTGAATTCAGTCTAGCCATGAGTTGGGCACAGAGAAAGACCATCTGAGTCAGACCATAGCTTCTTGAAAGGCTTCCAGGGAAATTAATTGAGGTTTGAAGAAAGAAAAGGAGAGGAATGTGAGACCGGCCAGAGAAATAATATTTAGGAAGGCATAAAGTTAGAAAAAATGATCTCCTCTAGCAATTGCAGTTAGGTTGGGATGACTAGAATCACAGGTATAGGTGGGAGGGGATCACATTAGACGTGAGCAAATCAGAAGTAATCTTATGTGCTAAGAAGATGGTGTGAGTGTTAACCTAGGAACTTCAGGGTATTGTACAAGGAGGATGCAAGGTCAGGATTTTGTAATGATGCTCTGGACACTGTTTGGAGAATGGACAGGGGATATTGAAGCTGGAGGTGGGAAATCTAGTTAGAGCTTATAGGTTATTCAAGAGTAGCTGGTTTCACTTTCAGAAGGTGAAAGTTAGAGGTTAAGGGAAAAGGCTTGGCTGAACTGGAGGATTTGTTAAGATAGGGGGAGAAGGAGGGAGAATGACATAGAGGCTCCATTTTGGAATCCCAGCACCTGAGAGTAGCTCAAACATCAAACATTTGTGGTATGGGCCAGGAAGATGTGGTGGAATAGAATTCTGGAATAAGATGTTTTCAAGAATAAGAAACACATAAGATGAATGAGGAAGAGAGGTCTGTAGCCACTGGAAAAAGACATTAGAGAACTAGAAAGTGAAGAAGACCGTGGAATCTGAGGGAAGAGAGTGTAAAAAGGAGGGTTCGGATCGTCAGCAGTGCCACCTGCAGAAAGGTCAAGTCAGACTATGACAGAAAATGTCATTATGCAACTGATCGAGAATCTCAGATCAGACACGTGGTAGTCTCCCAGAAGTGACCCCCTACCTCTTTTAAAAAATCTTCTTGCTTCCACCAAATTAAAATATTTAGTTTCTTCTGTGTTCCCCAATTTGCCTGTCCTGCTTCTTTCCTTTACTGAAATGAGTGCTTCAGATGCCATCACCTTCAATTTGGATTGCTCCTCCTTCCTAGACAATCATAGTACTTTTCTGTATAGTCACTTTTTTGCCTAATATTATGATAAATCTTATAATTGTACTTTTGCTGCTGTATTGCAAAGCACACAGGTCAAATTGCAGAGTACTTTGTAATTCAGCTGTTAGATAAACTAAAGATGTGTCATTGTCTTTCCAGAATGATTGAAAGAATTCAAAAATCAATCCCCCACTTTAGCTTGTTGCAGAATATGAAACCAGTAAGGCTGCCTTTTTCACAATATGTTGTTCATTTTCTTTATGTTGTTCATTTTCATGGACAATTTTAAATTTGGATAAAAAAGAAAAAACAGTAGTATACTTGGAAGAGTAAGGAACAGAGAAGCATTTAAATCATGGGTACTCAAACCTGAAGCACGTTGGAATCAGCTGAGGATTTTGGAAATTTTGGTGTCTGAGTCCTGCCCAGAGTTTTTGGTTTGGAGAGGCTTCAGCTTTCCCCAGGTGTTCTAATGTACAGTAGATGTGGAGAACCAGCTTTTCAAGCTGATTTGCATTATCAAGATCACTTCTTTTACTAGTGATGACTTATTGTTTCTACATGGAAATTTATGTGTAGTTATAAAGCAGAAGATTTGTTTTTAACTCTAATATATTCTCTTCACAATCCCCCACCCCATGTCTGCAGTCGCTGAGAGAACCATCCTCAAAGATGACTGACAGATCTCATCTCTATCAGGAGAAAAATACCAATTTCCTTTATAAATGTGCTGCTTTGGCCCATTGCCAGCAAACCTTGAATATATCAAAAATTTTCATGTCTAACTTGATAGAAAATACACTTGATTTCATACTGAGATTCTGAGGTGATTTAATATTGTTAAAAGTACTAAGGGCCCCTATTAACTTTGTTCTTGGTAAATTTGAGATAAAAATTTCTTTTAAAAACTAGGTTGATGAATGCTCCTGTCCAAGTGTTACACATTTCTAGTAAGCGTGTCTTCAGGGTAAAAAAAAAAAAAAAGGTAATTTTTTTCTTTAAAGAGAAATGAAAGAGGAAGAGAGAGGTAAGCACCCACCTAGCAGTTCATTTCAGATATACTAAAGTCCTCCAGCTTGTTTCATAAGAGAAATTAACAGTGAGATCCTGCTTACCTTCTATGTTAAGAAACTCAGTTTTGCTCATTTCATTAGAAATAGTGTAGTAATATATTTTGTTCTTGATGCTGTACTTTGTTGCACTACTAAGTTATGTATATATATATATATATATATATATATATATATATACTATTAACAGCTAGGTATATTTAAAAGAACTAAATAAATTGTACATGTTAAGACAGTTTTGTATTTATGTAACTGTTAGTTTGAAAGAGCAGGACTCACAGAGTACAAAACACAGCAACTTCAATTTTCCTACAGTTGTCCCTACACTTGTGCTCTGCGGGGCTAGATCTGCTCCCAGATGAAGTCTCAGACACTCAATCCAGTCACTTGTGTTTAATCAAAAGTCTTCCAGGCACTTGAATTTCTGAAACACTCTCAATTTAGTTATTAGTATGTCCAGTTTACTCATCAAAACCACCAACTTTATTCAAAGCCAGAGCCACCCTTCTTCCCCAGCTCCAGCCTGCTTGTGTGAGGAGAGAGGCCCTGAGCTCAGCAGCATCTCACACTGAAGTCTCCTGATTTCTTTGGAAACCCCTCACCCTGACTTTTCAACATGCTCTTCAACCCACATTTCCTGGTGGACAGATTATAACCCTTTCCTCAGCCCTGGGTAGCCAGCTGTATATCTTTAGTACCCTTTTAAATCCTGGCCATTTGCTACCCCATGAAACCTTTCTGACTTGTGATTCCAAAACAACTTGCCTTCTCCTGAACTTGGAGGGCCCCTTGTGCCATCCCTGTGCTGTTTGTTCCTTCATTCTGTAGTACCAGTAATTTATGGTGCAGCCTCCTGCCTAATCTCTCCCCCTATTCTCAGAGCTCCTTGAGAGTTCTCATTATTCATTTGCTTTTTTTGCCCTCAATCTGGGACTTTAAAACAATAAAAACAAAGGAATTTATAAAATGTGTAGCTGAATTTTCATCATTAAGTTAATAGTATATATATGCAAACAAGTATATAAATGAAGACATGAGGAAATTGCTAAAGTATATATTTAATTTTGTTCATTTCATCAGGTTAAGAGGACAAAGTAGACCTCTGGTTTTATAATTTTTAATATTGTGAAATGGAAATAAATACAATCATTTAAAGCAATTTTCTGAAATTAAGTTATTCCATGAAATAATTATCATACTTAATGTATCATATTGTGAGCAGGCAACAAACTATTTCCTTTACCCAGGAACCCCTATGTAAAGTCTGTTAGGATTTAGAGGGGCAGGTCTTTCATCATTTAATTTTTGAGCACATTTAATGCCTCCATTTTAAGAGCTTTTAGTGTAATAGCCCCGTCGCTTCCTTGCCTTCCCTGTCCTCATGCAGAAGATAATTCATTATTTTGTTATCTTTTTTGACCTACTGTTAGAAGCATACAGACCCAGCTTATTAAATATTTAAGAAATCATATTAAGATGGCATTTGTGTTTTCTTTATAACAGCTGCTAGTTGTCTCAGCAGATCCGTTATTTCATTATGTAAAATACAATGACATTGTTATTCCCCTCAATCCAGTTACGATGACAAAGGTCAAACTATTTTTAATAGGACCCAGAGACACTAAATGTGGGCGTTCAGAGTTAACTTCATCATGATCTTTGAAACAGTTCAGTGAAAAAAATTAGGTTGAGGTAGTTAGGGTTGCATGCACTCATCATTGTTCACGGTGAGGCCTCCATTTCAACTTGGCGCTCTGGGATTTCACTAGTTCTTTTTAAAGGTAATTGTAGCACAACTGAATAGGATGGCTGACAGCTTGCTGGATGTGCTCAGGGTGGTAGTTCTTGAGCATCCCACTAACTGTCCTTGTGGGGGGGGCAAGGGAGAGAGAGAAAGAGGAGCTTTTACATCACATACTAAATGCCTCATTACTTTCTCACATAGGAAAACTCTGGCCTCTCCCTATTGTCCTAAATTGCCCTTCATTCTGCTGAAAAAAGCCAAAAGTGCTGGAGGTTTGAGGCTTTTTAACTCAATGGAAAGAATTGTTTTATTTTGCACTACCTAAGGAAAGGTAGCTGTGAATCTACTGATGTTGAGAGGAGGCCAGCTCTTAGCCCAAAGGGTTCCATGGGAGGCTTTTTATTCTGGTCTTTCTTTTATTATTTTCACTATTAAGTTGTTTGGATACAAGAATTACCTGTAGAGACATAAGGCTTTTGTCCTTGATAGTAAATATTGGCACCGTTGCTGCCAAAGCTGAATGTGCAAGACCCAGGCTCCCATGCAACATCACTGCTCAGGCTCCTCCACCTTTTGTTGTTGTTCTTATTAGTTATACATAACAGTAAAATGTATTTTGACATACATTATGGAGTATAACTTTTCATTCTTCTGATTGTACATGATGTAGAATTACATTGATTGCATAATCATATATGCACATAGGAAAGTAATGTCCAATTCATTCTACTATCTTTCCTATTCCCATTCTCCCTCCCTTCCCTTTATTCCCCTTTGTCTAATCCAAAGTCTTCTATTCTTCCCTGCTCCTGTCCCCATTATGTGTTAGCATCTACATATCAGAGAGAACATTCGGCCTTTGGCTTTTTTGAAATTGGCTTATTTCACTTAGCATGATAGTCTCCAGTTTCATCCATTTACTGGCAATGTCACGATTTTATTTCTCTTTATAGCTGAATAGAATTCAATTGTGTATATATACCAAATTTTCTTTATCCACTTAACTATTGAAGTGCTTCTAGGCTGGTTCCATAGTTTAGCTATTGTGATTTGAGTTACTATAAACATTGATATGGCTGTATCACCATAGTATGCTGATTGTAAGTCCTTTGGGTATAAACCAAGGAGTGGGATAACTGGGTCAAATGGTGGTTCCATTCCAAGTTTTCCAAGGAATGTCCATACTGCTTTCCAGAGTGGTTGCACCAATTTGCAGTCCCACCAGCAATGTATGAGTGTACCTTTTTCCCTATATCCTCGTCAACATTTATTGTTACTTGTATTGTTGGTATTTGCCATTCTGACTAGAGTGAGATGAAATCTCTGTAGTTTTAACTTGCATTTCTCTAATTGCTAGAGAAGTCGAACATTTTTTCATATATTTGTTGACAGATCATATTTCTTCTTTTGTGAAGTGCCGTTCAGTTCCTTTGCCCATTTATTAATTGGCATGTTATTTGGTTTTGGTGTGAAATTTTTGAGATCTTTGGATATCCTGGAGATTAATGCTCTGTCTGAGGTACGGGTGGCAAGACTTTCTGCCATTCTGTGAGCTCTCGCTTCACATTCTTGATCATTTCCTTTGCTGTGAAGAATAGGCTACTCCACTTTAAACCCCTCTCTGCACAGTTATCCTGCTCTTAAGTTGCAAATATCACTGAGATCCTTTTGTAAACACAAGCATGGTTGTGCATAAGTCCCCCCACATCTACATTCTCACACATAAAAAATGTAATGTCTTTAGACATCTGTGTCTATATTCATAAATATTTTGTATTTTAAGAATATAAGTGTTTAAAGGTGTATGGAATAATCTGTAGCAATTGTGAAACATAAGACAAGTTTCTATTTAATTTGTGAGTATATAAAACTTTCAAATTGTTTCATCATTACAGGAAGTAAAAATCAAAGAAAATAAAATTAATGAAAACTGTCATTTTTCTCAAGGAAAATCCTAGTACTATCACATTCAAGTAATCAGTGTTCCAACTACATTAGTCATGATGCATGTATACCAGGAAGCCACTCAGATTAACACCAAATACCAAATCTCTTGCCCTAAAATCCTTATTCAGATGTGTATTTGTCCACTGTTTGGTATGATGGAAAGAGTTCAGGTGTTCTAAGTAGATGGCCCTCTTTTAGTGCCCCAGTTTCATACGTGCTATATGGCCTTTCGACACTCTGAACCTCAGTGTCTTCGTCTGTAAAGTGGGAGTGCAAGTTTATAATTCCTTTCCTGGGATTACAGGGCCAGATGAGTTTTAGAGTTCAGGATTTGTAGAGTTTTTATTTTAGAAAGGTAACACAGTGCATATATAAATGTTGCATATCATACCCAGCAGAGTCTAGAACAGCATCATCAAACATATTAGCAATTCATCAATAAAATTGCATATGTTTACACTTAATAGGCTTTTAAAAGACTGTATATACATCAAGATTGTCATCACAACTTTTATTTCTCAAGATGTTTGGATAAATGATCGTTGAGCTTGTACTAACCCCTACTTTCAGAGTGTGTTTGGCAAATAGAAGTTACTATACCAATGGTAGCTGTTGTTTTTATTTAAATTAATGGCAGATAAAGTGGATCTCATCTCTTACACAAACTGTAATTTGAATAAAGGAATTCTACCCAATATATACTTCTGATCCCTGTGGGATTTTATAAAAGTTTCTTTGAAAAATGATGGTGAAATTTACTTTAAAAAATATTCACAGGCAGATATAAATTCCTTTCTGAGTAATTTTAGATCCAGATATGTTACTGTCCTCTGAGATGATTGATAAGATCAAAATTATAGATTTAGAACAGGAAATGAGATTTCCATTGCATAGAGTTAAAATTAGCACCAAGACATTTTTAGCTTTTTCTGGTTTTCACCATAATTCTTACTTGAGGGGATAAAATCAATCACTTCAGTAGTTCAATGTCTGAACAGTCTACATAGATTTATGTTTATGCTAAATTTTGCTTGTGAGTTTATGTTCCATGTGATCTTTGCCCTCAAACTCTCAGGATGCTGGTATACCAAGATCAGTGTGAGGCATCTCACAAGAAGTTTCACACGTAATATAGTGACAGAATTTTAAAATTATTTAGTTAAAAAATAAGTGGGTGAGATTTTCCAGTTACCCTATGCTAGTTTCTGATCTAACTTCTTAAATGGAAGAGAAAAGGAAGTCATGGCATAGGAGCGTGTTTTGGATAAATGTTAACCATTGTGTCCTGGAAGGAAAAATGTTTTCTTTTAGGACTCTTTTTCTAGCATATCCACCTATTTAATGAAAGTATATAGATTTAAAAATCTTTTTTTAGTAAGGCATATTATATAACAATTGGAAAGAGTCATTTTTAAAAATTTACTTCTTCTGGCAACTTCTTGATTTTTTTTATTATGGTAAAATAGACACAACACAAAATTTTAACCATTTTTAAATGTAAATTCTGTGGCATTAAATATATTCTCAGTGTTTGTGTGACCATGACCATCCCTTTCGCCAGAACTTGTTTCATTTTCCACAGTTGAAACTCTGTACCCATGACACACTTAGCTCCTCTTTCTTCCCTCCCCTGGCTCCTGGCAACCACCATTTCCACTTTCTGTCTTTAAGACTGACTACTATGTGTACCTTATATAAAGGAACTTGTATTTGTCCTTCTGTGACTGGTTTGTTTTGCGATGCAGTGTCTTGAAGATTTATCCATTTTGTAACATATGTCAGAATTTCCTTCCTTTTTAAGGTTGAAAATGTTTTTCATTATATGTCTATACCACCTTTTGTTTGTCCATTCATCCTCCATGGACACTTGAATTGTGGCTCTAGTGAATGATGCTGCCCTGAATATGGGTATGATCAGCTTCCTAATCTTTTTTTTAATATATATTTTTAGTTGTAGATGGACACAATAACTTTATTTATTTATTTTTTTATGTGGTGCTGAGGATCAAACCCAGGCCTCACATGTGCTAGACAAGGTCTCTACCACTGAGCCATAACCCCAGCCCCAGCTTCCTAATCTTGAATTAGTATAGTTACCGCCTTTGTGTTTAGTGATGCTCACACTATCTTTAAAAACAATTCTGATAATGTACCAACTCAGTTATTTAAAGTATCAATAGCAAAAATTCAACATAGATAGCATTTTTAAATTTCAGATTTGACTGTGAGTTGTTAAGTTGCTGACCTCTACATGAAGGGAACCTTGAAAATGTCCTGGCTAAAGAACTATGCTGGGCATTACCAGAGAGTTTCTTATAGCAAGTCAGTTCAAACTTAGAACCCAGGACAGACTCCTAAGAGAAATGACTGTTTTTTCTATTGAATTATTTTTTCATCTCCAACTATTGCACTTCCTATCTTGCTGCCTTTTCCTATTTGACCAACTCTCAAGTAACCAACAAAATAGCTCCTTATCAAATAGCAACAATAAAGACAAAATAGTGCAAACTGAAATTTCTCATAATAGGTTGTGAAGATAAGGGAAGTTCTATCTGCTGAAACATTTTGAACTCTAATGAACACAAGGTAAAAACCAGTTTTTTTTTTCCAGATGAAAATCAGACCATGATGTAAATACAGTATAGATACTATTTAATGAAATCTTGCTAAAAACTTTTTTTTTTTGCAGTACTGGGGATTGAACCCATATCCATGCTAGCAAGTGTTCTGCCACTGAGCTATATCCCCAGGCCATTCAAAACCTTTTATACAACTACAAAATTTTGTTTACTCCTTCTTACTCCTACAAGTGCTCTGTTGATAAAGTCAGGATCTTATAGCTACAGGATGAATAGTGTCTAGGTTATATTTTCAGTTTTAATAAAAATTCTAATTCACTTTAAACTGTATTTTTTAATGATTTGGGCATGTAGGTCTTTGATTATTTACTTGGCTGGTTAATGGAGTATATTATTCAAGCATAAAACTCATTGCAATTGCGTCTAACTTTGTTTTTATTATCTTTTCAACATGTTCTTATTGTCAGATACAAAATCTTGTCATATTTGAAACTACAACCAGTAAGAATCTCACACCCCTTTCCTCTGTGACACCTGGAATACGAATACCTCCCTATCACCTACCCCTTCTGTCCTAGCCACATTCTTCTTTCTGCTTATGTCAGATAAAGGAGACCAGAGATAGGCAAACCTAAACTTCACCATCTTGTAGAGAAAAAAAGAAACAAATTCCTTATATTTGTACAATTGGAAACAGCAATCAGAGCTACAGAGAGAAAAGAGATGATTAAACAGTTGTATATCCTAGTAGTTAAAAACCTTGACTTAAAGCCATCCCATGCTAAGCCATATTGAACCTGAGACAAAAAGAAAAAAAAAATCAGTAATACTAATCTTGTCTTTATTTAAGTTTTTTTTTTATATTTTGTTCAAATGGATGTTTTTCATTAACTTTCAAATACTTCATTAAAATATGGCCTTGGTCTCTGAGTTGTGGGTGCCTCTGAAACTTTTGCACCTGGGGTAAATACATCACTCACCTCACCATAGTCCCAAGCCCTTCCCGAAGCCAAACTTCCTAGGTTGAAGTCCTGGGTTTGATACTTATTAGCTGTATGACCTTGAACAAGATGCTAATGCCATGCCTAAGTTTTCCCTTTTGTGAACTAGGATTGTAATAATATTTTATAAGGCTTTTATGAGGATTAAAATTAGTTCACATTTGTAAAGGGTAGGGCAGCACCTGTCATACAGTGTGTTTAAGTTGTATAGCAAAGGAAGATGCCTCTAGAGTGTTTATAGAATGGAATGATTAACTGTGAGTCGGATCCCATAAATCTGAATTTACCAGACTTCTATCTGTGTATTTTCCCTGCCTTTTAACTGAATTTATACATGTACTTCAAGATAATATTATAACTGATGTGGTTATATATTTTAAAAGTGAGCTGGGTGTGGTGGCCTGTGCCTGTAATACCAGCTACTTGGGGGGCTGAGTCAGGAGGATAACAAGTTCAAAGCCATCCTCAGCAATTTAGAAAGGACCAAGCAACTTAGCAAAATCCTGTCTTAAAAAGGGCTGAGAGAAAGGATGGGAGAGGAGGGGAGGAGTAGGGAGGATAGGAAGGGCATCAGAATAGAATAGACAATATGATTGATGTATGTACATTCCATGTATGTATTATATGTCAAAATACATTCTGCTGTCATGTATGACTAAAAAATTTTAAAAAAATAATAATGTTACCCAATGCAAAAAAATAAATAAATAAAGGGCTGGAGATGTGGTTCAGTGGTTAGGCTCCCTTGGGTTCAATCCCCAGTACAAAAAAATAAAAATAAAAACCAAAGTCTTGCTAATTACATGTGCTCATTTCCTCCTATTTTTTTTCTGTTAAATATCCAGGAAGATATTGAGGAATTGTGAATCACTGACATCCTCAGGCAAATATGTCTTTCACTTTCAGAAACATGGAATTCAGTAAAAAGGTGGGGAAAATATGTTTCTGTTTCAGAAACAGAAACTTTGTAAGTTTGTATTTTTCTCACACAGATCCTATGCCAGACATCTCTGCACTTGCATCTTACAGTATTGGTTCATGTGCTGTTGAGGCAAGCATAACTTTAGATTCTTACCTTCATTCACTAATGAATGTCTTATGTATCTTCCAGAGGATGGGGCACAGTTAAATGCACCAGTCCATTGTCAGTATCACCTCTTGCAAAATTCACTGCTTCTTTTCCCATCTGAGGAAACTCATAGCTTTCTGTTAGCATTTAGTTCTCGTGTGACTTTAAATTCTGATTCTACAAAATCGAATACATATATTTTTTATTCCCATGAAAGCACTTTTTTATGGGGATGCCGGAATTGAAACTAGGACCTCATGCATGCTAGGCATGTGCTCTGCCACTGAGCATGTGCTTAGCATGCTCAAACAAAAGCATTTTTTGACAAGAATATCATCCTCTTATCTCTGATGGAAAGTGTATTGCATTATACAAAGTACATAGAGTAAAATTACAAAGAGTAAACAGGAGAAATTCCTCATTGAAAAAGGGAAAAAATGACATGTAAATGAATTTCATTTATTTAAGATATTAATCTGAAAATGGCTAAATACAAGTCGCAACTTTTAAAACCCTGACGGGGACTAATTTATTCCACGAGACTGTGGGCAACTGTGTTAGATAACACATACTTAATTATCTGTATAGATTTCTGGTTAGCCAGGTAATATTTTTGCATAAGTAGATTCTATGTGTGAATATAATAATGGCTCTGGGGAAAATAATGTTATACTGTGGAAGAAGTGAGCTTTATTTCAGAATAAATGTGGGATTTCTCCTGTTTTACCCTCCAGCTCTGAATCAACAATTTATAGATAGAAGGCCACTTGACTGGAATTAATATTCTCTTCTCCTTTGACTTCACAGAATTCACAAAAAACTACAACAGCATCTTCAAGAATTACCTGGCACATTTGTACGCTATTCAAAGCAGTTCTCTTTAAACCAAGCCTTTCTTACTTGCAATACCTTTCACAATAAAGTATACTATTCGATGTTTAGCCAATGAACACATGCCTGTTAGAGAGGAAAATTGGTGACTGAGAAAAACAGGGGCTGCAAAAGATACTCAGCATTTTGGATAGTTCTGAATTGTTTAAATCATTTGAAATATTCTATTCCCATACATTAATATTCTCCTTTGACTTCACAGAATGCACAAAAAACTACAACAGCATCTTTGTATAATTTCATCAGAGATTATATGTAACTATAAGTATTTTTTTGTCTCATAAAGAACCCCAAATACACCAAAATTAAATGCAGTATTACAATTCAATAAAAGGATGAGAAATGAAAACATTTCCCTATAAATATGTGATTTTTATGGTCATTGCTTGAATTTGGAGAATTTGTAGTAAAACTCTTAAGTTACTTTTGAAAGTGTAATAACTTTATATGGGCACATGTAATTTAAAAATCATTATTTACATTAATATTACCTTTGGGAACCCTGGGATTCTCAGGGCCAAAAGCCAAGAGCCTTGAACAAGAGCCGGTGGTTGCCTGAACAAAGAGTATTGCTATATTGCCTAGCCATACTGTGTGCCCTTCTACCATAGCAGGCAGCTGCAAAATCAAGGGATCTTTGGGCAAAACTTCTCCTTGGTTCTATGGCACCATAGTTACTGGTTGCCCTTTGTTCCAGATACAATTTTTGATAGTTTGATCCTCTCTGATGGTTGTACACTGAATAGATTCAGGAGGCAGAGAAAGCAAAGTGCAGACGTGCTTACTACCCACTGTAAAAAAAATTCTGGTTCCCCAAGTTCAGAGTTCCTCTCATGTAATGTAGAATGCTGTGTGTGCAGGCATCACCAGACCCTCTTTAATTCACCCTGTGGGAACTACATCCTTAAGAACCAGTGCAAGAAAGCATGATGCCCTGGCTACTGCTACTACTATGCATAAGAAATTCTTTGTCTTTGACCTAGGTGTCTTGTGTCCTCTGATGACATCTTTAAATTGTAGCAAGCTAATCTGTTAGCTTCTGAGTGGGATAAAATCTTAGACTCTTAAAACTTACCGAAAGGAATGTCCTTTAAAAAACAAAGATAATGCCTCTTTCCTTTTTCTCTGTACTTGATCCCAAGTGGAAAGTACCAAGCTTGAAGATAACATGGCCTGAAATATAGCAACTGTATAGAACATTGTTTCAGATGGCAGGAGACCCAATTTTAAACATAGAAGGTGGTGTGAATCAGAAAAACAATTATTATTTCTCAAAGAGTTTGGGAGTTTGTCTTTTCATGAAGATTTTGTGCATGTAGGGACAGAGAGGACCCTGGATCTGATCTGAACTTTGTGTCTTTGGACTCAAGTTTTTCCTAAAAAACAATACCTTAATTAATTAGAGAACATGCAGAAACCCTGTGTACAATGACTGCTTACTTTTTGAGATGGAGCAGATGTTCAGAATTCATAAGGGTAAGATCAGCTCACCCTCCCAGGATTCCAAAGTCTACATTGTTATGAGGGATATAATGCAGCATTTATTCTGCCTAGTACAGATACTTAGGAAACAGTCCTGCTAGACAAGGTGAAATATTTACCCTTCACCTAAAACGGTTGAGCTGAGGCCCTCCCAACATGCCTAGGAGAGCAGCTTCTGTTAGCTCTTACCTCACTGGACTGAGCATCATAAAGCCTCATTGAGAACAATGACGTGGGGAAACTTTACCAAGTACACTGTGGAATGGCACTTTGTCTCTTATAAAGAACCCCAAAATAAAATACATACACAATGTATTAAAACTTAAAAAATGAAAAATTCCATGAAAAATAGTAAAAACCAGATAAGATGTATGGGAATAGAATATTTCAAATGATTTAAACAATTCAGAGCTATCCAAAATGTTGAATATCTTTTTCAGCCCCTGTTTTTCTCAGTCACCAATTTTCCTCTCTAACAGGCGTGTGTTCATTGGCTAAACATCAAATAGTGTACTTTATTGTGAAAGGTATTGTAAGTAAGAAAGGCTTGGTTTAAAGAGAATTGCTTTGAACAGCATATGAATATGCCAGGTAATTCTTGAAGATGCTGTTGTAGTTTTTTGTGAATTCTGCTAACTACCTGTGAAACTTCATATTAACAAGCCATTATCTGTAACCAATAACACCTAGCTCAGAGACCTGCTGTGAAGGTCAAATAGAGTGGTAAGTACTCAATAAATATTGACTATGGGAGGAACCAGTTTTAAAGATGTGAAAATTTTTAATGTCTCCACAAAGAGACATTCAAATTTTGTGTGTAATTTTTAAAGTATAAATTAGGGGTCAGGTGTGAAACTGATGATTAGGAAAAGATGGAAAAACATATGGAGGACTCTACCCATGTATTAAACTGGATTAGGATTCACCAGGTTTCACAAATGATAAAGGAAAGGACAGTTGGGAATATGCCATGGGTCTTACCACACAGCTTCACTTCCTAAATGCAGCTCTGTCCCCTAAAGCCTTGTGTGAGCCTTGGCTGCTACATTCGAAGCTCCCATTATCTTTCAGAAAGTGGAGTGAAAGCCAGGAACTGTTGGAGGTTACAAAGGTGCCACCTTTGCCCCTGGGAGCATCTGATGGAGCTTTAGGCCCTGATATTTAGAAACTCTTGAGCAGATATAAGATCAGATTTCTTATCTGTCTGGTAGAAGATAATGAACCTCATTGTTCATTGGTGTTAGAGGGGAAAGGAGGTGTTGAGATTACTGTGTTTTCATTGTACATTGTCCTGAAAGAGATAATAATTTTTTCTTCCCCTCAGAACCCATTGAATTATAAACCTAGAATCCTAGCTTATTATCTCTTTAGTTAGTAAGACTGGAGGCAGACCCCAATTTCTGGTTAGGAAGACAACTCAGAAAGAGTTATTATGTGTTTTGATAGAAACAGAGAAAATATCTTTGTGTTTAGTCCTAACTACCAAGAAAACCATAAGAAGAAATGAGTTGCCATAAGACTAATAAAGATAGGTACCATATGAATGTTTGATGCCAATTATAGTTAAATATTGTATCAGTAAGTATGGAACATGACTATGTTTCTGAAATTTCAGTTTGTTACATACAGTTTGTTACTACTTTTAGAGTGATCATTTCAAGTAAAGGTAGAACAATAATCCTGGTTGTAGGTGAGACCCAATGACTTTATGGCCCTTGTGATTTTTCTGTGAGTCCCCAGTTGTGCATTATCTTTTTGATTAAGAAAACATGTAACTCAGCTTGCAAAGAATCTAACCATTTTTAAGAATAAACTAATGCAGCAATAAATGTCTTCCTAGATAAATGAAAAGAAAATTCCACACAGGAAGTATCCAAGAAGGTTGTAAGTCGTATGATATTTTCATATACATATCATTAATTTAGTAGTGGTATTGTGGTGTTTAAAAAAATAGCAGGCATTCCTGCTGACTACAGGACAATCTGAGTGTATTCTAAGGTAAATGAAGTTCAGGAACTCTTCAGGTGTGGGGCGGGTATAAGGCCTGGTCTAGGTCACTTTCAGCTGTCTGACATGTGTTCCTTCCTGGTGGCACTCACCGAACACGAAAATGAGCTTTTCTGATTAAGTCATCCCTAAGCCTGTGAGCAGAGCTCTGTGGAGTGGGTCAGATGAATGACTTCTAGTTTCCTAAGTGGTTTCTATGTGACAGTTGTGCTCGTGGCAGGGGTAAGGGCTTCAGAGAAGCACCCCATGATTCAAGGCAATTATGCAGCCCGGTTCATGACTGAGAAATGCCAGCACCTGCCAGATGGTGTTGGCAGGAAGTGGACAGGCCCTGTTTCAGCACCGCCTGATGAGGAAGCTCAGCGTTAAGATTGACACTCTTCTGCAATGGGCTCTTCTGTCATTTTGCACCTGTTAGTGAAGAGGCCAGACTATTTGTGTCTCTCTTACGCAGAGGATTTCTTTCTAACCTTTAAAGTTAGTGTTATTCTAGATCTCTCACTTAGAGAAAAAGAACATCAATTCTCATTTCCACAAAAAGAAAGAAAGACAGAAAAAAATCAGCAAGGAAAAAAAATAACCAAATTATTTTCTGTGAAGGTGTTTAAGGAGCAGGGTGAATTGAAGCAAACAGATTTAAAAAATAACACAATTTAGTTATTCCTCTAGAGTCTAGAGCCTGAGATGAAATTGGAGGGTTTCTGCCATGGCATCAGTGTGGGTCCTGAGAGTTCACAGTGAGGAGATGCCACTCTATCCAAACACCATGAAAGATGAGCCCTTTTCAGTGGTCTCCATAGGCTATATAATATTGTCTACCTTCCTCCCAATGTGTTTCCCAAGTCAAGCTGGCATCCAAGCTTGAGAAGACATTAAAGATGTCTGAGACATGCTTCTCCAAGCAGTGGTTTATGTGCTTATTCACAGATTGAAGGGATTTGCATCAAGGGAGTGTGTATTTATGTTTCCAGTGAAGCAAAGAAATATAAAGAGCTAAGCCAAGAGGCTTCGTGGTGGAAGTAGGAAAAGTGAAAGAATTCTAACCAACAAAACAGTGTGACCTTCGTAACAGTGAGGGTCAAAATGAGCCACTTAGAGAAGCTCAGCATCTTGTGCTCCCTGAAGCAATCGAGGAAAACCATACTCAAGAGTCCCAAGAAGAAAAGACTCAGGAAAAGAGTGAATCTGCACATATAGACATCCCTACCTTAAATAAAGCTTATCCTTCAGTATTTTAGTAAATAAATGTAGAGAAAAAGAATGCTCAAAACTTGTAGTAGTAAGGTTTGTCTATTCGTCAAATGTTGTAGAAAGATGATGAACTTTGAAATTATTGGGCTGGGTTCAAATCATTGCAAATCATTGCAATTGAGGAGTCCTTGGGTAAGAGTGGCAGTGGTATACCAGGGGCCAGTTTTGAGAGCTGTAATCTTGGGACACAAATACAAGGTATAAGATTTTTGCTGGTCTCAAGATTGCTATTCATTGTCTTAGCCTTGAGTCCCCCGAGTGCTGAAACAGAGACCAATCCTTGTGCTGTGGTAGTTTGTTTGGAAATGTGATCTCAGGGAGCAGAAATACTGGACCTGTGCCACAGTCCGGCTGCAGCAAATTAACCAGGGGGTGACGAGGAACTTGTGAAGATTGATACAGCAGGAATGGGAGCCCTTTATTGTAGGACAAGAGGGGTATATATACATTACACACAGCTTATCTTAATTAACATAAACTAGATACAGCAGTCAACCAATAAGGAATCTCCATACTTAATGGCTCGCTGGTGTTACCTCATAAACCACTCCCTCTGGCAAAATACCAGGCGCCATCTTGACTTGTTTACAGACCCTAACAGACCGGGGCAGTGAAACAGAGCAAAGGAGAGAGCCAACACAAGGATGCATTATTACCTTGACTGTTCCCCCTGGGACCAGTCAGGAGGTTTATAAATCTTCTCAGATTTTTCTGCCAGGAGATGAAACAGGGATGTGTTTGTACACTGACTGCAGATCCCTACTCATCAAGAGTGGTTCCCAAAGCCTTAATTCCCCTTCACTGTTGGATTGTGCATGTTCAAGTGCAGAGTGGATTACAGGACTATTAAAATGAAAATCAGAGATGCCTAGGACAGGAGGCAAGGGATTCTTTAAGAGGTTCAAGGTGAGGCCACTGTACAGGCATATCTGTACAAAACTGCTCAAACCTGCAGAGAAACAGGTCCCTATAGCTGTGGCTAAAATAAGAGGACCAACTGAGGGAACTTTGAAGTCCAATATACCAACTCTTATAGGGGTGCCTTTTTTTTTTTTTTTTGTCTTTCTGCCTAGAAATGAGGAGGCAAAATAAATTATTTCTTAGAGTACCTTTAGTCTTTCAAGTTGAGAATTTATGGAGATGAAGCCAAAACTTGCTAAAAATCTGTTGATGAATAAAGTATGAATGGACACAGCAAATCACAGAATTTGCAATTTTTATTCTCCAAAAGATATCTGCCAGCTGTGGACAAGATATGGAAGAAAATGGATGCTGAGAGCCATAGCCAAGTAGGAATGACGCACGGCAATTTGGGTTGAAAGGTGACACTGCTCACGGATTAGGGCGGCTCCAGGTTTAGGGTGGATCCTGCTGAGAATAGGGCGGCTCCAGGATTAGGGCGTATCCTGCTGCCTCAAGTGCCCGCTCCTTTGGAGTTCCCGTTGAGTTCTCGCGCGGGCTTCTGAGAGTATTGGTACGCAGAGCCCGGTGGAGGGAGTGTATTTTCCAGAACGTGCGTGTAGAGTGCCGGTGAGAGTTCGGGAATAAAAAGTTGCTGTTTGAATCTACAAGGTTTTTGTGGTGGCTCGGTTATTTTGTGCCCAGCCAGACTGCGGCAAATGGAGCTACACCCAGTGTCTACAATAGATCTAAGCTTAGGCAGTTATGATAAATGCTAAAAACAAATAAAGCCGTGCTTGGACTTAAGGAAAATCTGATAGAAAGTCAAATGTTTCCATCCTTAGTACCACAACAAGTACCTGGGCCTCAAGTGGTTTTACAATGATTTGGGAAGCCTTATTAAAGGTGAAAATGTGAAAATGTATTCCAGGGTGATTTTATTAGCTTTAAGACTTAAATAAAATAAAATAAAATAAAAGTAGAGGACATGGGAAATTTTTTCAGAGTTTTCTGGGTTCCAGACACAATTATGCAGTGAATCAAGTGTGTTTACAGCCCTTCTGTACCCAGCAGTCCTCCCTATCATCCCCACCCTCAATTCCTCTTCAACATAGCCCATTTGGGAACCTAGCATCCTACTAGACTGCTCAGGATGCCTCTGTGCTATGGACCAGTTGATTGCCAGGAATTGAGTACCTAGAACCTTGCCAGGAATTGAGTATGACAATACCTCACAGTGCAAAGCAAATGTCCTATTTGCCAGACTCCAAAAATCCTGCCTGTGATGACTCGAGAATTTGCAAACTTTATTAATATATCTCAAGATAGACACCTTTTATGTACCACTTTAGAGTCTTTGTTTATTCTTTTGGTCTCCTAATAGCTTGCTGCAGCACCAGGAGGGTTCCAACCAACCTCACACCAGTACACCTTGCATCTCTCACCCAAGGATGGTGCTTATGTGACACTTGCAGGACCCTCTAGAGCTCGTGCCTTGGAATGCACAAACCACAGGTACAAAGGAGTAAACATTTGACCAAGTGGACCTGAAATAAATTCTGCTGCCTGTCCCCACTCCATTTTAGGGCCAGTTTTGAGTTCCAATTTTTATATCTTCTTGGGAGCTTGGTCTATGGATTGAGCAATCAGTCATGCTTAGTGGTTTCATATACGTCTCCATATTGGCTGTCTTATTTTCCCAGCTGCTTTTCTCCATATATCTCATTCCTCCTGATAAAGTAGTAGCCCATACATTCTTCAACAAATATTTATTATGCCAGTTACTGGTTGGGGCACTATGGACAAAGAGGTGGATTTTGTGTATATTTAGAGGGGGTGGGTACTGGGGTTAAACCAGGACACTCTACCACTGAGCTGCATTCCCAGCTGCCGCAGTCCAGCTGCTGCAAAATAACCCCAGGGTGTGTGTGTGTGTGGCGGGTTAACAAGCAACTTGTGTACATTGATACAGCAGGAGTGGGAGCCGTTTATTGTAGGACAAGAGGGGTATATATACATTACACACAGCTTATCTTAATTAACATAAACTAGATACCGCAGTCACCCAATAAGGAATGTCTACACTTAATGGCTCGCTGGTGTTACTTCACAAACCACTCCCTCTGGCAAAATGCCAGGTGCCATCTTGACTTGTTTACATACCCTAACACCCAGCCCCTTTTTCATTTTGAGTCAGGGTCTCTCTAAGTGGCCCAGGCTGGTCTCAAACTTGGGATCCTCCTACTTCAGCCTTTCAAGTCAGTGGGATTACAGGTGTGCACTTCTGCATCCTGCTAGATGAATTTTCGTGTTCAATGACCTATCTATATTAGATGTTTCCTTGGAAACTATATTGCTTAATTCCCTTTCTTATAGGTCCAGAAATCTTAGCCACAAGGTCTAGAGCTGGGCTCGGTTAGAGACCCAGAGGAGCCAGAAACAAGTAAAAATCTCACAAAAGAATAAAAAGAGAGGCTCAGAAAGAAGCCATGAAAAAACCACAAGGGCAGGACATAGCAGCCCAGCTGGGATGACACACATCAGAAAAGAGGCAAGAGGCCAGATCCGGGAGATCAGGAACTGAATTATGAAGGATTGGAAATGGGATAAGAAATGGACTAGGAAGCAAATCAAGACAATGTAGGACCAGCCTCCTGAAAGCATGAATATCAGAATTTCTTCTTTGTGGCTCTGGGCCTGCAGCCTCCAAACAACTGAAAGTTGTTTTTTTTTTAATCTTTGTTTATTAATTTATTTTTTATGTGGTGCTGAGGATCGCACCCAGTGCCTCACACATTGGAGGCCAGCGCTCTACCACTGAGCTACAGCCCCAGCCTGAGATTTTTTTTAAAGCCTTTTTAATCCATCATTCAATGATTAATTTCGAAAATTAATACTAATGTATGTAGTACTTGAAAACACTCACAATTTATGGAGGAAAAACAAAGAATCAACACTCAAACCACAAAGTTACCTATGGATTCTTCGTGAGAGTGGGGCAAAGACATCTTCCTCTAGAAAAGCTCTGTCCACCAGGACTTTTTGCCATGAGGAAAATGTTTTGATCTGCCTGTCCAACACGACAGGCGCTGGCGAGACGCATGGTTATTGCACACTCGAATTGTAATCTTGGTTTACCTTAATTAATTTGAATTTAAATAGGCACATGTGTCTAGTGGTTGCTGTTTGGGACAGCACAGTTCCAAAGGTTGACATCTTGAGGGCGTCTCCAGTGAATAGGAACATTCTCTCCAGGAGAGAAGTGTTCCAGGGCAAGGGAACAACAGTGAAAGGCATGGAGATTCATGTGTTTGTGGGCTTGTGACAAAGTGAGTAAAAAGAAAGAGCCTAGAAAGGGAGGTATCTCTGATGGGCTGTGTGATTATAATAATCACCGTTTACTGAGGGTCCACTGTGCTTCCGGCACATTGCTATGCGCGCGACGTTTCTCATTCTCCACTGCCTATTTTATAAGGGAGGAGACTAACATACAGAGTTTATTTAACATAATCAGTGCAACTCAGCTTCTACGTGATGAAGCCAGAATTTAAAAGAGGGTCTGACTCCACAGTCCTTCCTCTTTTCATTCCATCACTTTGCCCAACTTGTGCAAACCACATGGGGAGTTTGGGCTTTCCGTCAATAGGCAAGCCTGTTCTTAATTAGGATATTCTATGCAAGAGTGAAATGATGTAAAATCAAGGAGAGAAAGGAGTTGAGAGAAAAGGGTCAGAAAGGAATGGCCCAGTAGGACCTAGGGCTAGAAAGGAGAAGGATGTGAAGAGTTCCTGAAGAGTGGGAAATAGGAGGCTGGACAGCAGGGGTAGTGGGAATAACTAAGAGAAAGCACTGTAGGAAGAGTGCTGTGGTTGGAGGGGATTGTTGTCATCCCCTTAGGACAAAAGGACTGACTGCCCAGAGCTCAGGGTGCTAATTGGAGAAGGAAATTGGCAAAAATCCTATCACAGCACACAGACAACCAACTCTTTCCCCAACAGGCAGAAGAGGCCCAGGCTCTCGCTCTGCTTAAGGAAAAACAGTTTTCACAGTATCTGAGTCTCAGTTAGATGTTTTTTTCTAATCTCTATTTCTGGTGGCTTATTTTTCTTAGACAGAAATAAATAGCATTGACTTTTCAACGTGTTTGTAATCCTCAGCATGCCAGGCGATGTAGAGACGGGAGGAGGCGGTGTGGCGTGTAAAGCAGGGGACAAAAGCATTCATCTGCGACTGTGAGGGAGCAGATCCTCTCTGCCTAACTTAGGTTTACATCTCACGTGCCTCCAATGAGCTGGAAGGGAATGTAAGGATGGAAGTAATTTTGATTTGAAATCAAGTTATGTAGAAGTGAAGCTTAATATATCACAAAAACCATTTTGAGAAAAACCGAAAATTGTCATGAACTCTTATTAAGGAAACTGATTTGCAGATGGTGATAGAATTTTTTATGAAAATGACAAACATAGCTTCTTCTTGTTGGCTTTATTTATTTCCATTAGAATATGATTCTATGTACATTTCTCCTCTTGAAATCTTTCAATAATTCAGTTAGATTCATAGACTAATATATTGTCTGCCATTTGTGTGTGTGTATATGTTGTTTAGTTTCCTGCATTTAGAAACAGATTTGTTTAACTTATACTGGGACTAGCATGAGTGTTATATGTGAAAGCATTCACCCAGGGATATACCCAGGGATATGATCAGGAATATGTCCTCTAAAGAGTGTCTTGATTTGGAAAATCTAGTATTCAACTTTTTTTTTTACAACTTTATTAAGGTATGGTTTACATGCCACAAAATTTAGCCATGTTAAATGTAGTTTTATGAGTGTTAGCACATTTTTAATTGTTGGGCAGACTTCGCCCCTTCCAAGTTATAGAACACTTCCATCAGCTGGGTATGATGGCACATGCCTGTAATCCCAGTGGCTTGGGAGCCTGAGTCAGGAGGATTGTGAGTTCAAAGCCAGCCTCAGCAACTTAGTGAGGTCCCAAGCAAGTCAGTGAGACCCTGTCTCTAAATAAAATATTTAAGGGGCTGGGGATGTGGCTGAGTGGTTAAGCATCCCTGGGTTCAATCCCCAGTAACAAAAAAGAGACCACCATCATCAACTGAAAACCCCTGCCTCTCCCTCCAGCCCCTGGAATGTCGGTTTTGTGTTTGTCTTTCTAGAAGCTCACATCAGTGGAATCGTGCCTTTTTTCACTTAGCATGGTTTGAGGTTTGCATCCACGTTGCAGGCTGTTGCATTTTGTATAGGAATTCATTCTTCTTTACTTCTGGGTAGTATTCCATTATGTGGATAGGCCACATTTTGTTTATCATTTTACCAGTTGACTCATATTTGGATTTTTTTTCCATTTTTTATTATTATAAATAATTCTGTATACATTTGCATACAAGTGTTTGTGTAGATATATTTTTCATGACTCTTAGGTGATAACTAGGAATGGAACTGCTAGGTCATTTGGTAAGGCAGTGTTTAACTTTCAACAAATTGTCAAACTGTTTTCTGAAGTATCTGTTTTTGTGTTCCCATAACAGCATCTGAAGATTCCAGTTTCTCCGTTCCCTTACCAACACTGGATATTATCAGTCTTTTCAAAGTATAGACATTCAAGTGGTTGTGTTGCAGTACCACATTGTGCTCTTAATTTGTGTTTCCTTAGTGATAAGTGACATTGAGTGTCTTTTCATGTGCTTATTAGAAATTCATGTATTTTCCTTGGAGAAGTGTTTATCCAAATCTTTTGCCCTTCTGCTTTGTTAAGATGTTTGTCTTCCTATTTTTGAGTTCTAAGTGTTTTTCTTTATGTTGTGGATACAAGTCTTTTATTAGATATATGATTTGTAAATACTTTTCTTCCTAGTCTGTGGGAAGTCTTTGCATTTTCTTATCCATGTCTTTTGAGGATCAAATATTTTTAATTTTGATGGTGTTCTATTTATCAATTATTTTTCCTTTGGTGTCATATCTAAGCAATTACTAATCAAGATCACAGAGCTATTTTCTTGCATCTTATGCTAAAGATGGAAAATTACTGAGTTTTATTCTAAGAGTCTCCTGAATGCTCCAATAGGGGATTGGCAGTCTCTGTTAGTTTTATGGTTTAGTGGTTGTGGTTATGATAGATGGCAGGAGGCTGGGTATATTGTTGTCAGTTTAAATAATTATAACTTGGCCCCAGCAGTCCTATGTCATCCCTACTTTTGAACACTTAAAAAAAGTCCCCTCCTGCCTGTTAGCCATCAATTTCCTCTCCCACTGTCTCCAGCCTCAGGCAGCCATTGATCTGTACAGAATCAATTCCCAAATGATTGAGCTGGATTTCACTGAACCCTCTAAAATTCCCTGCACATTTCACTCTTTGCATGAGAAAGTGGTACTCTTCATGCTCCTTGTGGAAAAAAAAAAAGTTCTTTCACTGTACCCAGCTCAATACTGTAAAATTCATCTAATAAAATACATTCAAAACTCATTCACACAGCACTTAAATTCCCTTATACCCAGGCACCAACTCGACTTTTCTATCCTATTCTCCTTCTTTGAGTCCTTTGGCTCTGTCTGAATACTGTTAGAAACACAACATAGCTGGCTTCTTTGACTCCCTGAGTTTTCCTTTCCCCTGTGTAGAGTATTCTTGTTACTTTTCCAAGGCTCCTGATGTTTTTCCTCTTAAGCAGAATTGGACACATCTTGTTTCACGCTTCTGTAGACTCAGCTCCTGCTCCTAGTGGATTCCTCACCACATGGTTTAATACTCACTTTTCTTCTCACAGAGCTCACTTACCTCTCTCCAGCCCAGATTTGAATACTTTCAGGGGTACAAATTTTGTCAAATTCACTTTGGAATCCCACAGTATCTGAAACTTAATGGGTAATAATGTATGTTTTTAATAATAAATTTGACCAATCTTACAAAGAACTCAGTGTACTTAGAATTGTTCTAATGCTACAGCCTCAAGGCTTTTAGTAAAAATGAGAATTCTGTCCATTAAGTACTGATACTTTAGAAATGCTCCAGCTCTTGGACTTTGCTATCTCTGTACAGGATATGAGCTTGCTTCTCAGTTTTGGAGGCTCCTCCTCCAGTCAAAATATTCAGCATCTAATGTAGAGGTTACCATCAGCTACTTCCCCCTGTTGAACTCATTACTCAGAAATGTATACAGGATAGTTTGTTTCCATCCAAACCCTTGTTCTCAATGCCAATCAAAACTTCATCTTTCAAAGATGATTTTTTTTCTACTTCTTGTTTGGCTGATAGCGTAAGTTCCATTTGAAAAGGTTGTATCTAAGAACTAGATGGTTCTTTCTTTTTTCTAATATCAGGAGATTGAACCCAGGGGGAGTTTACCTCCAGTCCTTTTTATTTTTTCTTTTGAGACAAATCTCACGAAGTTGCCCAGGCTGGTCTTGAACTTGCCATCCTCCAGCTACACTCTCCTCCTGCCTCAGCCTCCTGAGTTACTTGGTAGGTGTGAGCCACCCTACCAAGCAAAACTATATCTCTTGAACTAGTTGAATATACAGTTAAAAAACAGGACAAAACTGAAAATTTATGAAGGCTGTTCTTACAGCCAACTTTGATAAAAATCAAATGTCATCACTGAGCTCCTATGGATAGCAACAAATCTAGAACTGTTTCTAGAAGGCCATTAGACCTTCCAAAAATAAAAGGTTTTTTCTTTCAAGGCTTATTAGAAGAGTTGGAGGCCAAAATGATTTATACTCTAGCAAGGGCTGAAAATATTATTTTTAAAAAATACTTTTATTAGTGCATTATATGCAATAGTTAGGTTCATTTCAACATAACCATACATGCATGGAATTTATTAGGCTCCATTTGAATCCCTGGTGTCTCCTCTTTTCTTCCTCTCCTCCCTCCCCTCTTTCCCTTCCTTCTATTTATGTGTCTATTTATTTTAAATTGGTGCTTTATAGATACACATAAAGGTGAAAATACTCCCATTTAAAATTCTCAAAGGAGACAAAATCTGAACTTTAAAGCCTTCCTGAGACAAACAAGACATATTTAAGATGCTTCCCTCATCCTGAGGTACATGTATGCAGAGGGCATCCACAGCTCACCACTTCATCCGGAGCCAGCTGACAAGCAGGGACTGGACCCTCAGCAGTTTATTCTGCCCATTCCTGAGCATCCCCCACAGCCATACATTTCTTTTTCTTGATTGTGAGACCTTTAACATACTTGAAGAAATTTGTTTTTATAATTTTAGCCCAGTTTTTTGGGTGCATTGCCATAATTTCTAAATGAAAAAACAAATAATCACAATGTAACTGAAATTCATTACATCTATAACATCTCTTTTTTTTATTTTTTATTTTTTATTATTATTTTTTTAATTTATGTTTTTATTGGTTGTTCAAAACATTATAAAGCTCTTGACATATCATATTTCATACATTAGATTCAAGTTGGTTATGAACTCCCAATTTTACCCCAAATACAGATTGCAGAATCACATCGGTTACACATCAACATTTTTACATAATGCCCTATTAGTAACTGTTGTATTCTTTCAGTGCATTGCCTTTGTCTTCCTGACTTACTTTTTTTTCCTATTTCCCAACTCTTTCCAGAAGAATACAAATATTTGTCTTTGGAAATAAATGTCAGTTTACCCATAAAAAATTTTTTGACAGCAATTCTAGGCTTAAAGTTCTAATCAACCAAATTTGATACAAACCAGAGGCTTTTCTGTCCTGATTCTTCCAGGTTATGGACACTTAGACCAAGTATACTTTCTTCCTGGGGATATTCCTCAACTGCAATTTGAATTGCCATTTCCTTTACACTATTTGCAATGGAATATGCTATGGCGTTTGCATAACTGGGAGTGGAAACAAAAGTGCCTGTCTTAGAAAAGGTGGTTCCTGAGAAGTCAATCTTTTAGCACAGACAGCAGACTACTCCAAAGCTCTTAAACCATTAGATTGATGAAATCTCATATTACAGAGAATATTGTTTCTAACATTGATGCTTTTGTGTACTTAGCTTTTACAGAGAACATAGCCTCCTGAAGAGATTATACTTAACTTCCTGGAAACTTAGTTGTTTTCTAAATGCTCAGGAGAAGGATGCATAAATAAATAAATACGGTTGCATACATAAATCTGGCAAATTTTCTTTTAAGAAAGTGGCCCCTCATTGATTTATTTATTTTTGCTAAGTGCAGATTTTCACACGGCTTGCTAGAGAAAACTAACTGTGCCAGGAGTAAATTTCTTGCATTACTCTGATGTTTTACTGGTAAATCCTTTGTAGTACAAAACACATATCATCGAGTGACTGATATTTGTTCTTTATATGAAATAGCCTCTGGCTGGAATGAAGGATTTCCAGCTGTTTGGTTTATGATAATATACCTTCTCCAGCCTGATAGCAAGTGGAAAATACAATTCTTCAGGTCATGTCAATTTCCATTCCTCATTTTCATGGTTCTGTTGTGATTATGCATAGCCTGGATACCTTAGCAAAATTTATTTTGAAATGTTGTTGTGAAGATTATAGTAATCTTTGACATGGCAAGAGTGATGTACATTGGGTTTGATAAATCTGAGTCTTTTGCCTCCACAATCCCATACCAGGGCCTATGATTGGAAAAAGGCCAAATTATAGAAAAGAATAACTCAGAAATTCAGCTGGAAGGGAGACAAAGGAGCTGGGTGCATCCAACAAACATTCACACAGTCCATCAGCCATGGCTCACCCAATTTTTCTGTTCCCTGACTCATCACTGAGATAAAGCAAGAAGATGGCCATCCTGCAGAATGTCACTTCTGAAACTCTTTCCCAGAAAGGCACCTCAGATTTGCTAGGAATGGAGCATGTTCTATGTGGCCCAGAGGGTAGTTCTTACTAAATATTCCCCATGCCCTCAACATTTCCCAGACTGTCTTGAGATTGGAGACATTGACTACTTACAGTCAATGTACTGTGAACAAAATATGTGTGTATCACATCTTTTGTGTGTGGGGGTGTGTGTGGACAGGGATTGAACTCAGGGGCACTTGACCACTGAGCCATATCCCCAGCCCTATTTTGTATTTTATTTAGAGACAGGGTCTCACTAAGTTGCTTAGTGCCTCACGGTTGCTGATACTGGCTTCGAACTCTTGATTCCTCTGCCCCAGCCTCCTGAGCCACTGGGATTACAGGCATGCACCACCAAGCTCAGCTGCATGTGTGTGTCACTTCTGGTTAGAAGAAGGTAAGAGCAGGAGGACATGGGATTTTGGAAGCTACTTGTTGAGATGGCTGCATCACAAAGTGGGAGCCTGTCAGCCTGTAACAGAGGCTCCACACACTCACTGGACCTTAGCATGAGTGAAGTATAAATTGCATTGTGTTGGGCACTGAGACTTCTAGGTTAATTTCTTCTGGAGTATAAGTTAATTCTCTGTTACTCATTCTTCTCCTGCACTACCACTCCCTATGCACATCAGTAAAGAAACACACATTGAGATGCTAACCTGTGTGCTGCATCCCTACCCTGAATAGCTCATCCTGCTCACCACGTATAATAGGGTTTATCTTTGAAATGTGACATAAGTTTCTTTAAAGTAACTAGCCAGCCAGGCATTCCAAAAGGCCCTTATCTACTATTAAATGGCTGCCATTCTCCATGTGTTGTTTGCTTGACAAGTAGATAAGGTAGAACACATTTAGAATACTAATATCCTACATGGCCTTTTTGTGTGTATGTGTGTGTATCTAAAATTTTTAATAAATTATTTCTGATCCTTATATCTTTTCATGATATTTGTAGAAATTTCAGTGTATAGGAAGATAAACAAAGCCAGAGCTTGTTTTAATCTAGAAATGTTTCCAAATCAGTCACTCTCAATACTGATATTCAGAATTAAATATCCCTTTCTCAGATTTCACCTTTACAATAATTCCCTACTTTCCATTTTTAAAAATTGAAATTTTTTTTTTTATTATTATCTGAAGAAACCCCTTGAGAAGTAGACCTTGTGGTAAAGGAGTGGGTCTCTCTCTGGGGCTTGGCCTTTTACTTCCACCTAACCCAGGAGCCTTTCTTCAGTCTACTGTTTCGTGGGAAAGTGCGAGGAACAGGGCTGGGCTGAACTGCATCAGACGGGGGAGGGGGAGGAAACTGGGGATTGAACTCAGGGGCATTGGACCACTGAGCCACACTCCCAGCCCTATTTTGTATTTTATTTAGAGACAGGGTCTCACTGAGTTGCTTAGCGCCTTGCTGTTGCTGAGGCTGGCTTTGAACTCTTGATCCTCTTGCCTCAGCCTCCCAAGCCGCTGGAATTACAGATTTGTGCCACCGCCTCCGACTTTAATCAGAACTTCAGTGTGATTTATAGAGGTGGTAAATAAGATGGTAGGCTGTCAAAACTGGACTGCCTCACCCTGTTCTCAAGCTTACTTTTTGCTTTTGTGCAATATAATACTTAAGACCCCAAATAGGCATAATCTACAATAATTTTAGAATAAAGATATTTATACTAAATTAACATGTTAACCATCTCCTACTTATTTCTGAGTTTAAATAAGTATTGTGTGAGAAATATGACTGAAGTATGTACCATTTTCTTGCTCCAACATGTGCACAAAGAAATCTGTTTAAAAACAAATAATAGAGAAGTTTTGAGGGAAAAAAATCCTATGTCACTAGACTATATTCTTTAAACATTCCTATGTTTCCAGATATGATCTGTCAGGGAGACCTATGCATTTGGATCATCACCCCTCCTAACATGCAAATTGGCATTTTTCTGGTTGCAAGAAACAGCCAATTCCAGTTTATATAAATTCACTAATGCTGGGGCTGTATAAAAAACCACCACAAAATTCTGTGGCCTGAAAAACAATTTATTTCTCATAATTCTGAGAGTCGACAGAGTGGTTCTTCTGTTGTAAATGGTTTAAAGGTCACTTTCTCATATGCTTTCAGTTTGGAGTTAGCTGGGACCAGAAAGTCCAAAATGGTCTTTTCTCTCCCAGGGTTTCTTTTTATTGATCTCTCTCCATCAGTGGTATAGCTCAAACCTTCTAGAGGGGACAAGAGGATAAGCCCAAGCATACAAACACTCATCACATCTCTACTTGTGTAATGCATGCTAAAATCCTGTGGCCAAAGCATATCACATGGTCAAACCCAGAGCCACCATGAAAGAGGACTAGACAAGGGGGGAATACAAGGAAGACTGCTTCCTGGTGGTCCCCAATGTAATGTTCTACCTTCCATACTAATAAAGGTTGTTGCAGAATTCACAAGATGCAAGAAAGACAGGAAGCCATCTCAACCAGTCACCACTCTTCTAGATATCCTCAGAGAAAATTGGAATGTGATTTGGGCCACTTAGATTTAAAGGCCTGGTTATCATGTCATGCAAGAGTAGCAGGTGCTTTTTATCTTCTGTCCAGTGTTGCATTAGTGCTGTGGTCACTCAGCAGTCTGTCTCTGCTTCCACTGATCCTTGGCTGCCCAGCAGCTTCATTCTGCTTTCAACACTTCAGATGTCCTCTACTGACTCATACTTGCTCATGCTACTTTGACTCTGTTTGACCTTTGTCCTTGGTTCCTACTCCAAATGCTGACTCACTCTGTCTCCCTTTCATTCATGATCCTCATAAGAAAGGAATTTGTTACAACTTGGTTGGTCACTCTTCAGTCCTCTCAAGTAGTGGAGTCATCTCACAGGCTCCACATGGCTGCCTGCCTTTGTTCAGATGCCCACCCTGATTCTATTAGCCTCTGCCAGGATGGCAGGGTCAGTGTAGAAAGACTTAGCATGGAAGCATTCGGGGTGTTGTCTCCACCCTTCTGCTTAGCTAATTGTGATTGGATTTAGAAGTAGGGAAGAGGAAGGGGATTCCCTATCCTTTTAGAAGAACTAGTCCCTTTCTCTTCTAGTCCAGCCAGCCTTCCATTTCCAGTCAGCTCTCTCATCCCTGAAGCTGATCCTGAAGACTGTCTCAGACACCTGACTGAACAAGAGTGGAACAGGTGCATCGTCATCCAGGCTGTTACTCATCTCACACATAAGGTCTTTCCATTAACCGTGTTTTAGCCTTTGTCTTAGATCTCTAATTACATCATTGTTTCATATTATACTATTTCTTTTCTTGTCATTGCTCTGCTAACTAAAAGAAATATGGAAAAGTCAGTTTCCAGAGATTTTTTTTCATGTGTTGTGAATAACTACACTTTGTCAATTCTTGTTTCCCACCTATCAGTGGTCTAACTTCAGTGTCAAAATTTTATCATCTTCTGAATTCAAAACATCCTTAAAATATTGTTTAATATTTTTGTGTTTATTTATGAACTACCTCTAGAAGAATTCACAAAACTTGATAACAGGGACTATCTTTCAAGGGAGAAACTGGCTTCTGGTTGTTGCCTTTGCACTAAATAACTTTTTATATTTTATGAATATTGTACCATGTACATGTATTGCCTTCTTTTAAAATCAGCTTTTAAAAATATGTCTTGTCTCCATTCTCCTAATTTGCTGTCCCTTTAAAAGTCCAGGGCCAGCATGTGGTAAAATTTCAGGATGTACTTTTCACATGGAATTCACTGTGCAGAGGCTGCTGAAGCGGTGCTATGAGTAACAGTGTGAAGATCTATAGATATTCAGAATCCATTAGCACTTTAAAAAAAAATGTCAGTGACGAAGCTTGGTAATTCTTTTTGCTTATTGGCTGATTGCAAAGTAGGAGAATATAGAAGGGAGGGGAATGCTAGGGCCTCTCACAGTTTTCGGTGACTGAAAGCATCAGGACTTTTCAGAATTTGAGCTCTAGGTCTGGTACCTCACAATCCATGTATGAGTCCTTCAGCATATGATTACCAGCCCAGTCCTTGGAGTCCTAATCAGTAAGTGGGATAATAAAATTTATCTTTGGGGGTTGTTGGGAATATGGGAAAACCTGATTCATGGAGGACCTTCAGGGCACTGACCGTCACAGAAAAGTGCTCAATAATCGTAACCGTAGTGACTGGGGGTTTTTGCCCCTCATCTGTTAAATGGATATGATACCTGCTTTCCTGTTGTCTGGAGTTCTCATAAGTCTCAAATAAGATAATTAGCTATCGCACTCTAAGGAATGAAGATTTTGAGCTATTATCAGATTCTGTTCCATCATCTATATTCTGGTAAAACAAAACACCTGTTAATTGTTCACCTTTCCTTAGGCACTGTTCCACGTTCGTTACCAGATTCCTTGTAGAAACTCTACTATGAGAGATTCTTTTGGACTATACAGAAATATAGTCCTTGAAGCTTCTTACAATATACTATGGTCTGAAGAGATCCTTACAAGTTCTTTAGTCCCATAACCCCAAACAACTTTTTTACGAGGTTCATTTTCAGTTGTACAGTTGCATAGATGTAACTGTGACTTTATTCATGATTTTTCTCTAATCTTCTTTCTACAGTCTCAGATTCAAATCTGTGATTGAAAGTATCCAGGCATCAACTAGGGATGGGCATTCATGTGCTTATTCTTTTGGGTAAATATTTCAAATATAAAAAGTGACTATTCTAGAGTTGGCTGCTGGGAAACACCACTCACAGTCAGGATGATGCCTACGCCTACTTAGTTATACAGTGAGTGATGCCAGCCACTGATGGGCTATCAGAGCAATAGTGTGTCATCGGATGTCCAGTCACAGTCACATAAGCATATTTACTGGCTTGGAGAATGTAGATCATGTTGTGTGTGCAGTCAGCATTGGACCACTCATGTTGGATACTGAAGAGCACAAACAGAGCCGAAGGAAAATGGTAAATAATGCTTGGCCTTCCAATTCTTCTGGAGAGCTGATTAAAAAAAAATTAAGATAATTTCAACTTTCAATTGAGAGAAAAACAGTTTTTTTTTTCTTTCCAGAAACAAGAGTTCTTAAATAATAGGTCACCCTTTTCTCAGGCTCAGTGTGAATTCTTTGTCAAAACCTTAGGTTTTTCTTTTGAAATAAATAGTAAATAATGCTCTATGATTTAAAGTTAATTTGATGCAAAAGAAGTAAGGGAAGCTTTAATTGAATTTGTTTATAATTATGAAAAGTTTATTACAGATAGGTTTGTTATATTTATTTATTAGAAATTTGTTTGTTGAAGATGGGAGATTTTTTTTTCCTGTTTCACAGGTTCTATAGGTAACATGAAAAGTTGCTTTTAGTGGAGTTAAATGAAATATCAAAAGACTTTACTGTTTATTTTTACTCATGGTCATTTTAATAGAATATATGATTTTCAATATGAGGGTAAGTTATTTTCTGAAAATGAAATAGAACTTTTCTCATTCAAGCATACCTTAAAATGTCTATAGCAAATATATTTTGAAAATCACAAGCTAGCATGCTTCTTAGCCTTAACTAAAAATAATATTGCTGCTTCATATTGGGGTTTTTCATTTTAACATAATTACATAACATAAGTTAGTCTTTGTTCATGATTCACAATTAAGAGGGAATGGCCATTAACTTCCAAGGTGAAGTAAAAGTAGATATGCTCTGGGTGGGCAGGGCGTTGACATCATTACTGAGAGGGTGAAGCAGTGGTTTTTCTTTGTGAGACATTCAGAGCACATTACTTTTACTGTGAGAAAGCTCAGTTTTCTGCAGCTGTATTTGATTTTTCAGTTTGATTGAGTGCTGGGGACTTAATGCTGTCCTTGAGCATCTGGGTTTTCACCTATGAGGGCATTCGTAGGAGGAGTGTGTGACTTTCCGTGGGTAGGATTCAGAGGATGGGCTAGACCATTGCTTTGTCCTCCCTAAACAGAGCCTCTGCTAGAATGATCTTGTGGCTAATGGTGCAGTTAACTTACAACTTCTGAGGAGAGACCACATCTTCAATTACAGTTGTTCATGGCCTCCCTGCAGTGTGAAGATTTATTTACTCATGTCCCATTAAGTAAGTGTTCTCTCAATTTTTCTTAGAATTTTGAGTTTTTACTTATCAGATGCTGATTTCATGTACTATTGTATATTTCATGTATACATTGAAAAAGTAAAGATAGTGCATTGATACTTTTCTTTATGTAAAGTTGTCTTACAGTTTTCTCTATTTTGAGGATTGAATAGTTAAGGCATCAAAGCAAAGTAAATAATAAATGAAGAACATAGAAGTAGTATGTAGTGGTTGAAGATCTTACATTATTACAATGCACTAGTACAAATTTTGGAAAGTATTTGAGTTTTCCAGTACCTGTTCAGAGAGCTAGGTACTTGAATAGAATAATCTGGATTAGCAAGGCACAGGAATCAGGCAGATATGTCCTTTGTGTCTGAGTTTTATTCTACTATAGTAAGATCTACTTGTTTTGTTGCTGTTTGTGCCATTTATTTTATTGTCAGAATAAATGTATGACTTCAGAATTAGCATTTTGACAGGAAAATCACTAGAGACCTGAGTAAACTTGATTGAATGGAGAGATGTTCTTTGGCACACAAAGAAAGGCATTCTGGTTTATATTTTGATCACTTTTCTATTCGCATCTCATTTCTTCCTGGACATGAGAATTAATAGATCACAATACAGAAAGATACGTTTCCTGGTTCTTAAACAAAAACCCATGATGTGGATGTTTTGCAACATAATATTTGTAATGTTTTTAGCTTCAGTTTTTTTCTTTGTTTTGCAAGAAGTGTCCTCTGATAGATTTAACCAAGTGTAAATCAGAACTCAGCTGCTAGCAAAACACATTATCAGCCTTGTTTATTTTATTTTATTTTTGCATTTAAGCTTCATTCCATATACAGACATGATATGACAACTAATTATAATCATATTGATTAGATTTTGGTTTTCAAACCAAAGAGTATAAATATAAACACAAATATTGCTTTGGGTAGCCTATGGTCAGAGTATCTAAAGATAATCTCAACTTCAAAGATATTGTCTCCATTGTGTTCTTCTTTCTTCCTTTCATCCATTCTTTTCCCCTAGAAATATGTTTATATCCTTTCATGTTCTGTGACATGTTACTGTGACAGGTGATGGGGATATACTGGGGAACAGGACAAATATACTCCTAGCCCTGAGGAGACTTGCATATAATGAATGGGAAAGATGAACATCATAAAAACACACAACTATAAAAATAATACAAATTATTCAGTAATTAAAGTTGTAAGAGTTGCCCCAGTTTGTGATTATAATATTTCTCCTAACTGCTCAAGAGAGCCACGGATCACACCCACCTGTCTCCATGAATGAAAAGACATTATCAAACCTATCACTCTAGGTGGGAGCTTGCAGGGAAAAAACATCTATATTTTGTATTGATTTGGACTCTCCAGTGGGATGCTTCCATGTGCAAAGCACACTCTACTAAGTGATGGGAGAAGGATGTAAGGTGATGAGGGAGACATATTCTTGCTTGAAGGTGCAGAAAGAGAGTATGCATAACACAATCATATGCACAGATCTATTTATTTGTATATCTTTTGTAATATACGTGATGTTTAAAACAAGGAATTTTAGGAATTCTGATGTGGTGGTGAAATGATTGCTAGTTTCTTGGAGGTGTCACTTTAATTGACATATAAGAAATAATTAGAACTTAGAGAAGAAAATGTGATGGATAAGCATACCAGGAAAGAACACTGAAAAAAAAAAAAAAAGACAAGAAGGTGAGACAATTGAGACATATTGAAGGGTTGACATAAGAAAAAAAAGAAATAAGTCGTTCAACAAGAAAACAGTTATATGGATATGGAAAGAGGTGGGGCTGGCAGGATAAACTGCTGCTGGAATACTGAGGTGTTTTGATACTTGTTTAGGAAGAGAATGGACTTCAGTTGGTAGAGTATGTGTGGCTATTCTCAAACTTGAATCAAAGAAGACCCTGTAGGAAAAATTAATCAGCATTGTGAAGGAGGGTGACCGCAGTGAGGAAGCCTTGGATCTGAGAGCCCATCCAGGTCTGAGGACGTACTCTGAGTGAGAGCCAGTGATGGCCTGGATTGGCATTATTCAGCTGGTAAATTGGTGTTTGGGGTTTAAAGGAAATTTGCAGCAATGCCCTGAACTTTCCCAGAGGTGGTCTTCAGATTGGAAAAGCTTTAAACCTCCCCTCTAAAGTCACAAAGTGATGGCTTTCCAAAAAACTTAAAAGCCAAGTTTCCCTCTCTGTTAAGAAAGACATTGTGGCCTTTGAGCATTTTAAGTTCAAATATTTAAAATGGGAAAACCATAAGGATGGGAAAATGGACAGATTTGCTTGATATCACCACAAATATTTCTGAACTGATTTTAGCTGATTTATGAATAAATAATTATCCCAGTCTTGGGAGTTAAATATTTAAAAGTTAACTCCCTTTTAGAGTTCATGTATAATACAGGGCTGATTTTCTGTGCTGCCGACTTCCGTCCTTCATTTCCTTCTTTTTAATACATTATAATTATTATTCTTATTCCATCTCTTTTCAGTTCCCTGCATGAAAAATCATTTAAACGTTGCACACAAATCTTTTGTGAAAGAAGAAAAGGAAATTCAGCTTGTGGATCTCAGCAGGAGTGAAACTAATGCAGCTTAAAATAATGCCGAAAAAGAAGCGCTTATCTGCAGGCAGAGTGCCCCTGGTTCTCCTCCTGTGCCAGATGATTAGTGCACTGGAAGTACCTCTTGATCGTAAGTATTAACATTTTAAAGCTCTAGGCCTAGGAGTCAAAACCTCCCAGCATTTGCCATCACCCCGAACTGTGTGGATGGACAAGGTGTCTGCGTGATACTGAAAAGCTAATCGAAATTAATTTGGCATTTACCTTCAGTGCCTGGTGTTTATAAAGGCTCACATCATAGAAATGGCCATTGAAACTGCCAGCAGCACTGTCCCCGCCCTTTCATTATCCTTCTCCCTCAGGTGCCTTTTGTGTACCAAGGAGGGAATAGCCTGAGTAGGAGGGACTTGTGCAGCTGCTCAGATCCTCCCATCAGGCAGCTCTTTGTAGAAATAGTCCTGCAAGAAAACCATGTAAACTCTTCACAAGGATCTTGGAGACCTCCCCACTTATCCCAACACCATGTCACTTTCTCCCTCCCTAGGCAGAGAGAGCTCCCGAAGGACTGGATGGGCCACCCTAGATCCCCTGTATCCCAAACCACCCATACTTAATTTATCTTGATTTAGACAAGGCACATTTATTTCATTTTCTAATTTTGAATCCTAAATATGAGTCTGGAACTAGGAAAAGTGTCGTAGCTACAAGCCTAGTGAATAGTCTTTTTTTTTTTTTTTTTAATTTAAATGACATGATCAAAGACCAAGATACAAATTTTTGACAATAAGCAATCTGCAAAAATACTAAAATGAAGCAAACAACAGCTATTCTATTTAGTCTACTCTTGTCCCAGTAGTAAAATAGATACCACATTCTGTCTGCTTTGGGTGGCCTGTTTGTGAAAAATAAAGATAATTCTAGGTTCCAACTGTTCACTTTTCTTTCCATGGAAAGCAGAATTTCAAATCTGGACAATTACTGTACTCCGGAATTGATTTATCTTTTATCCCTAATCTGCATGACCTCTCTAAATCCATTAGCTTTCTGAATAGAACATCTGTTTGGCAAGGTTTCCAAGGTGCAAGGAAGACAGCACTTTCCTGGGGCTATTCAATTGTTAGGATGCACTTTTTTTGCCATAGAAGTAGCAACTGCCAGTGGGAAGACATTAAGAAGAGATGTGGTTTGCCCCACACTTTGTTCACTTCCTTTGCTGTACTTCTATATTCCAGAATACAATAAAATGCACTATTTTGCTTGTTTAAAAAAATGGTCATCCAGTAGCTTTAATTTATATGTGTTTACTCAAGCTTGTTGGAATGGGAATGCCTAAATAAGCATTTTCCCCAACAGATACAACAGAAAGAAATGCTTGGGAGAAATGCTTTTTGTTCTCTCTCATGTTAAATATATTCCCTCTTTATCTGAATACTCAATCTAACAATCAGAGGGAAACGGGCACCTAGGGCTAACTCAATTATCGCTGCTAATGGAGAAGAGGCAGCACCATGATGAAAAGAAAGTCACGGATAACCCAGGCACTCCTGCATTAACCTTTACAAGTAGTAATGACAGGCAGCACAGCAGAATGATTAGAATTGCATGAAAATGTAATTTCTTCCCTGCCCCTGTTCCTTGCACCCTTTTTCCAGTATGTGAACCACTCCTTAGGGTAGGACCTAGCCATCCCTGGATGATTGAGAAATTTGGAAGCAGAAAGATGCTAACAGCCTAAAAAGTTTCATTACAGACTTGAAGAGTACTCATAGAAATATAAAATTCTGAAATCAGTGCTGGGCTTGGCATGAATGAGGCGTTGTCATTGTAGCTATGTCCCATTGTTAGGTATGATTATCATGTGCATAGTGATGTCTGGGATAATAGGATCAGACACTACACAGTATGTGACAACTCAAATTAATTGTAGAGTTCAGCTATTTTTCAAATTGAACATAATTACATGTCCAGCACAATATGTATGGGTTGGAATTAGCCATTCCTATTCCTGGAAGAATCTCTTTCTTCTTCTTCTTTTTTTTTTTTCCTTTTTTGCCTTTAGCATTGCTTTTGTTCTTTCTTATGTTTATGTGAGAAGCTGCTGCAGGAGCAAACAAAAGCATCAATGCCAGTTTCTTTCTCTTACAACTTCACAACTACAGCCTTCACAATATGGGTTTTTAGGTCAAATCAAATTGAGGAGACACCCGTTTTATCTTAAGGTTCTAACGTTCTCATTACTAACATCTGATTTTCTTTAATCCTGTTTGCCCACTCACCTGCTGATATTGATGGGGAAAAAGCAAAACTTCTTGAAGACTGTAAGTGTCTTTCTATAAATTACTAAGCAGTGTGAAATTTTGACTATGTCTTTGTTTTTTGAGTTAGTACTGTAAATTAAATGCACAATGTTATGTTTTGTGACAGTGTCTTTTTAAGCATGTGTGTTTACTATAGTTAAATATTGCATTTGATTATCAAGGTTCAAATATATTACCTGCATGAATTGTGAAGACTTGGGCATTATTCTCTTGCCAATATGCTGCTCTACTAACTTCCATGCTTTTTTCACATCTGATGTAACTCAATGAGAAAATCCACAGCCCTCCAAGTCGCTGGGCAAGCTGTAATACACCTCTAATCCCAGTGACGGGGGGGGGCTGAGGCAGGAGGATCCATAGTTTGAGGCCAGTCTGGTCAACTTAGAGAGAACCTGTCTCTCTAAATAAAAAATAAAACGTCTGGGAATATGGTTCAGTGGTATAGCAACCCTACGTTCCATCCACAGTATCCCCCACCCCCACCACACATACACAAGAATGATTATCTGGTTTTACATGCTTGCTAGAACAAAGACACATCTTTTTGGTGTCTTTTAGAAGGTGGGTGCATGCCGAAGCTTCACCAGGTCAGCCATTATCTCTCTACTGCTGCTTTAGCCTTCAGAACTGTTCAGGCTAGTGTTTCTAAATAACATCGGTAGAATAACCCAGCAGACAAGAATATTGTCTTGAAGTATGCAAAAGACAAGCAGCCCCCACTTATATCATTTCTGAATGCTTAATCTAAGCAAAACCTTTTGCTGTCTCTGACAGCTGGGCAGCATGTATCATCTAGAAAAAAAATATAGTCAGTTTTCAGGCATTTGAAAATTTCCTTTGATGTTGAGTTAGCCAGGAAAATTATGTAAAATCACTTATTACTGCTTATTACTGCAAAACATTTGTTAATTGCCATGTGACCAGAGCACTGTTCACAAAGGTACCTCCAGATGGTAAACTCCTGGCAGCTAGGAGTGACATCTAAGCTGGCTCAGCTGTAGACACATGAGAGAAGCTCTGCATTTGAAACCACCGAATTTGTGCCTATGCTCACCATTTTTGAGGTGTGCAATCCTAGGCTTCCTTCCATCATCCCAAACTGTATTCCTAGAGATAGAAGGATCAATCAATCACTCCTCATAGGTAAAGCTGGTACAAATAAAAATAATTCTGGAGAAGAGGAGCACCGGCCTGCTGAGGGGCAGAGCCGCCCCCCACCCCCCGCGCCTGCCAGGTAGGCGGAACTGTGACCACCGACAGAAAAAGCCCAGTGGCCCGCGGCGGGACAGAGCTTCCAATCACTCCTGCAAGGTAGGCGGGCCTGCGACCCACCGGCAGAAGAGGAGCAGCAGCCTGCTGAGAGGCAGTGTCGCCCCCTCCCCCTGTGCCGGCAAGGTAGACGGAACTGTGACCACCCACAGAACAGGCCCAGCGGCCTGCTGAGGGGCAGAGCCGCCCCCCACCCCCTGCGCCTGCCAGGTAGGTGGAACTGTGACCACCGACAGAAAAGGCCCAGTGGCCCGCGGAGGGGCAGAGCTTCCAATCACTCCTGCAAGGTAGGCGGGCCTGCAACCCACCGGCAGAAGAGGAGCAGCGGCCTGCTGAGAGGCAGAGCCGCCCCCTCCCTCCGCGCCTGCAAGGTAGACGGAACTGTGACCACCATCAGAACAGGCCAGACCTGCAACCGACAGACAGAACAGGCCCAGTGGCCTGAGGAAGGGTAGAGCCACCCCGCTCCCCGCGCTTGCAAGGTAGGCGGACCTGCGACCCACTGGCAGAACAGCCCCAGAGGCCTGCAGAGGGGCAGTGCCACTGCCTGCGCCCGCAAAGTAGGCAGAACTGCGACCACCGACAGAA
>NW_025999905.1:1325236-1431876 GCF_001458135.2 Marmota marmota marmota | reverse complement strand
GAGGGGAGGGGAGGGGGGATAGTAGAGGATAGGAAAGGCAGCAGAACACAACAGACACTAGTATGGCAATATGTAAATCAATGGATGTGTAACTGATGTAATTCTGCAATCTGTATATGGGGTAAAAATGGGAGCTCATAACCCACTTGAATCAAAGTGTGAAATATGATATATCAAGAACTATGTAATGTTTTGAACAGCCAACAATAAAAAATTAAAAAAAAATAAAGTATTTAGGAAAAGTAAAAAAAAAAATAAATAATTATGGCAATAATTTAAAAATAGCAAACATTTCTAATATTGGCATTTACTAAGAATTTTACACAAATTATTTTATTAATTCCCCCAGCTACCCTAGGATGTAAATACTACTTTTAAACCTCAATTTCCCTCTGAAGAAACTAGGACATACAGAAATTAAGAAACTTGCTTAAGTCCCACAGTTAGTAAGAAACAAACATACAAATTCTGAACCTCTGGACCAATCTGCTAACCAGCATTGGAAATTGAAAGGGCTAGAAAAATGTGGGATTTACGTGTGTGGTGAGAGGCTAAAAGAGGAGACAGGTTAGTTGGAGGATGAAAAGACGATGGTATGTTGCTAAAGGGTAAGGAAACTTATATTGTTCAGGAGGCTACATTTAATTAGTGCATAATAAATGATGACCAGAAAGAATTTAGCTTTAGAATTTAGGACTTACTTGGATGTTTAGTAGGAAATGCCTAGTGAACAGCAGCAATAAGCTGCAGACCAAGGCAAGAGAAGAGAACCATGTTCACAGATTTACACAGCTTTAGATGCAGAGGCATTAAATTTTGCCCCAGCAACAGTTAACCTCAATAGAGACAAGAGCAGGGGGCAGTTACTGAGTTTTGGAAAATGCTTGGTTGGCAAGTGGAAGAGTTTTCACAAAGCAAGCACAGAATGTGGGCAGAGAGAACAGGTAAGATCCAGAAGATGAAAAACCGAAATGATCCAGAAAGTCAATTGCATCAACAAAGGAAAGGAAATTGAGAGTTCAAACGAGGGTTTCAGGGAAAGTTTCAGATGAGGGGAGGCATACTGGATCAGGGCCATTGCATGGCAGGGCTCTGGGAATGCCTCTCACGATGTGGCCTGTGCCAGGTTTCCCAGTCTCAGCACTAATTATATTTAGACCAAATAAGTTTGTTGTGGGGGATTTCCTGTACACTTGAAGATATTTAGGAACATCCCTGGCTTCTACCTGCGAGAGGCTAGTACAGCCACCTACATAGTTGTAACATCTGAAATTGTCTCCAGATATGACCAAATACCCCTGGAAGGGTGGGCGCAAATTGCCCTGGTTGAGAACCACTGGTGTGTGTAAACAGCTCTCCTGGAGTTGTGCAAGGTAGTGGCAGGAGTAAGCAAGCAGAGAATTTTCTAGAGAATTTTGTTCTCTGCTTTTGCCTTCCTAGTCATGCCATTTGCCACTCTAAACAAGGGTTGAAATAGATTGTTTCTCTAGAGCCTTCCTGTTCTAACATTGTAATTCTGATTTCACAAGAGGAAAGATATGGTGACCTTAGAGCAAATTGAAGAGCTGCAGAGGTCCAGATACTGGCTTTCTTCAGATTGGATTGTTCTGAGTCAAAACAGTTTTCCCCTACAATTTCATTATAAAAGATTAGATAACACTTTGAAAAGTGAAATGGAAACATTGTTTTCTACAACACAGAACTTCAATTTCATTATCTTTGAAATAAGACTGTTTTTGCCTTGTTCCTAATTCACCTACCTCTGGTTCTAATAAGGCATGTCAGGTCTCCAATTTAATGATCTTTTAAAGTTAAGATTCTCAAGTGAACGTGTTCCCAATATATTTTAATTTACGTAAGCACACTAATGAACTGTAAATTACTCTTTCCTAAGAAAGACTCAAATTTACGTCCCAACTTAAATTTCACTGAAAGACATCATTTGTACCAAAAGAATTAGAAGAATTTCTCATTGTTACATCAGAAAGAAATGTCTTAATATTAGGATTATACTGATGATTATTTTCCCAAACTTTTAGTGTGGGAAAATGGACTTGGTGAGTGTGTGTAAAGTTGCCCCAAGGAAGTCATGCCTCAACTTCAACTTGAAGTTGAAAGTCTATTGAGGTATACACAGCCTCATTGGAAATTACTAGAGACGTTTGGAGCAAATGTAGTGTACTGCAAGTGATTAGGAAAAATGGTTGCTGTATGATATTACATGATTTATTTTTTTACATTTATTCTTCCTTCTGAAATGAAGTGGTACAACCTCCAACCATCACTCACCAGTCTCCAAAAGATTACATTATTGACCCTCGGGAGAATATCGTGATCCAGTGTGAGGCCAAAGGGAAGCCTCCTCCAAGGTGGGTGTACTTTCTGCTTTTTGACAGTACTGAAAATAAAGTCCAGGAATCTCTAAGTATAGAAATAAATTTGGAACCTCCGTAGAATAAGGTAGGCCATGTAGAACTCTTCTTTTTGAGTTAGACATTTCTCAGTGTGATTGATTAGATTACCCTTTGGTTTATCTTACCAACTCCACAGTTCATTTTAACTCTTCCAAGATACAGAAGGTAACTGCTTATTCCTAAAGCATCAGTTGTTGGTTTATGGTTTTATCTCCCAGATTAATTAGAGCCAATTTGTTCCTTTTAAATCCCAGATAATTGCATTTTCATGTGCAGATTTTCTGCAGAATGCTTATAATATATGGGAAGATGTGGAAAGAGCCTTCCAATCCTGTCTCTGACACTAATGGCCTTATGACATGAGCAAATCCCATTTCTCTGGGTTTCAGTTTCCTCATCTGTTAAAAAGAAAAGAAGAAGTTAAATTTACTACTTTCAAGATCTCTACTACCTTTATAGTGATCTGTAATATAGTCCTGAATAGTTTTCCAATTTGTCAGGATTCAGTACTCAGTATTCTTCGTGTGGATCTTGGCATGAATCCGTCAAAACCCTGTCAGATTGGTGTATTTATTAGATGGGAAACTGATGCCCAGCAATACTAGATAACTTATCCAAGGTCCTATAGTGGATGATCTGTGACTCGTCCAGTACATTAGAATTTTAGAGTTAGGTTGTTATCAAAATACAATGATTTTTAATAATTAGTAAATTGTAATAACTTTAATGATTATTAAATCATAATAAATGTAATTATAAGTAACAAAGAAGTGAAATGTTTTAGATATTTTATTTCCAAGTTTGGCTATTATAGGATTTTACTACTATTACAAACCAGCACCTGAGGAGAAAATTAACTGGCACTAAATATCGTGGTATGTCAAAGTCCTTATCAAAGTTTTGCTTTAAAATGATATTCTGCCATATTATTGGAAATTCTTACCACACAAGCCCTGACATGATGTTCTTTGGTGGAGTTCCCCTTCAACTTCTTGCTTGTTTAATATCTACCTTCTGTAATTCTCTATAGGATAGGGTTTCTCCTCCTCAACACCATTGATAAGTTGGGTTGGATAATTTTTTTATTGTGGGATAATTTTTTTATTGTGGGATAATTTTTTTATTGTCCTGTGCACTGTGGGACACTTAGCAACATCCCTGTCCTCTACCTGCCAAGTGCCAGGAGCCCCATCCCCACGGTCCTAGTTGTGGCAACCACCACTTTGAGGATGAACAGAGAAAAGGAAAATCTAAGTAGGCCCAGAAAGCACATTTAGAGATGGATGCCTTTAAGTGGCCTTGGCCATCACTGATTTGTTACTAGTTATGAAGCATTGAATTGCATGAGCACTGTGACTTTTATAGAAGGCATTTGTATAAATCAAACCAAGAAAGAGAAATCTCAGTTGACAATTTGGCATACCTTCGAGGAATTTGTAAAACCATCTCTCAGAGTAAAAATTCTCAAAATAGAGTTTATATAGAATAACCACTTTTAATAACCAACGTTTAAAACACCCTGAACTTGTAACTCTTACCCTGATCCCAGCCTCCATTTTGCATTTTGGTAACTTGAAAGGGGTCTGATCAATTTTCAGCTCATATAGACAATACTTTCTTGTCACATTTCAGCCCAGAGCTGATTATTATAGACAGGTTATCAACTCTATGAATAATGGGGTTTACAATAAAAAATGCTAATAAAACTCAAAGAGAATATGCCTGAGAGAACTGTTTCCTGTGTTTCCTTGGATAAGTGACAGGCAATGTGTGTTAGCTTTGAGCTTTGAAGAAGACAGGTACCTCAAAATGTATAACCACCACCTTCTTCTAAGTCATGACTCAGAGCAACATTTTAAATATGGGGAATTATTGCTTTTCTACTTTATATTAAAATCTAATGATTGTTTATAGGGACTCATGACTATTAGGAACTTGTTGAAGAGTAAATAATCCTATTTTTTCTGGATCATTAATAAACTTAACTCTTGATGTATTGGGCAGCTTTTCTTGGACACGAAATGGAACTCATTTTGACATAGATAAAGACCCTCTGGTCACCATGAAGCCTGGATCAGGAACGCTTATAATCAACATTATGAGTGAAGGGAAAGCAGAGACTTATGAAGGAGTCTATCAGTGTACGGCGAGGAATGAGCGTGGTGCTGCAATTTCTAATAACATTGTCGTCCGCCCATCCAGTAAGTGATAGTTTTCAAATATGACCATTTAAAGTACTGTTCCAAGCTGGGCATAGTGGTGCACGCCTATAATTCCAGATACTTGAGAGGTTAAGACAGGAGGATCTCAAATTCAAGGCCAGCCTGGGCAACTTAGAGAAACCCTATCTCAAAAATAAAAGGGAGGTGACTCAAAATGGGGTAGGGAGGAAGAGCATGAGAAGAAGATTAACACTAAATAGGGAAGAGAGGTGGGAGGGAATGAGAGGGAGAAGAAGAATTGCACGGAAGCTGGAAGGAGACTCTCATCGTTATACAAAATACATGTATGATGATATGAGGGAAAAAAAAGAAAAAAGAAATGTGTCACATTAGATTGGGTAGAGAGAAGTGATGGGAGGGGAGGGAAGGGGAGGGGGGATAGGAAGGGCAGCAGAATAAAATAGACACTAGTATTGCTGTATGTATATACGTGTCTATATAACCAACATGATTCTGCAACTTGTACACTTGGAAAAATGAGAAATTATACCCCATTTGATTCAAATCAAAAAAATAAAATAAGGGCTAGAATGTAATTCTAGGGTAGAGCACCCCTGGTGTCAGTCCCTAGTACCACACACAAAACAAAATAGAAAAATATCAATTCAAGATTCAGCATCTGTTACATCACCATCCAAATACTGTAATAAGAAAGCAATGACATCGATTACAATATTCCTACTTTATTTTGCATGAAAGTTATTGCTCCTTTCTGCTTTCCTTTAGCAAAACTTCTCAGCCTAATGCTTTGCCAATCCATTGTGTCTTTTATCCAAGTCCTGAATAAAAGACCAGGATTTATTAAAAAAAAAAAAAAAAGTTCATCAGGGAACTGATCTAATTTTTTCTCACATGCCTTTTGTATAAGTTTTTTTTAATAGCTGGATGAAATAAATTCAGTATATGGGTGAAGGTTATTTCTTTTAACATTTTTGTTTCAAATTTTTATTGTGGTTCTTTTTGCAGTGGTCAGTACCAAAAATCTCTCAAAAACCTCAAGAGCCTGTATGCATGTATTTAAAGAATAGCGAGCATTTGCTGTTCTTGTCATTTTGAAAACTTTTAAAATTACATGTGTAATGTATTCATTATAGAAAAATTAATTACAAGTAAAAAAAGAAATTTAAAAATCATTCAAGTGTCCTTTCTTTCAAGGAAATAACCACTGCTCAAATATTCTTTTCCTTTCTTTCCAGCAGATATATATGTATGTGCATAAAGCCAGCTCATTCTGAAATCCAACCTTTTCTGAACTACTGACATAGCATGTATATTCTCATGTCAATCTTACAAATTAGTGGACTTAAATAATATTGTATGATATTCAAAGGTATACTCTTTGTGGAGAACATATTTAGATCGAAGTTATGTGTCTTTATAATGATGTATTTAGTATACATTTTTAGACATGAAATCATTGACTCAGAATTCAGATTATCAATGGCAGTGAGTGATAATTTCTTTGTTTTTTACTATGTTTTGATTTTTTTAACCTTTAACACTGTATTCAAATGTCATTTTCTCATTGAAATACATAAATTTCAAATTTCTATTTCCCAAAAAAGTTTGGTTTGCCTTTCTTTGTAGTACTTATTAAATTTTTTCATTCAAAAATAATGCAGAAGTTATTTTTTAAATTATTTAATAGGGTCACCGTTATGGACCAAAGAAAAACTTGAACCAATAATACTTCGAAATGGTCAATCTTTAGTACTTCCCTGTAGACCTCCAATTGGATTACCACCAGCTATAATATTTTGGATGGATAACTGTAAGTTTTAACAATAAGAATTTTCTTTCTTCAAGAGTTTATTTATAAAGTTTTTTCTGTCATAATAAATTATTTTTGGGATTCATGACGTATTCATAAAATATCATAGAGATGCTCAGGAAAATACTGCTCATTGAAATAAATAACATGCCATTTCATTTATTTCTTCAATTTTATCAAGCACTTACTATACAATGGAAACTGCTCCAAATAAACCACAAATACACCACTATCACTGAGCTTACATTCTATCTAAGTGGATGGGTTGGAGAAGGAGGCAGACAATAAATGCATTTAGATAATCTTTGTTGGTTGATAATAAATGTTATAAAAGAGAATAAAACAGAATTTTGAGCCCAGACCTAAGAAAATAAGACAGCAGGTGGGACCCCTAAATGTTTCAGTAGAAGGGAGCACAGGTGTAAGCCCTAAGGTAGGAGTATCCTGGTGTGTATAAAAGATAAACACATATGTCCAGACAGAGATCCAAGAGAGAGGAAGATGAACAAGATCATGGAAGTCACAGGACTCAAAGAAAAGTGCTTCAGCTTTTGCTCTGAATAAACTGGCAAACCAGTGAAGGAGTGTTTGTCTGAAATAAAATAAATAGTAGCAGTGTGACTTCTGCTGGGGTATGGAGAGTATAGAGGACTACAGGGGAGGCCAGTTAGGGGTTCTGCTGTACTCTAGGCAACAGTTGAAGGTACTTGGACTTGGGTGGTAGCAATAGAGTGAGATAGATTCTGGATTTATTTTGAAGGTAGAGCCCTCAGGATGTATTGGGGTGGGGGCAGGAGCATGAGAGAGAGGAAGAAGAAGAGATAACTACTAAGTTTGGAGACTGAACAGCTGATAAAATGGAATTGCCACTTCCTGAAACAGCAGAAGCCCTCAGTGGGGAGGAAACTGAACTGTTTTGAATGTGTCATATTTTTGTTATTTTATCCCTAACAATAGTTAATATTCACTGGGCCTTTACTAAGTGCCAGTCCCTTTGCTAAGAACATCACATGGGCCACCCCATTAATTTTTAAAAACAACCCCATGAGGAGTATTTAATGATTTTTTTCACTTTCCAGATGAGGAAACTGAGGCAAAGAGAAAGCCATCCATTAGTCAGTTTCAAATTTGTCTTCCCTTGATCTTCTCCTTGAAGGAATTATTTACTGTTCTGCCTCTTCTACCCTCCCAATTTTCCTATGCTAATAGGGTAGCATTTATCTCAGAGGAAACACATGGCTTGGCTTGTAAACTAAGCAACCAGAGTGTGAGTTCTATAAGGCATTGATGTCCAGATGCCCAATAAGAGTCAGAGGTGCATGTATCAGAAGTATGATCAGTGGTGTGTGCAATGTTATTGCACAGATAGCACATCTTAGAACACTGGAATGGATGGGAGAATTTAGCGGGGTGGGTGCAGGTGGTGCAGAGCAGAGCCTGGGGGACTGAAACCACAAGCCATCAAGAGGTCACCAACTTAGGGAGAAACCAGGAAAGGAAATGAGAAGGTGCGGTCACTGAGGTCAGAAGAGAATATAGGAAGAGTGGTGCCCCAAGAGCAAGGTAAAGAAAGTACTTCAAGAAGTCCATTCCCAGTGACATGATTTCCTCTGCAATCAAAGGCTACATATATTATTAAAGAGAAAATTTGACTCTTAAAACTCAATTTTCATTTTTTAACTTTTATGTGAAATCACTCAGAAAGTATCACAAAGAAATTAAAAACAAATATATAAAGAAATAAATATGACAACACATTTTTATTTTCACTTTATAACATTTTTTACAGGTTTTGAAAGAATAAGTAGCCAACCCAATATATGAGTGACAAATGGTTTTGAGAACAACACTCTCCACATGTCACTGTCAAAAAAGAGACCCAGTGTTTGGTCATTGGTTCTAATCAGCAATGGTTTCCTTTCTGCTTAATAAAAAAGATATACTGCATGTAAACTCTCAGATCATCTGAGTATGTAACTAATTTTTTCCCACTTTGCACAGCTTGCTATATCATTTATGTACATATTAAGCTGTTGACAAAGCTTCTGACCTTTCAGATGGAAATGGCATTTGCAATATGAGAAAGCAATTAGTTCCACATAGCACTTTTGGAAGATAACTTAAATTATTCATATCTTCATACATTTTTTTCCAAGCATAATACAAAAAAAAAAAAACCTCAAAGAGCAAAATGATACCACCATAGTGAAGTCCGTTGTCTTACATCTGAACTACCAACACCCAGGAATCATAAAATACTGCAGGATAAACAAAAGACAATAAATATATGATTGTCTTTAGCTCTTTGCATTCATTAAATAAATGTTCCTTCTTTTTTTTCTGAGTAGTTTTAAAACCGTTGTTTTCCAGGGGATTAAAACTATGAATTTACAACAACTATCAAACCCCTATCTTGACCAAGAACTTGGCTTACACATATAACTGATGGTATTCTTTTAAGCTCTGGCTCCAAGTTTCTTGGCCTTTTGTTGCCTGAGGGAGCCTTTTAACCATGATTTTGCATTTTGTGAAATGTTAGACCAGGCACCTGCCACTGGAGGAGCATAGCTGTTTCACTCAAGCTGAAGAAATCTTATTGAAAGACAAACACCTGGCCCGAGGCCACTAAGATGTGTAACTTTTCCTTATTCTTTCACTTTGGAACTAAAGAACTCTCACAGTTCAGGCTCTGTGAACTGAGTCAGGAGCTTCAGGAGACCTTTTAGCTAGCCAAGTGTAACTTCTTGCAGAGATAGTGAGTTCCACTTCCTTGCATCCTCCATTGGGTAACAGACCTTCTCTCCATGCCTAAGGCTAGACAGTTTCTTGACTGGACCTGAGGGGAAATGAATTATCATGCCTGAAACTAGAAATTCAGCATGTCCTTGGTTATTCATTTAATCTTTCCATGAGTATTTGAGGGAGTCCCTCTGAAGGGCCAGGCACTGATCCAGAGCCACAACAATGTATACAGGAGATGGAGGTCTCTTCTCTCCTGGATCTTGAATTCTGGTGCAGGGATATGAAAAGTAAAAGATGTAGTATGTCAATAGATCATAGGCAATTCAGAAAGGAAAAAGTGGAGGAGGAGAGGGATACTGGGGTAGGGGTTGCTTCTCAGGGGCAGGTTGCAGCCTTGAATAATGTCGTCATCACACCCTGTAGTTAATTTCCCTCTGACTGCCTGGTTCTCTAATTAGATCATAAGCTCAGACAAGATTGGGGCTCTGGTATGCTCAACTCCTTGCTCAGGGACCAGCAGGCATATAGAAACAGATCATATTAACATCCTTATGAACTTTCTTAAAGCATTTTCTAAGATATGCACAGACAGGGGTGATTAATTTAGGAAAAGTCATACAAACTTTTGTAAAACATTTCTTTGTTTATACTTGCTTAAATAAAACATTTCCCTGTATGACTCTAATCTCACCTCTTCCCCCATCTATGAAATTAGGGTTGGGCAGGTACAGTTGGAGTTCTAGTGTGTCTTCCATTTTTTTATACAATTGCTTTTTCTTAAGAACTCTATTAAAATATTATATATATTGGGCTGGGGTTGTGGCTCCACGGTGGAAAGCTTGCCTAGCATGTGAGAGGCCCTGGGTTCAATCCTTAGCACTGGGTAGGTGAATATGGTAAAGCTATTGTGTCCAACTACAACTAAAAAAAAGTATTAAAATATATATATTTATATCTGTGTGTGTACATATATGTGTGTGTATATATATATGTATATTTTTTTCCCCTAAGTGAAGTGTCCACAGAATTATTGGTAGTTAAGTTGCTAATTTGGAGCGTGGCCATGTTATGATGGAGTGATCTGGTTCTCCTTCTGCCTTTCTCCAGCCTTTCAAAGACTTCCACAGAGTGAGAGGGTTTCCCAAGGTCTGAATGGAGACCTTTATTTTTCTAATGTTCTCCCAGAAGATACCCGTGAAGACTATATCTGTTATGCCAGATTTAATCACACTCAAACTATACAGCAAAAACAACCTATTTCTGTGAAGGTAGTTTCAGGTAAGAGTTCATTTCCAAATCTTCCTTTCAGTGATGTTTACACATGTGAAAAATTATAAACCATTAAATACTACTGAGATAAATAGGCTCATTGATTAGGAAACTACCTGTGAAGGATCACTAGTGGTGGCAGATGGAAAGAGCATGAGTATCCTAAATACTGTATGGTGTGATTGCCATTACTGTTTCCATGATGACCTTCTGAATCACTTGGTATTCTGAACATCGATGTGTACTTTATGCCCCACAATGCCTTTTATTTGACAATCTTGCTGCGTAAGTCACAGATTTACATATTACTGGTTGGGGGTGGCTGAGTGAATTAATAATGAGTTAGTCATATACAGTGTTAAGCACCATTTTTACATGGTAGGGATGGTACTTAGCACAGCTGTATACCTTTGTTTTTGTTGCCCAGTGGTTTTTGACCCCTCTCCCCTACTTTTGTGCCCTCTTCATAATATTCTGTTTATTTCAGTGGATGAATTGAATGACACTATAGCTGCTAATTTGAGTGACACTGAGTTTAATGGTGGTGAGTCATGGTGATTGTAACTGATTTTCTCCTTCATTGTAGACTTTAGTTCACTAACTTCACCTCCATGGCTATTTAACCTTATTTATTTATGAAATTTCTAGTTATATGTTTAGTACCACTAGTTTCAATGTGTGTTTCCTATAAAATTTAGTTGTAAACTTTCAAGCATGTCACTAAAACATTTTCCATGGTGTCTGTATAATAATGAAACTTGTTTTTAACTGTTCTCATGTAAAAGAACCATTTCACTTGATCTGGATAAAATCTTTCATATATGTTTTGAATTATATTTTCCATTTTTTTTGTCTTATTTATAAACTTTTCTCATGAACTAAATAAGAGTCGACTGGTGTATTAACCTGCTAGAATACGTCTACATCAAAGCTTTTAGTGACTAACATTAAGTGGATTCCATAGTAAATCATCACATTTCCAATTCATTTTCACATGACATTATGCAATACAAATAGTAATACTATTTCTCTGGGTTTTGTATGAAACCAAGTTACTATCTTCAGTGAAATTAAACTTAAAAAAAATAGAGCATTAAACTTCATTCTTTTAAATTGAAAAAAAAAATATTTCCTTAAGGGAAATGTGGTACTTCTATCAATAAAAATAATGAGTTCTGTATAGAGGGCCCTCTTAATTATCCAGAAGGCAGAAAACAGAATTTCTACTATATTAATTTTTCATACTTTAGATATGAACATTTTGGTATCAGTGACATAGCCCAACTCCTGCTATTTTATTTTGCTTCATTTATTTTAAATATACTCTTAAAAAAATATGGGCCTTAAGACCATTCCCAAAGTGACTTTAGAAAAGAAAATTTCCCCTAAAATCTCTAAATTCTTTAGAAAACTAATTTCTCCTTTTCTGATATTTAGTTTTTTCTTCTGAGAAATGAGAATAATTCATATATTACCTATTCATTCAGCTCTGATGAGCACCAAGTAGGTAATTTATTTAAGTTTGAAAATAGTGAAGAGCTATAGATTCTTAAGATGTTATAATTTCTACTTCAAGTTTTTCCAAGAGGCCTTCAGAAGTTAAGGTTATATTTTGCAGAGTTCATAAAAAAGTTGACCTGCATAAATATCCCTAAGATCTCTGAATTAAGACCTTCTTTATTTTGTCACTGAGGAAACTGGTTTTAATTTATCTAAGTCTACCATTATTCTTAACTTATGGCAAATAATTTGCCTGACCTCTGTCAGTAGTCCTCCAAGTTTGTTTTATTTTCTATAAACTTTTGAGTTTGGAAATTGATTTGGCTGTAAAGTTATCCCCAGTGTAAACCAAAGTACCTCTTCCATAATGACACCTTTTTGAAAAACCTAATGTCTTCTAGAAGATAGACAGTTAATTTTGTTTTTGAGCTGAGCACTAATCTTAAGGGATATATAGTTTGATAACATAATTTTCCTTTCAATGTTAACATTTTGAAATTTGTCAATCCACAGAAAATTTGTAAAACCCTAACCTAGATTAAAAGGATTTACAAAAGGAAAATAGTCCTTTACTACAACTTGAGCTTATGCAACCCAAATTATTTGTATTTGTATTTTCCTGTTTCAATGAGTAAGTGGATGTAGTTTAACAAATTTCATAATCAATGCTAAATAGTTTTGAAAAGGGATTAGAATTTTAGACAGGTTTTTTTTTTTTTTGACAGTGACTGCATTTCTGGAAATATATATTCATAATTTTTAATGCATATTTATTTTCTTCTTTGCAGCTAAATCAAGTAGAGAGAGGCCACCAACATTTTTAACTCCAGAAGGCAATGCAAGTCACAAAGAGGAATTAAGAGGAAATGTGCTTTCACTGGAGTGCATTGCAGAAGGCCTGTGAGTTCACACACTGCCCTGATGTACATTTCTTATAAAAAAATAGTAGACTGGTGGAGAAGCATTACTATCATAGGAGGAGTCATTGTCATACTAATCTCATCAAGCATCAATTAATTTCCAAAGTAGAGTGCATGATTCGCATTATTCAAATAAATCACTACTGTAGTAGTGTTTGCATTGAAATAAGTATCAGTAGTTACCTCATGATTGCTATGTTATAATAAGGAGATATAATTTTGCTATTTTGTAAGAAACTATTTTCTAAAAACTTAGTGGCTTAAAAATAATAGCTGTTTACTATTGATCCTTTGTCTGGAGGTCTGCAGGGAAATTTTACTGTAAGTTGAACATGCTCATGCATCTGCTAGGCAACTCAGCAGAGGGTTTGTGACTCTCAGGGTCTGCTGGTTGTTGGCCTAGCTCTTGGTTGCAAGTTTCATCCTGGCTTGTTCTCCTAACAACAGAAACTCACCAGGCATCTTAGGGCCTAGCCTCATAACTAGCACATTGTCCCTTCCATTCCTTCCTATTAACAGGTCACAAGGCCAAACCTTGGTTCTTTGAAATGTCTCATCTGTGCACATCTCAGAACTGATGTGCCTGTGACAGGCATTGCAAAGACCTCACCTAGACACAAAAGCAACTATTAGGATGGGTCTATATTACAGGCGAGTTTCTACACAGTCCCTGGCTAGAGCAAGTGCCTCGATAGGAAAATATCCTCTAACAGCCTTGAATGGGATCCCAGAAGCATGCTGCCTTCACAGTTTGTGATCCATGCTATTCTTGACCTGGTAACTTAGTGGCCTGATCTTGTCTGAGTCCAGGAATAACTACTTCAGGAAGCATTTGGAGGCCTCTGCTGGCCAAGTCAGGAAATCACACTATATATGACAGTTCCTTAGACTGAATACTAGCAACAACCTCCTTTAAAGATATGTTAAAAATCTATCTTTTCGGGCTGGGGATGTGGCTCAAGCGGTAGCACGCTTGCCAGGCATGTGTGCGGCCCGGGTTCGATCCTCAGCACCACATACAAACAAAGATGTTGTGACTGCCGAAAACTTAAAAATAAATATTGAAATTCTCTCTCTCTCTTCTCTCTCTCTCTGTCTCTCTCTCTTTAATTTAAAAAAAAAATCCATCTTTTCCACCAGAAATAAAAAAGAAAAAAGTCCGATTTTTATTATTTTGTTAGAAAGTAGCTTAATCTCCAACCTCCAACCTACTGGAGTAGAATTACCTATTCTGAAATTTGGTGCCTCATTTTTCCACAAATGATTTGCAGGTTGTGTATTCTTTATCCAAAATGCTTGGAACCAGAAGTGTTTTGGATTTCATATCTTCTTTTTAAATTTTGTTATACTTATATAGACTTTACTCATTGAATGCTAACATGACACTTAAAACATTTCAAATTTTGGAGTATTTGGATTTAGGCTTTTTGATTAAGTATGCTCAACCTATATTATATAAAATATGAAATAAAGTAAGGTTGGTCTTTGGAAATTTCACAATATTCCTAAAGGAATTTCTAAAACTCTGGAATGTTATAAAACCAAGATTGGAACTCTATCTCTTACAGAACAACAAACTTTAAACCCAAAGAATCAAAACATTCCAAATTTGGAACAATTGCTCAATAGAGTAGCAGTCCTCCAAAATGAGTCATGGCTCTTCGAAGGGGAAACTATGATATTATGTTTCTATCCCCATTCCCCTTTCATCTTCAGATCATATGAAATTCAAATTAGTCTAACTATTAGAGAACAGTTTATGTTTTCAGGTTCCACATGATATAGTTGTTCAAATTTCAAAATGATTTCTCATCTTCTACCTCTTTTTATATGCACAACATGTTTAATTAGAAGCTATTTCATCAAATATATATTATTTCAGTAATTACTCAATTATTTCTATTCAATCCAGACCAATACTATAAACTATCAGTTAAATCAACTTGCATTTCTAATGACAAGTATTATGATCTTCCTGAGGTCTGGACCAAACTTTATCATTACCTTCCCAGCACATAACTCAGTGCTCTGTGTCTAGTTCAGTGCTTAGGAATTGTTTGTATTGAATGGATCTTTATTTTGTCCTCATGAAAACCTTGTGAAATCATTAGATCAGGTCGTGCAACTAAGGAAACTAAGACCCCAAAGGGTCAGGGATCCAAAATCAGAGAGAATTTTAAGGACAAGGCTGGAACTTGGAAGATTTAACTTCAAGCCTATATCCTGGCTTTTTATCTATTTCCATATTTCAGGGTTTAGTAAGAAGCATAGGTGGTTGGACACACCTGTAATCCCAGGTTTTCAGGAGGCTGAGGCAAGAGGATGGCAAAGCAAAGACCAGCTCTGGCCATTTAACAAGAACCCATTTCAAAATCAAGAATAAAAAGGACTGAGAATGGAGCTCAGTGGTAGAGCACCCTTGAGTTCAATCTCTAGTACCATCAAAGAAGTAGAAAAGATAGAAAAAACACAGCTGAATGAGAGATGATATAATATACAAATTTGATCTATTAACAATTGATATAATAATATTTTTAACTATCACTAGTAAAGAAATTAAGGAAAAAATACTAATCCTCTAATCACATAATTCATGTCATTAATTAGCCTGTTATAAAATAGAAAAGTTCTTATTGTTTGCTATGGAAATGTGTGAAAGTCTGGGGACACAGATATATTTGTGAGCCTTTTCTCAGTACTTTTTTTTTTTTTTTGCATGGGGAGTACTGGGGATTGAACCAGGGGTGCTTCACCACTAAGCTATATCCCCATTGCCATTTGTATTTTTTATTTTAAGATAGGGTTTTGCTAAGTTGCCAAGGTTGGCCTTGAATTCATAATTCTCCTGCCTCAATTTCCCAAATTGCTGGGATTACAGGCATGTACCACCATACCCAGTTTCTCTGTACATTTTTACCTTTAGCTAATGAAAAAATATAGCTCAATATCATTGATTTAATTGAAATTCTCTTGATATATACCCTCATGTAAAAATACCTGGGAGCTCCTCATTGATAAGGATTTTGAAGAAAATACTTAGGTCCCTTCGGTAAAACAGCTTATCATAGCAGCACTGCATCACTGAAGGCAAAGTTTATGGTGTGCCATAAATTAGTATAGTTCTGGTTATGTGAAAATGGTATCTTACCATTTTAAATGTAGGTTTTGAGCATTATTTATAAAAGTGTGATGCTAAAGAATTTGTTGTACAATTGCATGAAAACTCGCCCTCAAAAGTAGTCACATTTTTTGTAACATCATTGTTTATCCCATCAGGCCTACCCCAATTATTTACTGGATAAAAGAAGATGGAATACTACCCATCAACCGGACATTTTATCGGAACTTTAAGAAAACCTTGCAGATTATTCATGTTACAGAAGCGGATTCTGGGAATTACCAGTGTATAGCCAAAAATGCATTAGGAGCCATCTATCATACCATTTCTGTCACAGTTAAAGGTAAATTATTATTTAAGATGCATTCCTCTTGCTTTCATACAATGACCTGATACTTCAATTTAATATACCTTTGATAATGTTCTTCAGTAATGATGAATGTAAATTTATATCAGCATTCACAGTACCTTGAATCTCTTTTCATTGCTATTGAGAATGCATCTACACCAGGTTAAAAATTTGCTCCTTCAAATCTTCCTTACAGAATTCCATTTAATAAATATAGAAGGAATGAGGAAAATACAAAAATCACCATTATCCCATAAGGGCAACTGCTATAGGCAAGGTTCACTGATGAACATTAAAATTAATGGGTTACCTTTTGAGGAGAAAAAGAGGATATTTCTATAGCTTCAAAATGTTTCTCTTCCCTAAAAACATGAATAACTGGGGGAATTTTAGCATGTCCACTGTTTTTTTTTAATATTCCTTTCTTGAGGAGATGGAACTTACTTCCCTTCTCCTGGGCACACTTAATGACTCACAATGAACAAAGTGTGGAATGCTGGAGAATACTAATTTTGCAGTGGAGACATTTGGCAGACACCACCTTAACCAAGTCATGAAAGTGAACATCACCAAGAAGTCGTGTTGATCTCATGTCCATCCTCAATATGGTACAACAAGTTGGTTCATTCCTTTGGTGGTATTCTTAAAACCAAAAACTTCAGCTAATCATGAGATAACATCAGGAAAACCTTTGTTGGAAGACATCTACCAAATAACTATCATTGTAATAGTCATGAAAGACTAAGAAACTGTCTGATTGGAGGAGGTAAGGACCTACCTATAAAGACTCAATACAGGGATGGGGATGTGGCTCAAGTGGTAGCGCGCTCGCCTGGCATGCGTGCGGCCCGGGTTCGATCCTCAGCACCACATACAAACAAAGATGTTGTGTCTGCCAATAACTAAAAAAATAAATATTAAAAAAATTCTCTCTCTCTCTCTCTCTCCTTCTCTCTCTCTCTCTCTCTTTAAAAAAAAAAGACTCAATACAATGTGGTATCTGAGACAGGATCCTAGAATAGAAATAAGACATTAGTGCAGAAAAGAGGGAAATCCAAACAAAGTGTAGAGTGTAGTTAATAGTATTGCATTGATGTTAATTTCTTGTTTTGATAACTGCACTTTGCTTATAATAAGATGTTGACATCAGAGGAAACTGAATGAAGGATGTATGGAAACATAATATATTACCTTTGTAGCTTTTCAAGAATGAAAATTTTCTCAAGGGGCTTCCTAATTTTATAATTTTATGTAATTTGCAGGGCTCAGAATTTAAATTCATTTTTCTTAACCTTTCCTATACCTGTAAATTACTTTAAAACCTCAGATAAATCTGACACCTCTCTGATGTCCAATAGATTTAAATATAAAATGAAATTTGTGTCAAACAGGTCTAGAGTGTGTTTAAACATTCAGGGAATCTCTTTAAACATCCTTTTGAAAATCTAAAAGTTTCAAGCATTACTATTCACTTTAAAAAAAATGAGACTAACAGTGTTTTGCAAAATAACTATTTTTATTACTGAAATAGTTCAACATATTCTTTTGCTATTATACTTATATGATTCATATTTTGATTTTTTTCTCTTCTTTTAATAAAGCGGCCCCTTACTGGATCATGGCACCTCAAAATCTTGTGCTGTCCCCAGGAGAGGATGGGACCCTGATCTGTAGAGCTAATGGCAACCCCAAACCCAGAATTAGCTGGTTAACAAATGGAGTCCCAATAGAAAGTAAGTTTCTTTGATTGACTGTAGTTGCAGGATATTTTCAAAGCATATCTATTTCTTACCAGTGAACAAATGGTGAAATTTCTCTGATCAAGGAAGAAAGCCATATAGAAGTTAAACAGATGTGCTGAATGATCTTTAAAGTTTCATTTCATTACCTTTAGATATTCATTATGACTTTGAGTAATTTATATTATTAAAATAGTGGTGTGTGTGTGTGTGTGTAAACATGCCTGTGTTGACTGGGACTTGGCAATACTTCTGTTTGTTACCTTATAACATGGAAAGAGTGACATGGCCAGAAATACACATCACCAAAAATGTTCATATTATCTTCTATAATCAAACATCAAGTGATTTATGGAAAAAATCATAGGAATCAGAAGAGACAGGCAAGGAGAGTAGCCCTAGAGCCAATGGATCTAACAAGAATAAGAAGCACAGCTGTCTTACTTTCAAGAGTTTTTAGTCCTGAGTGTAGCCCAGATGTTCCCACATTCTCCAATCTTTAGAGATCACCATCCTATTTAACATATAAAGAACACATCCCCTGGTCTGATCTTATGTAGGATGCTCAATTGGTTGCAAGCTGACCTTCCCTGAGTATTGCCTAGATCACCCCTGAGTGATGCCTACATACCCTGGCTGTGCCTGTCACCTACAGCCACCTTCCTTGTTCAGCTCCACTCCCAGCTTGTTCTTATTAGCCAGGTTTTCCCAAGCTGCTGCTATGCTGCCCACAATGGTCCTCCAAAATGTGGCCACAGGCCCTCCCATTAATCTCCTAAGACCAGACTTTCAAAAACTTGGTTAGAGGCTTGAAGATAGTAGAAGGGAACAATAGCAAAGGGGGACAAAAACATCAAAATGGATATTGCCCCTCAATGCCCTTGAACTCCTGTGAACACAGCCCACTACCGTCATCTTCCTCCACCTACTCACCACGAATTGTTGCTGGCAGGGGAATCTCCAAACATTTTCTACTTCTTGGGGTCCAGATGTACTCTTAGATCCAGAGAGAGACAATCAGTTTCTTCTTCAAATCCAGCCTCAGTTCACCTCCCAGTCAATGTCACAGTCATCCACAAAGATATTGCAGACAATATCTGCATAATAAAGGCAACTTTCAGCTTATGGTAGAAAGCAGCTCGACCCCTGATTGCCTCTAAGTCAGAGTCAAATATTGATTCCGCTTCTACATAATCAAAAGGTCCATTGAACTGGCTTTCCTGAAACTTACTCTACCCACTAAGACTGATCTGAAAACAACCAGTATTTTTAAGATGGCACAAGTCCCTGTTTTTCATCATCAAGTGTGACAACTACAGGTTTAGACTGAGTAAATCACACCCTGTTCTGTAGTACTTTGGGGGAAGTCACTTGTGTCACAAAACATAGTAGTCATCAGATACTTCAAATTAGACAGCCTATGTTTATGCTCAGAGGAAATATGTTCCTAAGAGAAAACAGATTCTAAAAAGGCCAGTAAAAGGGGTTACAGTATTTCCACACCCAAGTTTAGTCATGATCAGGATAAGGAAAAGTGACATTACTTTGTGGTTGTATATAAGGAGGCTATTGCCACTCTCGGGGGGTTATGAGTGAAAATTGAGAGAAAAAGTGAAAGAAAGCCCAGAACTAAAGGAGGTTTTATGGTAATGTGACTTTCTTAGGGATACATACAGAATAGTGGTAAGTGATGGAGCTTGTTCAGCACTTTTGCACCATGTTTTTGTTTTCTGTTTTTGCGACTCAGAGGTTCTTTGTGATTTATGGAAGGTTAAATATGCTTCTGAGAGCTAGACTCAGCAAAACACACAAGTGGGAGGGAATTCCCATCTAGCCACTCAGTAGGGAAAATGGGAAACCTGGGGATACTGACGATTAAACTCTCACGTTCAGCAGTCAGAATGCAGCCCTAAGCAGGGAAAATTGAGATAAGGGTAAGAGATTAAATAATGAGGCTGCTCTTTTCCCCTGATTTGCTTATTGTCCTTCCAAATTGGCTCTTAGTCTTTTCCTGCTGGTATAATCTAGTATCTTAGACTGGATAATTTATAAACAACAGAAATGTATTGCTCATGGTTTTGTAGTCTAGGAAGTCCAAGATGAAGGTTCCCACAGAATTGTTGTCTGGTTAGGGCCTGTGCCTTCTGTGTGTGCTCACACGGCGAAAGGTGAAAACACGCTCTCTCAAACTTTTTATAAGGCACTTTAACCCCATTCAAGAGTGGGGAACCTTCATGACCTAATCACTTCCCAGAGTCCTCACCTCAGTACTCCCTCCATGGGGGTTAGGTTTCAATGTGGGAGTTTAGGTTTCAAGGTATGAATTCTGGAGAGCCACAGACATTCAGATCACAGCACCAGTGTAAGCAGCACCTTTGAGGGAAGCCTGTACTATAGTTGTGTTAAGAACTTTGAAAATGCACTCATAGATTCTCCCTTTTAAACATATTGTTTTGAGGGAGGATTAGCTACAAAAGGCTTTGGTGGAAGAAGGCAGTGGTCCCTGAGAGACAATTTAGTCCCTTCTTCTTTAACACTAAATCATCCAAATAGGTCTAGAGCAGAAAGAGTCAGGACAGGCTTTCTCAAATCAGCTTCCAAATAAATTCATCTCTTCCATCCCAAAAGTATTCTTTAAATCCCCTTGGGACAGAAAAGAAAGGGGGCCAAGAAGACATGGGAATTCTGTAGCTCCTACAGAGCTGGGGTGCCCTGGCCTCTGGTGTGCAGCCAGAGCAGTCGCTCTAGAGTTTGCACTGTGGGGAACACCACAGTGTGGCCTCAAAGCAAGGAGCTAGGCCCTCAGGTGGTGCTGGGAGTAGGTGCTGTGTCTACACCAAGGTGATGGGAAGCTTTCCTGAAGGTGTTCAAGACGGACATGCGTGGATTACTGTGTGGACTTCCCAGAACTGAAAGGTGATGGACTTGCAGGACCCCTACACAATGATACTGCTGAGGCACAATTGTTCCCCACTCCTGGCTCTCAGTGGCTGGTCCACATACAACTTCTGCTGAGTAGTCTCTTGGGTAGATACTGAGCCTTAAGTAGCTAAGTTAAAGTGAACATGCCCCCACTGTAGATTGGCATCTCCTAATTCAAAATAAGGAATAAATGAGGAAGAAAACTGCTAAAAAAAAATTCAGTGGATGCTTGAGCTTCTCCTTTCTACCCTGCTTGGTAGTTACCACATGAATTTAAAGACCGCCCCCAAACAGAATTGTCTTGAGATTTGTGGACCATTCTGAAAACAGCTTGTTTCTCATCCATAGCTTGTTGAGTTGTGTTCCATACAGATGCATCCAGCATTGCTGGAATATAGGGGAAGGAAGGCAGAGAGATATGAGAAGGCGAAGATAGGACCAATAGCAAAATCTGCTGCCATATACGGAGGCACAAATGAGCCTTGTAAGGATTATCAGCCAGAATAGACCCCAGAAGTTGGCTGTGGGCACCAGCTGGCTTGCTGGCAACGCCTACTATCCAAGAGACTGCAGAAACTGTGGGTGGACCGGCAGCTTGGACCAGGGTACAGCTGTGCCTCTGCAATACCATTGTATAAGAAGCCATGCAGTGTCCCTGCCAGGTGCCTGAGGTCTATCCCCTGTGTCACCCAGCAGACACACTGTCAGGGGCCCATACTGCCAGACACACAGACTCCCACCCCTGCTCTGTGGGCTATCACTCCAAAGACACTGACTGCCTCCTGTGCCTCTGCAGGCTCTGGCTGCCAAGTAGACACAAATATTGTAAAAGGAGAAGCAGGATCAGGTCAAGGGAGGGGTAAGACGAGATCTGCTAGCAAAATTAGTTGTTATTGGTTTGTGACTGTGCACTTCAGATCTGGAAACTTCTATTTTACAAACTGAAAGGATCAATTCCAAATCACCTGCGCAAGTTATCTCAATGGCTTCTAAAGCTCTGTCCCACTGGGTCTGTCTAAATTATTGACAACTTTCCTTGAGGTAACTAATAGATTATATTAAATATGAGATTTGTCCACAAACTACCCAGAATGTTTACAAAACAATCTACAGAAGTAAAAAAATAACACAGCTGTAAGAACTGGTGCCAAAGAACTTGATTTTACTGTGCAGCCTGCAGTGTCTGAGAGGATAGGGAGCTGAACTCTATCTAGAACAAGAAAGAAAAAGAACTTGCTGACAGCAGGTTGGATAAAGCATTGCTGTACTCTCTCCAGAATAGATAAGTGCTCATAAGTTCCTCTTCTCCTCCCTTCCTTCCCCACTGGAGAGTCCATGCCACATCACCATGCCATCCTGGTGATAACCCCCAAGGCCAAGGCTGTGGACTCCATAATTCCTGTCTCTGTCCCAGGAGGTAGTGGGAGAGTTTGATGCCTGCAGTTCTTTTATCATCTCCTATGTGAGTTGTGTTAGATCTAAGGCCATTCAGCATGGAACATGTATAATATCACATTCTTAGGTTGAAAGGCTTCTTTTCTCTCAGATATGAGAAGGGAAAAGAACAAAGGTGACAAGAAAGGGCAGGAGATATCTTCCTGCCACAATCACATATTTCACTCATACTGAAAGCCAGTAACACATAGTAAGCTGCCAGGGAATGAGGCCCACTAGAGGATATTCCTGAGATTCTGTCAAAGCATCTTCCTTCTTCCTTTTCTCAAAGGTAAAGGGCTTGGTTGTTTACCCTTAAGGGGATGGAATAGGTAGAAGACAAATAAAATTCAACTCTATCCAAAGATTGATTCTACAATATTCCTGAATGATCATAATTCCAGGAAAGTTTATAAAGTTGACTACTTCAGAAAACCTCAGCATTAATTTCCCTTAAAGAAACCATTAAGCTCTCCTGTCTGTAGTTTCCCATATCCAAAATGCATATACTATCTGATTAACCTCTTTCATAAAGTTCTTTGTAAAATTAATTATGAATAGTTACTAAAAAACATTATTAAAAAGTTATTAAAAAGCTATTATTCTACTTCTGGACCTTACTTTTGGGGCTTCAAGTTATATGTGCTAATTCTGTGCCTTTAAATGTCTTTCTCCACATGTTCGTTTACAACAATAGAAATTGGTTGTTCCTAGGATGAATTATTACTCCTTTAGGTAATTTGGGTGTGTAAGCTGGTAAGTTACTCCCACCCACGAGCCAACGCACAGTGTCCCAGGGCTTCAGATGTCTCTGCACTAGTGATTTCATTCTATGTCCAGCTACCAACTGAGTTTCCATATGTCACTGTGGTAGTTTCTGATTTTATTTGCAGTTTTTAATAAGTGCTTAAGGAAAATGTAGTCCAAACTTCCATGGAGAGAAAGAGATTTGTGTAATCATTACTTATACTAAAACAGTTTGTTTTATTCCTAAATACTTTGCCAAAAGTAAATATTTGAAGAGTGCTCCATTTAGTATAAACAAGGCAGATACAGTCAGATGGCTTTCCAGAAACGATATCTTCCCAAAGAGTTGATACCAAAGAAAAACACTACTCTGAGCTACAGAAATGAGGTATGTTTGTGATTGATGAATCTCCACTTGGGAAAAATTATTCTTCTAGCTTTGTCATTTGAGTTTTGTCTTCCATAGTCATGGTAGTATACCTTTTATTATTATTATTATTATGATTATGTGGCTTTCTTAAGAGTGTAATATACTCAAGGAATTTGAGGATCTTTGATTACACAGTCTGCTACCCATCCAGGAAGATTTGGCCCAGAGATCTGTGCTGAAATACGTGTCACTGTATTACACTGCCTGGCATAGCCACAGAAGTACTTAAGAGTGGGTATGTGGCTGGCATTGGCATCCCTTTGAAGAGTTCCAACACTGAGTAGACAAGTGCTGGGTCCACAAGGTCTAAGAATAACCCACAGAGAAATCTCCAGAAATGCTGCTGTGTGTTCCAGCATTGAGGCAGTGGATGGGTATCCCTGAGAGCGTGAGTCAGAAAGGCCCAATGGTACAAGATGAGCATCTAGGACAAAGAGCACAGCTGTCCTAACATACACCACCTTCTTAGGTCCAAGGCTGCCCATCAGCTTCACTTCACAGTCCAATGTGACATTCCTATCATTTATTAATGAATCCATAGCCTGTTGAAAATTATGACTTGTGTTTGTCTTCTGGTTGGGAGAAATGTTCCTTAAGGCAATTTTTGAAGTGATTAAAGTCAAAACCAGCAAATGTGAGCTAAGAAATCAATTCAAAATATTTTAACACACCCTCACCACTAACTGAGCCAATGAAAATACCTAAAATGATTTTATAAGTTAGCTATTAATTGTGATCAGTGTCATACAATTACTTTTGTAAAAAATACCTCTCATGCTTGCTCAGGAATGAAGGCATTAATCTGTCCATGAAGAGTAGTTACTGAATCGGAGTTTTGAGAATCCTTGGAAGCCAAAAACTTTGTTCTAATCTTTAATTTATGGTGCATTTTTAGTATATTCTGGTCTGAAACATCTGAAAGATCTTCAGTCTATAAATGTGATAGAATATGTAGCTGGACAGGGTGTTGGACAGGGTGGTACACACCTGTAATCCCAGCTTCTCGCCAGGCTAACACAGGAGAATCAACAGTTCAAAGACAGCCTCTGCAATTTATCAATAACCTGTCTCAAAATAGAAAAGAAAATTAAGGGCTGGAAATGTGACTCAGTAGGAAAGTACCTCTGGGTTCCATCCCTAGTACTGGAAAAATAAACTGAAAGAATATGTGGTAGGCAAATTCATGCCCTGCCCCCTCCACATCCTAATCCATGGAAGCTGTGAATATGTTACTTTACATGGCAAAAGAAACTTTGCACATTAATTAAGGTTAAGGCCTTGAAATGTGGAGATTATCCTGAATTATCTGGTTTGGACCCAATTTAATGACAGAAGTCCTCAAAAGCAAAGTTTTTTTTTCCTGGCTGTTGTCGAAGAGAACTATGACTACAGAAGAAAGATTGAAGAGATGCAATACTGATAGCTTTAAGGATGGAGGAGAAGACCATGGGCCTGCTGGTACCTTGATTTTAGTTTATTGGGACGCTTGTTAGACTTCCAATCTACAGAACTAAATGATTGTTAATTTATGCTGTCTTAAGCCACTAAGTTTGTGGTGAATTGTTGCATTAACAGTAAAAGTCTATTGTAGAATGAGTGAGCAAAATACTTTGAGTATGTATAATAAAATGATGAATAACTATAGTTTGTTTTTTTAATTAAAAGTCAATAGGCCACATATAAACCAATATTTCTTTATTTCAGAGTGATAAAGGAGTCTCAGTGCATCAATAAATATGTCTTGGATGCACATTCTTTTTGTATCATCAAAGGGATAAGATGGTGTTTAGAATGAAAGTAAAGCTCTCTTAGCTAGTTCAAGTTGCAAAGTTCAGAAAAAAATGGTGCAGTTATTTAGTTTTGATTTGGATCTGTGTGCTGAGACAGTGTACTTTCAAAGCCATGTAAGACCATAACCTACAGTTTAGCATTCACAGAAAAAAAAGGAATTCATCTCTAATCGTACAGCAGTTCCAAATTGCTGGGCATGCCTTGGACTAAATCCTCACATATTCTATTACCAGCCAGCTCTATCCCACTTCAGTAAGGATCAACCTCACTCTTTGCATCTTCAAAGTACTTGAGGGATTTAGCTGAAAAGGCTTCCTTTAAGAGAAATTTTACACAACTGATTTCTACTTTAGCTCCAGGAGTTTTCAAAGCAGGAAAGTGAATATTTTCACATTTGATTGCTAGTCTTATACTTAGTTATGTACTTGTTTGTTCCAAGAAGGGGTTCTTAAAAGTGACAGGTTTATATGTGCTGGAGTGACTGTAGTTTTTGCAAAGCGGTTGTTACTTTTTTTCATGGTTAACTGGCCTCCTCTTAAGTATCCACAGTCTCTTTGTGAACGAAACTATATTTTTTTCTGAATTTGTGCAATTTTCATCCAAACTTGTGCTTGCTTTTCTGCACCTCTCAAAATAATATTTAGTGTTATAGAACTAATCTGCTTAAGACTAAATGAATACTGTGCTTATACCTAAACACCATGTGGCAACTAAATTCTGAGTTCGAAAAAAAAATAGATTCTGCCTGGATTCTAGTCTTCTTCTTGCTTCATATGCCTAGAGCAGTCTGTGTTTCTGTCCTACTTATACAATGTAGACCTTGGGATTTATAAGTTTAAAATGTATCTTTTAAGGAAAAAGAAATATATAATACACTTTCTATTTTTAAACCCAACAGTTGCTCCTGATGACCCCAGCAGAAAAATAGATGGTGATACCATTATTTTTTCAAATGTTCAAGAAAGATCAAGTGCAGTTTATCAGTGCAATGCCTCTAATGAATATGGATATTTATTGGCAAATGCATTTGTAAATGTGCTCGGTAAGCTCTCCCTTTATTAAAGACATGGCAAATTAAATTAATGTCTACTATTATTTTCTACTCACTCAGCAAAAATATATTGAGCTTCTATTAGATGCAATGCACAGTTCTTGGAACTATAAGGAATATATGAAGGTGGATAAGATAAAATATTTGGCCTAAAGAATATCAGTCAAGTCTTAATGTTCTTTCATAACACAGTTGGCATAATGGCAATTTTTCATTGTAGAAAATAATCAAATAGGCTAGTCCATTCACAGATGATTACAGTGTTTAATCCCCCAAAAGGAAAATAGCTTTTGTCTGCCATTAGCAACTAAATAACCCTGCTCTTCTGTCCTTAGAAACTGACTATTTGAATAACAATTTCATGATTCTGAGTTTTTGAAAATGAACTATTAATTTTAATGCTTGGCCATTATCCAAATCATAGATGTACATTAACTTAATTCATTAAAATATGTTCAGAAAACTATGACAATGTAGAACTCACGCATATTTTGAAATGGGTGGTTTATGTGAAGGTTGCATTTCTCATACTGGGCAAAAAAAAATCCACACTTGTTCAAATTTATGCAAAAGTGTTCTTATGGTACCAAGCAGTCATACTTCAACTCTTAAGATTACTCTTCTCTCTTTTCAAACAAAATTAATACCAGGAAGCTGGTCGATACTTATTATTTTTCTTCATGTTGAAATGAAGGTGATTAATCACATAGCTAAGTGGTTAAGATATTGGTGGATGTTGAAGCTTTGACTTCTGTTTTTTTGTTTGTTTTTTTCTCTCTACTTCTATATATTCCATTTTAGTTTCTTCATATAAATGATATTCTGCAGTACTTGTCTTTCTGAGTCTGGCTTGTTTCATTTCTCATAATGTCTTCCAGTTTCACCCATGTTGTCACAAATGACAGAATTGGCTTCTTGTTTAATAGTAGCCCTTCTAATAGTTATCCGGTGATAGGTATGTCATTTTGGTTAAAGTTGGCATTTTTCTGATGATTGGTGATCTTGAGCGTTTTTTAATATACCTCTTGGTCATTTGCATGTCTTTCTTAGTTAATTTAGGTCCTTGGCTCATCTTTTAATTGAATTATTTGTTTTCACATATCATTTGAGTTGTTTGAGCTCCTTATATATTTGTATGTTAGTCCCTCACCAGATGTATGGTATATAAACATTCTCTCCCTTCTGTTGATTGTCTCTTCACTGTGTTTTCTTGACTGTAAGAAGCTTTTTAGTCCTCTCTCTATATAAGTCACCACACTCATCACTCTGATTTTTATATCAGCTTATTTGTTCCTCACCATTCCCACTCAGTGGGGTGATGATGCATCAATCATTCAAAGAAAATACACTAGGCCATTATTTTTGTGCCAGACACTGTGCTGAGGACAAAAAGAAAGGAATTTTTTTTTTTCCCACCACAACTGGTAGTGTCATACCTGATAGGAACATAAAGGAAGAAACATATTGGTTGTGCTATACCATAAACTTTAATGACCTTAATACAAAATGCAGTAAATACACTGTAAACCTAAAATGTGTTCTAATACTCATTGTGCCGTTTAAATGTTTTTAGCTGAGCCACCACGAATCCTCACATCTGCAAATACACTCTACCAGGTCATTGCCAACAGGCCTGCTTTGCTAGATTGTGTCTTCTTTGGGTCTCCTCTGCCTACCATTGAGTGGTAAGTAGTGGCCCTATTTGTTGTTAACCACTTGCATTTGCTAAAGCTTCCACATTTTTAACATGCTGGGCTTTAGTCAGAGAACAAACAGGAGAAACACACTGCAAAATCCATCATACTATTAACCATTGAATTCATTCATTCATGCACAAATATTTATTAACTTCTTGTTCTGTGCTACATACTTTCACACATATAACCTATTTAGCAGCACATTCTACCAACCACAAAGCTAGTAAATGTGTTTTTTTAAAAAATTTAAGATTTAAGGTTGCTTTATTTTAAATGCCATGAACATCACCTGGGACTTCATGAACAGTGACTGGTGGCACTGGTTGGAAGTCTTCCCTTAATAATAAAACATCATGTAGTATGTGGGGGAGAGGTTATGGAAACTAAACAGAAATTATTACCACCAAGATTTCTCTGTAGTTCCTCTCCCACCAGGTCTTTCTGACTTGAGTCCAGCCAAGCTCTTCTGTGTCCTTTTACTTCCCACTTCAGACCAACCCCTGTCACACACCACTCCTGGTACACATCCTCCTCCTGGGAATACCTTGCTGGCTTTTAAGAGTTGGGGAGAGACAAGGCAAGTGCTGACAATGATTGGAACAGACATTTGTGAATCATCTGTGAGGTTCCAGATTCTGTACTGGACTTCAGCTACTGAGATGAGAATAAAGCCAAGCTTAGGATTAAAGGAAAATCTCCCCAGGCCCTCACCTTAACTACAGAGAACAGAAACCAGATGCTGGTGCAAATTTCCTCATGATGATGACAAGATTCACTCTTATATGATAGTTTGAATTTCCCTCATTTTTTCTCGTTCATCTTCACTTCTGCCATGTGACATATGGGTTTTTTTATTCTCCCTGAATATTTTTCTATTCAGACATTCAAAAACACAATCCGTATAACCTTGAAATCAAAATCCCTTTAAAATTGCAGCCTGTAGATAGAATTAAAAATACTTTACTGTGTGTATGTGGGGGGGGGATAAAAAGGAATAATCTTATCTCTACCTATTTTAGCACCTATTTATGATAAAATAGATAATAATATATTTATTAAATTATGTATCTCTCATGAAAATTATAATTTAAGACTTACATATTATTAGCCTAATTCTGCAAACACCATTTTTATTAAATTCTCTAGTCTTGTCTTCTCTTTATGTTTACCTCCTGACATTCAAGCATCAGTATGCTTGTGCAGATTCCATTTGTCTTTGAACTTGACACTGTACTGCAGATCATGGTTGTGTTGACCTTGATCATGGCATTTTATGTTTGACTCAAATTATGAGTCATTTTATTCTCATCATGATAACTTCTGTAATGAAGGTTTAAAGGAGCCAAAGGAAGTGCTCTTCGTGAAGACATTTATATTTTACATGAAAATGGAACTTTGGAAATTCCTGTGGCACAAAAGGATAGTTCAGGAACGTATACGTGTGTTGCAAGGAACAAATTAGGGATGGCAAAAAATGATGTTCACTTGGAAATCAAAGGTAAGGCAAAAGCCAGGAATTTTTTTAAAGTATTATGTAACTTTGAGCAACTTCTCCAGCTTGGCCAATGGCTAACAATAACTGGATTTCAGATCCAACGAGGATCATCAAACAGCCTGAATATGCTGTTGTACAAAGAGGCAGCACAGTATCCTTTGAATGCAAAGTGAAACATGATCACACCTTAGTCCCCACTGTCACATGGCTGAAGGACAACAGCGAGTTGCCCAACGATGAAAGGTATTTGAAGACAATTTTTCTTTCTTTCTGTTTTCTCGCTAAGTCGTTCTTGAGCTAAAGATTTGTTGTATAGTGACTTAATGGTGATGTTTTTAATTCTGAAGTCTACTGTGTGCAAAGTAAAGAGATTTTCTCCCTACTGTAAAATATTTGGACCAAAAAGGTATTGTGCAATTGAAATCAGACCCTGAGAATGTTTGTCTAGCTTTGTGTGTGTGTGTATGTGTGTCCTATGTAATTTGGGATGGGAAAAACCCTTCAGGCTTTGGACAACATCCATTGTATTGTACCTTAAACAGCAAAGTCTCAACAGATGTTTTCAGTCCCATTCTACAAAAAAAAAAAAAAAAGGAAAAAAAGCAGAAATATGATCTCTAAGCATCAGAGGGTAGAAATCCTTGTAGTACTTTAGTTTTTATTTGGAGAGTGAGTTTTCTTCTAATTTTTCCTAACACCATGGAGGGAAAAGGAAAAGCAAAAAACAAGTGTGTTGCAGTCCTTTAACTTGGACTTGAAGGAAAGTCATAGTGTTTTGTTTTCCAACTCAGGCCCTCAATAAACATGGTGAGTACACAGAGTTGGATATGTGCCTTAGCAATCACAGTGGCTACAGGTGTGCTGTATTCCAGTGGAAACAGTTTCCATAGTTTTCTTGCAGCTGATCTAAACCTGTGGTGCCTGAGTGGAGCCCTGTTGCTTGTGAATGTCCCCCAAAAAACCTTTTTGGCCTTTCAATCTAGTGCCCAGAGTTTCCAACTAGTTCTGTGCTTCAAGTGGCCAATTCTATTTGTGGGATCTGAGCTGATTATAAAGGAGAAGGAAATATGAATAAATGACCATCAGGTTAAGTCAGGTGAACTTTAACTTGGAAATTACCTCAGAAGACAGTGTATGATTTATGTAACCTCATTAAATTCAGACAGGAGTCCTACATACATTGACTTTTGACCCACGGAGCAATTTTTCATGTCTAAGAGTAACCTCTAAAAAACTCTCAGTGGAGATTGCTGCTCTGAATCTTCCTGTGTCTAGAGCTAAGACAGATAAAATTTACTTTCTCCTATGAGACCTTATGCATGTGTTTAAAATGACACAAAATTACTGTAGTAAATAATAGATTATTTTAAAATATGCACTTTTGATAGAAATTAAGCTGAATAAGTAGTTTTCAGATGTTTCTTAGCAGTAGCCTTAATCAAGCACTCTAGCACGGGCAACTGTGAAGCTGCCCCCACCTCACCTAAGGATGCTGGCTGGGGACTTTTATTAAAATTTCTTAAATTGACATAGAATAATAGTATTTATTTATGAGCTACCATGTGATGTTTTACCCTGGGGGCTTTGAGGCAGCTCCTAAGACACCAGAGGCTTGGTTGAAAGCCATCATACTTAATATCTCTCCTAACCCAAGATTCTTATTCATTCTAATTGTTGTTCAACTCTAACCATTACTATAGTAACACATATTATGTAGGATTCTCACTCTAATTTGCTGAAATTCTTACCATCTTTCTGTTTTGTCAAGTTCACAGTGTCTTTTGTGACAGTAAGACAGTCCTGGGGTGTGGTTGGCTATCCACTTCAGCAGCTCTGAGCGTGTTATATTCACAGGTTCACTGTCGACAAGGATCATTTGGTGGTAGCTGATGTAAGTGACAATGACGGTGGGACCTACACTTGTGTGGCCAACACAACTCTGGACAATGTTTCTGCAAGTGCTGTGCTCAGCGTTGTCGGTAAGAACCAGAACAAATACAACACAGCCCACTTCCACGTCTTCAATTGAAAAGAAAAAGGAAAATTGTAAATATGAAATGTTTGCTCATTATAGTTTTAAAGCCATAGTTTTTTTTTTCTTTTTTGAAAGATGCCTTCAAGATGATCATTTCAGGATAAGCTCTGTAGCAGACTAGATAAAATGGTGGATATTGGAGGCATTTTTATAAGAAAATTGGGGGGAATAATCTATTTTTATTTAAAAGTTAAGGGTTTGTATTCCAAAATTGTTATTGCATGTGTATCAATGCCATATCTCACAGCTAAGCATAGGGCTTAATTTTATAAACTTAGTCATGTGCAATCTTTGTCTTCTTGTGCTATCTTGTATCTTTCCATTACTAATTTTGATTAAAATCCTTTATATTAATGTCCTTTCTAGCTCCTACTCCAACTCCAGCTCCCATTTACGGTAAACTAATATAAGTCTTCTTTCTCTATTTTCTGTCAGTTTCACATTTGCAGAAAAAAAAAATGTTTTTTTTCTTTATCACATCATCATGTTTCTTTAAGGAATAGGGGTTTGTCAATTGTTGTGTCCTTCATTTACTGTAGTAAATCATTTCTTCATCATAACCTTAGAACTTTTTACTGAGTTTATTGCCAGTTGTTTCTAAATATTGCAGATGCTATTACAAATATCATTCCATTTGACAAAAGTTCCTCTTTGATACAGTTTTCTTGTAAAATGAGCAAGTGGCACAGGGCTTTATCAAAACCTGTCATCCATATTTTAAAGAATGAAAAAAAATTCTTATATTGTTCCACAAGTTAGATTTTATTTCAGTCTATTAAAATTTGCTTTGAAAAATAAATGTTGCTTTGGGATCCATTTTCAAGAAATTTAAACAGGGAAGAAATGGATATTTAGAACATTTTTTACTTTTATGTCAGAGAAAGCTGACCCACTATTCATTCACAACAGAGAAGTCATTAGAAACCCAGAGAGAGGGCACATTAATGTCATGTAAAACTTTTTTGACTCTGGAAAATAGAAATCATTTCCAGAATTTTTTTTAAGGAAACCCTTATCTTCATTCAACACATAAATACAAAAATTCATTTTTGTGGCATAATCATAAATTGACTAGATTTTACATATATTGCTATTTTATATATAAAATGTGTCCTTGGTAGACATTTACTGCTTTACTACTTATGAGAAAGAATAACCCATATATTTATATGGCCTTGAGTTCCCCAAGAACCAGAGATACTTCTAGAAGCAAGGTTCAAAAAAGGCCCATGGCAAAGTGTTAACTCTGGATCCCAGAGGCACCATTCAATAAGGCAGCCCTGCTTCTGGATTACCTTTGTTCAACGGGTGTCCAGTGTCTGAGAGTAAACATGCTATGCATGCTGAGGGCTGCTATCCTTAAGAATATAAATATTCTTCAGGACCCTCCTCAAGTCTGTCATTCAGCATGTTTCAGAAAGAACATTTGAATCTCCTTTTAACAGTACATCTGTTTGCCTGAATGTGCTTTCCAGCATTTGCTATTCTGTTCCCCATGTCTTAAAAATTAAGCTTTCACATTACTCTTTATGTTTGTGCTTTTTGTGTTTATGAGAATATGCACAACGAGAGTGCTGATGAACCTGAGCCATTTGCTTCCCTGGCTTTGGTTACAAATTACTTCATTCCATTTAAAAAGCAAGCAGCAGAGCTCATCATGGGTTGTCTTGGCTGTGCCCTGGTGTTCCCAGCACCCTCAGTTGTTTCCATCTCACTTCATTTGCATGCTCATTGACCATCATGTATGCTTTGTCCTTAAGATGTCCCCTCTGAATAGCTAGTGTCATGAATAAAGAAGAACCTCTTAAAAACAGATAGCTAACCATGATGTGTGTGTTTGGTCTACAGATGTGCCAAATCCTCCCTTTGATTTAGAATTGACTAATCAACTTGACAAAAGTGTTCAGCTGTCCTGGACCCCAGGCGATGACAACAACAGCCCCATTACAAGTATGTGGTGTCATTTGCTCTATCACTGATAAGTTTAGTGGCTGTTTTGGAATCACTTTCTATTATGCAACTGCAGTTCCTCATGATGGTACTTACAGGCATTCTCTGCTTTATTACCAACAGAACTAAAAGATTTATGTATGTCTCTCTTCAGAGGTGGTATGATTCCTGGTTACAGCTTCTAGTACAGGACACTAATTTCTGAATATATCCATGAAGCAAATACACTGTCATTTTTAAGATCTGTAAGAATCACTTTAAGTTTTTAATTTTTTATATATTTATTTAGGTACCAGACATCAAACCCAGGGGCATTTTACCACTGAGCCAGCACTTTCTATTTTTGTTTTGTTTTGAGACAGGGTCTTGCTAAGTTGCTTAGGGTCTCACTAAGTTGTTGAAGCTGACTTTGAACTTGTCTTTTTTTTATTGGTTCTTTTTAGTTATACATGACAGTAGAGTCCAGTTTAATAAAATTATACATACATGGAATATATCTTATTCTAATTAGGGCTCTATATTTGTGGATATACATGACGGTGGGATTCAGTATAGTGTATTCATATATGTACATAGAAAAGTAATGGGGATGTCGGCCAGCATCTCACTGGGGGTTCTTTTTCCTTTCCAGGAGGATGTAAGCCACCCTAAAACTTAAAGTCTCAAATAATTAGTGAATAATAAAACACAAATGGCCAGAAATATATTTATAAAAGCAAAGCCCCTGATAGATCTAGTCCACATGGGTGCTGAAACTAGACAAAGAAAAGATAGCTCTGGTGGTTTATTTAAGGGGGTACATCAAAGGGAGGGATAAGGTTTCAAGTTCAGAGTCTTGCTTCATGATATCTTGCAGTGAGCAGGTTGATTGACATATTGGCAGATCACACCCATCTCAGGTGCTATGTGGGATTCAGTGGAGCAGGATAGAAATTCACACTGCCCCTGAGCAATAGAACAGAGAAAATGTCCACTGGTCATTCCCAGACACCAGATGTTTCTATCCACTAGACTTCCATGTGCAGTCACCCACATGCAACCCATGGACGGTTCATGATAGAAAAGTTATATCAGATTCATTTCACTATCTTTCCTATTTCCATCTCACCTCCCTTCCCTTCAGTCCTTTTTTGTCTAATCCTCTGAAATTCTATTATTCCCCTCCCCTGCTTATGGTGGGCTAGCTTCCACATATCAGAGAAAATGTTCACCTTTTGGTTTTGGGGGATTGGCTTAATTCTCAGCATGCTTAACTTTGAATTTGTGATCCTCCTGCCTCAGCGTCCCAAGTCACGGGGATTACAGGTGTGTACCACTACTCCTGAAAATTTCTACCTCAGTAGGAAGATGCATCTTAAGTCCGTTATTCAATTTGCCCATTACTTCTGGGAGAAAAAGATAGGAGGAGCAGGTGCCAAAAGGCCCCCTCCAAATGTTAGGAAAATGAAACTCATTGAGTAAAGTCCCTTCAAATCCACAGTTCGTACCAGAACTGGGTATAGACATCAGGTCCATTAACTTCCAAATAGGTCCCTTTCTTTCCATGGCTCCCTGCTACAAAGTGGCACATTCAACAATGTCAGCTCCTCACCTTGATGCCTTAATCCCTGTGAAAAAAGTCAAATGAGGGACCAGACCATAAGGATGCTGGAGGAACTTAATAAGTTAGAGTAGAAGTAATCGAGGTTTAATTGTAAAACTGAAGAGATACTACAGAGAGCAGACATAGTCATGGGCCTGAGATATGTGATTGCCTACGGGTATAGACTGCAGGAAGTTCTAATACTTTTCTGATGTTGATCTAAAATTATTCTGAAATAATAAGTGTGTTGATTTATTGCATCTCCAGGCAAAGCAGAATATTCCCAATAAAATCAACCAAATGCTTCTTTTTCTCTCTTGTATTTAGTGGTGCCTTTTTTCTCATCTGAGTTTTCAGTGTCTTAGATCAGAACAAGCTGAGTCACCAGCTAATACAACACATGACTCTGAATTAGCAGGTTAGGATTTTTTTGGAAACTGTTTTTGCCTACGATAAACAATACTGTTAGGTTTTAAGGCATTTCTGCTCTTTCTTTCATTCACTCATTCATTCAACGGATACTTATTGATTGCTAATTAGGTGCCAGACATTGTCCTAAAACAAAATAGTCAAAAATCTCTGCCCTTAAGGAGCGCACATTTTTGATGAGGACACACATAGGATAAAAATAATATTACATCATTTTGCATAATGTTACAAATACATGCATATATGTGTACGTACACATATGCACACACACAAAGACAAAGAAATTACTCAGTTTACTTTCAAGAGAGAACCCATTGCAGGGGATACTAGCTGACAGCCTCCATAAGCTGCACCTTTCTCAAGGATAAGTAATGTTCACAGGAGCCACACGCTCCCAGGGGCACTCCAGGAACAAGCATAGCAAGGATTCTAGAGCTCAGCCATACCTAATGGAAAACCCGTCCAATGGGTAAACTTTATGATGGGGCTCCTTGTTGACATGGCTGAGATTGTCACAGAGCTGTAGTGCATTTGGGCACTCTTCCCACTCACTCTTCCCTCCTTCCTCTCTCCCATTAGTCATCAGACCTGCACTGGTCTGAAGGTCTTTCCTGCCAACTTCTGTCTCCTCTCCCTTTCATCTTCCACGGACATTTCCCTAAACACATTTCTTTCACTTCTGTCTTAACATCTTCTTTCTAGAGAACTCAAACACGTAGGTATTTATCTATAAACATATGTGTGTGCACATGTGTGTGCATGTGTGTGTTTAGACCATCAAAAAAACATCAGGAGAAAGAGATGGGGGTGTCAGGGGTATAATTATGAATAGGGAGGTCAGGAAAGGCCACACAAAGAAGCTAACACTTAAGTATGTCAATCAGGACAGGAAGAGGAAGTCAGTGAACACACTCTGAAATTATCTGGGGAAAGAACTTTCCAAGGAAAGCAAAGGGAAAAAACAAAAGCTCTGAGACAGGGGCATGTCTGTTGGAAAGCCAGTGTGGCTGCAGTGAAATGAGCCAGAGGAAGTGAAATAGGAGAGAAGGTCACAGAGTTGAAGAGTTGGGCAGTGAGCAGGAGTGTGAATCGTGCAGGGCCTGGCAAGCCATTGTAAGGTTGGGAAGTCCTCATCATTATAAATAACTCTATTTCATTGAAAATAGTCTATTAAAGAATAAGAGGGGGAACACTGATCAGGTAGACTGTGGTTTCCGAACTGTGAACTGCAGAGAACTGTGAACTGAAGTGAACTGCTGTGAGCTGATATCTCAGCAAATTCACAGGGATGTATTAGGCTAATTTCAAAGATTTGATATTTTAAAAATGGTGAAAAGCCAAGTACTGTGGTACATGCCTGTAATCACAACAGCTTGGTCGACTGAGGTCTCACAAGTTCAAGGCCAGCCTCATCAACTTATTGAGGCCCTAAGCAGCTTAGCAAGACCTGTCTTCAAATAAAACAATAAAAAGGGCTCAGTAGTAAAGCACCTCTGGGTTCAATCTTCAATACCAAAAAATTAAAAATAAAAAGTATAGTGACATCTGTCAGGCACCATGTGAAATTAGCTCGAAGTGGTTTACATTTTCAACATTATGTTGCTATGTCATATTGTGATGATGTCACATCTCTGGAAAGCATTTTTCTGTGGTAAAAAAGCAAGTGCCATGTGAAAAATCAGTATGGAATAGGAAATGAAGGTGGTGGTGTCCAATTTGTTTATTAGATTTGGGAAGTTGTGTTTAAATTGTTAAGGCATAAATACATATTAAATTGCATGGACCTAATTAGTTAATACATGAAAACATCAAATATTTCTTTTGATCTAAGGAACCTATGCGGGAAAAATTATTGAGACACCAAGTATATCATAAGCAGAAGAAGTTTTGAGAATTACTGAATTAGAAGGTTATGTAATAATTCACATAGGAGAAATGATAGTGGTTTGAAATGATGGTGAGAGGGATGGAGGTAGAGAAATGGTCAGATTTTGGATATACTTTAATGGTACAGCCTAACAGGACTCTTGAAAGTGGGAAAGAAAGAGAGATGCTAAGAAAGACTCTAAGGTTTTGACTTGAGTTATCACTACCAGTTGGGGAAGAAGATTGAACTGTTTTGTTCATATCCAGTTTGATGCTATAGTAATAGTAGACACTCAAGTAGAGTTGTTGAGTAGGAGATTGGATATTCAATTCTATGGTTCAGGGGAGAGATCTGGGCTGCAGATATAAATGAAGAAGTCATCCATTGATGAGACTAGAGATCACCAGCAAAAGAACGTAGACTGAAAGCACTCCAAGGCCTTAGCTTTAGACTACTGTAACATGTATAGTATTTCACTTTTGTATTTTCAGTTGACATCATGATACCCACACATAGTAGGCAATCAATAAATGCCTAAATAAACGTTTTTACAAAAGTAAACAGTAACATACCACAAATTTTTAGTAGCTATAGAGGGTTTAACTGAAAAAATGCATCTTCCTTCTGCTCCTGACTGCCAGCTCCTCTGACCGTACCAAAATTATCAGTGTCTATCCTCTGTGAAATTAGCTTGAGGTGGTTTACATTTTCAACATCATGTTTCTATGTCATATTGTGATAATGTCACATCTCTTGAAAGCATTTTCTGTGGAAATGTGAACACATTTATTCAAAATAAATTGATAAAAGAGCAATTTCTGTAAGCGTAAATGTGTTAAATATTTTTAGATTTTCCAAGTTGTCCTGTATAGAAGTTGTACCAATTTACACTTCCCATGAAGTCTGAGAATGCTTCTTTCCCTCTGAGAGGTGGTACATGTATATCCAAGTGAACATGGCTTTGTGAAATGTTCTTTTATACAAATGGTTGTATTCAGCACACACTCTTTTATAACAAGCTTGGTTTCACTTAAGACTGTGTTTGGAAGTCATTGTTTTAGTACATATGAAGCAACCACACTTATTTATAACATGAAGAATATTCCACTGCATGGATGGACCATATTTGATTTAATCAATGGCCTACTGGTGGATATTTAGCTTGTTTGCAAACAGATAGTTTCAATTGCAAACAATGTTACAATGTGAATTATTTTTCATGCATCTTGAACAATATGCACGAATACATTTATTCAAAATAAATTGATAGAAGTGCAATTTCTCTAAGAGTACATATGTTAAATATTGTTAAGATTTTCTAAATTGTCCTGTATAGAAGTTGTACCAATTTACACTTCCTGTGAAGTCTGAGAATGCTTCTTTCTCTCTGTGGCAGTAAACAAGATGTGTTAAGCCTTTGATTGTTGTCAATATGTTTAGTAAAAAGTGACACCTTATTGTATTTATTTTAATTCCTTCAATTATGAAAAATTGATCATCTTTTCATATATCTAAACTTTTCCTTGGAGTATATGGATCAATTCTAAATAGTTTTAACTAAACTAAACTCAGCATGCTAGAGAAAGAATACTAGGTTCTATTGAGTGCACTTTGGTATTGAGGGTAATGAAAGAACCCTAAAATAAAAATATTCTAATGAATTTTTTTTCAAAGCAAACTAATCCATGTTTGGCTACTCTTTTTTTTTGGTAGGGGAGTACCGAGGATTGAACTCAGGGGTACTTGGCCCCTGAACCACATCCCCAGCTCTTTTTTGTATTTTATTTAGAGACAGGTTCTCACTGAGTTGCTTAGTGTCTTGCTTTTGCTGAGGTTGGCTTTGAACTCACAATCCTCCTGCCTCGGCCTCTCTAGCCGCTGGAATTACAGGGTGCACCACTGCACTTGGCTTGACTACTCTTGATTGCCCTATTACTTATGGCTACAACTTACCCCTAGGTTGACTGAAATCACTGTCTTGGGTTTGTGGTGTGTGTGTGTATGTGTTATGCCCAGAATTCATCATTGAATATGAAGATGCAATGCATGAGGCAGGGCTGTGGCACCACCAAACTGAAGTTTCTGGAACACAGACCACAGCCCAGCTGAAGCTGTCTCCTTATGTGAACTACTCCTTCCGAGTGATGGCGGTGAACAGCATCGGGAGGAGCCTGCCCAGTGAGGCGTCTGAACAGTATCTGACAAAAGCCACAGGTAGGGTGGACTTCAGGGATATGAAATAGAATACAGAAGTTTCCCACTCTTTGCAAATGACCAAAGCTTACACATATGTGGCTGCTTAACTTCTAGAACCAGATAAAAATCCCACGGCTGTGGAAGGACTGGGTTCAGAGCCTGATAATTTGGTGATTACATGGAAGGTGAGCTATGAAGCTTTCAACTTTCCTCAATCTTTTTAGAGTGAAAAGAAAAAGTTGTTTTAAAATAATTTCTTCTTCATTAAAATCCAATTTCACACATTCATCTTTATTTAAGAGGCATTATTGTGTAGTAGTTAAAAAGGTTGATCCCTGAAGCCAAAACAAATGAGTGCAAATCTAGCTTGCTACTTATAGTACGATCTTAAGCCAGTTGTTGAACATCTGTTAGGCATCTGTATAATGAGAATAACAATAGAAGCAACTGCATAAGATTAAAGGAATAATACATGTAGAACATGTATAATGCCTAGCACATATATGTATTCAAAAATAGTAGCTACTATTGTCATTATTATAAGATAACTACCTGAAGCACATGCATCAAGCTATTGATTTATTAGTAGTAACAGTAATTATGTATTTTTTTGGATTTGGAAAATAAAATATTAACTCATATAATCCTTAAACCTTAGTTACTTACATATACTTATATGTATACAAATGTGTACATACTTATGTATATATATATATATATATATATATATATACACAAATATATATATTATTTTAGGATGGTATGACAGGTTAACTTTATTTAATAAACAGGGCAACAGTTCATAAGTTTCAGTCTTCAAATAAAACAGGTAATGATATACTATCATACAAACAGAAATGTATAAAGGAATCTAGAAACTGAAATGTTTTAAGACTTACCCACCCTTGGCTATGCAGCCAGGCTTTGAACGGTTTTTGTGGTATTTACTGCTTTAAGATAGTAATTTGCAATCTTTGAAATGTTGATCCCAAACAAGTCTTAAATCTCATCACAAATGAAAAAAAAAAAAAAGATAAGAGGTCCTTGGAGAAAATGGTGAATAGCTTGTATTTCAGTGTCTCAATTCTCGCTTTAAGTCTGGGAATTGGATTTGTTGTTCCCATAAAAGGTTATGCAGTCGATCTGTTTTGTAAGCTCAGGTTTTTTGGCTTTTCCCATAGCCCCTGAATGGTTTTGAATCTAATGGGCCAGGCCTTCAGTACAAAGTGAGCTGGCGCCAGAAAGATGGTGATGATGAATGGACATCTGTGGTGGTGGCAAATGTATCCAAATATATTGTCTCCGGCACACCAACCTTTGTCCCATACCTGATAAAAGTTCAGGCCCTGAATGACGTGGGCTTTGCTCCAGAGCCAGCTGTAATCATGGGACATTCTGGAGAAGACCGTAAGTGTCTCCTACCATTTCCTTTTTACTCTTCCCCAGCCAAAGAAACCTACCAAGGTGTAAACCAAGGCCATTTCCAAAGATGCTTAGGTTTGCAAAGGAGAAAGGTGAAATTATTTTGTTTAATTACTCTGAATTTAAGTTTGCTATGTAAGAAATAGGAGGCTCAGGGCTGGGACTGTCTATACCTCAGTAGTAGAGTGCTTGCCTAGCATGTGAAGGTCCTGGCTTTGATTCCCCAGAACCACATACACCACACACACACACACACACACACACACACACACACACACACACACAAAGAAGTTCAGAATGTAAGAAAGGGATTACTTTAAAAAAAATGTTGTTCTCATAAAGATAACCAAAAATTCAACTTTCAATCCTGAACAGTCCTTAGAATAAGATTCTATAGAATCTATAAAATAGGCTGGGACATGTTTCAGATAAAAATTATTAGAGATAGAGACATTTTTTTTTGCATGAAATTCAAAATAACACTGATACTTCTACTCCCTTCCCCTATCCTTTTTCTAGTCCCTATGGTGGCTCCCGGGAATGTACACGTGAATGTGGTGAACAGCACCTTGGCGGAGGTGCACTGGGATCCTGTACCTCTGAAAAGTATTCGAGGACACCTACAAGGCTATCGGGTAAGTGGTGGGAGACATTTCATGGTCTCCCCTTAGTAACAGGATATTGGCAAATGCCACTTGTCACACACACTGTATAACGTTGGAATTATTTGGTTCCTCTCCTCAGGAGCTGTTGAACTCAAGAGCTCATTTGTTTATTGCCTCAGGCAAGGCTATAAGACCCCCCAGCTAGAATTAACACCAAATATCACTCTTCCAAAGAGAGAAAAAAAAGTTGTCACCATTTTTTTCCAATAGATGATCCAAATCTAACATTGTGACAACTGAACAATGTGTACAAAATGAGGAAAAGTAATTTTTAAAGAACTAGAACATATTGAACTGTACTCATTTCAAAGTAATATGAACCACATGTATTGAACACACAGTTATCCTGATAATAATTTAGGCATTTTTAAAAATAATTCAGATTATATTTTAAGATCATATAAACCAACTGGGTCATTCTTATGAACATCAACTGTATTTGTTCTTGGGATGCATAGGAAAAAGGATTCATAGAGATTGATAGAGAGCAAAAGAAACACACACACACACACACACAAACACGCAACACACACACACACACCATTGTTTTGTTAACACTGCCTCCTAGAGGCCACTTTTTGTACTGCATTATGTTCATTTTTCCCCACCTAACATGGGCTAGATTCTGTATTATACATGTCGGCTTGTCTTGAAAAATACCTTTAAATTCCTAAGAAAAATTGAGGAATTTAATAAACAACAATTATGTTAGTTAGCAAAGTTAACACTTTGTTTACCTATTTCTCCAAAACCTGTGTCTAATAATTTAATATTAAAAAAGCATTTTTTTAAAGTGATATAGCTTGACCTAGTAGAAAAGCTCTAAACTTGCAATAGAAGATCCCCTGTGGCTTTGGGACAGTCACTCAGTAACCCAGAAACTCACCTACACTGTGAAAAATAATAAAAGCCTCATTGTGATTTTTTAGGGTCAAACTAAATGATTGTACATGAACATGTATTAACTCTGGAAAAATACATAAACATTGGTTAATAATTTTATTTTTAGAATATTTTGTATAATAAAAGACTTAAATAATTTTTATTGTCTATTCATTTGCCTCATGTTCTGGAGAGAACCTTACTAGTTTCATGCTATTTCATTTATTTCACTTATACTTCTGTAACAAAATAGTATGACCCAGCTATTCCTCTTGCCTCAGAATCAATATCCATCAGTTTTGCTACTAGTTTTCTTATAAAATGCACCTCAGGAATTTTCTGGGAAAACAAGTATTTTTGTGAGCATGGGGAATCTTGTTTCCTCCCTGTGCATCCTTGATTTTTGTTTTGTTTTACCATTTCAGATTTACTATTGGAAGGCACAGAGTTCATCCAAAAGAAACAGACGCCACATTGAAAAAAAGATCCTCACTTTCCAAGGCAGCAAGACTCATGGCATGCTGCCTGGGCTGGATCCCTTCAGCCACTACACATTGAATGTCCGTGTGGTCAATGGGAAAGGGGAGGGCCCAGCCAGTCCTGACAGAGTCTTTACTACTCCAGAAGGAGGTATGGAGGGGGGCATGCCTCTGAGATCCAGGAACATATGGCCTACCCTGAGAGGTTTTACCTGACAGTTGGGCCTCCGAGTAAAATATGTTCTGGACGCCAAATGTGGTTTTCCTAGAGATAAGCACAGCACACACAAAAGGTGGTAAAGTCACTCCTATGTGGCCTAAGGATTTGAAGATTTCATATAACTCTGGACATTTTAGAAGGCTCCAGAAGGGAGCCTAAAGGGCTCTCTCCATTCATTTAAAAATTTTCTCCATTGCTTACACTATCTGAAAACTTGCTAATTTGATGATTATTTGGGTTATTAGCTTTCTGACCTGAGGTACATTTTGTGACTTCTCTAAGTGTCAGTAGCCTCATCCAAAAAGCATGAGATCTAAATGTGATACTTAAGAAAAATGTTGAGAAAGGAAATCATTTCTAAGAGTTGTGGTTGACTTCTACAGCTTCTTTCTTAGTGCACTTTCATAATTTATTATGAAGTTGAGCTAAATTAGAAGGTGAAAGTCTTGACCAAATGAGTTGGAAAAATGAAGGAAAAGTCAAAGCCCCTGCAAGTATGGACCACTGCAGGAGAGCAGCAAAGGAAAATCAAATGTATGTGGATGGAGGAGAAGGCAAAAAGAAATTTGGGAAGAAGAGTGTGGGACCCTAGTGGGTGAGGCAGAGAGGGGATCATATACTAAGAAGGAGAGAGATTCAAGAAGGCACTAAAGTGGGTTTGATCTATTTTGAATTTTGCATCAAGTCAGACATAATAAGGGGCCAGATAGCTTCTGTGAATACCTTAATCTTTTTGATAAAATCAGTTCTCAAATGCATGCTGTCCTGACTCCTGGTTGAGGGCTCATGATGTGGCAGCTGCCCAATAGCCTCTGAGTCCTGAGTTCCCATCCCACAATTGCTTGTCTTTGATCTCACTTCCCTTTAGAGAGGCAGTGCTTCTTCCACCCAAGGTTTTCACACTGGTCCTTTGGATGGCTCAGGGGAAGGTGTCATAGAAGAAACAATTAGAGGTTTAAAGGATAAAGAAGAAAGGAAGTGATGTGACTGACACAAAGCTCTGAAATAGTAGAGCTCCTATAGGAAACTACAGATTGCATGGTCATAAGTGGTAAGAAAAGGAGGTCAGCAAGGGAGGCCCCACATTGTGCATGGTTTGGGATGCTATGAATATGAAACTGGTCCAGAGGCTCTTATCCTGTAGACTATAATCCCTCAGGGGGACAATTTCAGCTTATAAGAAGCTCCTTGAGCCTCCTTAAATTGTAGGCAAAATGTATGCATATTTTTCTAGGGAGAGAGTTTCTGGATGTAATCAGATTCTCAAAGCGCTTTGTGATCCCCAAAAGTTAAGAACCACTTATTTATTTGAGGGAACTTAGAAGCTTGTAACTATATACCAGGCATGGTTATAGATAGACCTGGCAAAGGAGGAGAAGTGAGAAAGAAGAAGAGAGGAGAGTATGGATATGGTTGAAGTTAAGAAGGTGAAGTTGCCAGGAACTAGTGTCTCAGGAGATGGAGGAAATGAGGCAGAGAGAAAAATCTAGGTAGACTCCCTGGTTTCTGGCTAGAATAAGGATGGGGGGGCACATTAATGCATTTGTAGGGAAAGCAGCCATCAGGAAGGAGAGGTGCCACCATCCATCATTGCCATGAGGAAGTAAATAAAAGACGAGGATGTTTCCTCTGGCCATTTGACAGTCTCTGCTATAGAAAACCCAACACTCATCAGGCCTTTTCCAGGGCCAGGGGTGTGCCAGCCTTGGGCTTTTGTCCATTAGCACCAGATCCTGGCAGCTGTCAGCTCTCAGGGTATGAGTGGCTCTGCACCTGGGTAGGCTGGCATGGGCCCAAAGCTCAGCAGGAAGAGTGTCAACTGTTTGGTGACACCTGGTTTTGCTGGGGAAAATAGTTCTTAATGACCCAGAATTCAGCTGTTTCTCCTCAGAGGTCTGGTAAAGTCAGTTTTGCATAGTAACCAGTTTGCTTTTATTGTGACACACCCTCTATAAATCAAGTAAATACTATGTCCTTTAAAATATTTGATTTAAGTTTATATAAAGGCAGTCATTTTGTATTTTGAGAGAAAAATGGTTTTCATGAGTTTAAATGGAAATGGTTAGAGAAAAAGAAGACAATAAATAGATTCCTGGCACAGATTTGTATTAATGTATTTTCAACTGAATCAAGCACAAGATACTGAAAACCAAAGCTTTAAATCTATTATGTAAACATGAAAAAAACTATGTTATTTTAATACACATTGAAGTGTTTAATACTTTTGAATTGACTATGTGTTTTCATTAAAAGTCCCCAGTTCGCCTTCATCTTTGAAGATTGTTAATCCCACACGGGACTCTCTCACTTTGGAATGGGATCCACCAAGTCACCCAAATGGCATTTTGATTGAATACACCTTAAAATTTCAGCCAAGTAAGTTATTGGGAGAAAGAAAAGAAGAAATATGTGTTTAAAAAACCATATTTAACTGTTATCTTAAAATATAGGCTTTTATTTTATATCTGTAGAATATATACATGTACCTTCAAGTACTGGTTACAGAAGGAACTTCAAATCTAACTTTTTAAAGAAAAATTATATGTGTATATATATATATATATATATANATATATATATATATATATATATATAATCAAAAATTAAGTACTCAGTGGAATAATACAGATCTCTGATGGTAGGATTGGGGGGAGGGGTCCAGTAATTAGATTAGGTAGGCATTATCTCTGAATATGAAATGTTAAAATGAGGTTCCTTTGACTCAAGGTTGATAAAAGAAAGATTTGGGGTTATTTAACAACAGGTGACTCCACCTGCAAAAACAGCATAAAACATGCTATTAATGATTCAACCATAAAATTCTGCTAGTTTATAAACTAAAAGAAAACATTTTTCGTGTTATGTGCATTGTACTCTACTATACTATTTTATACAGTATAACATTATAAAAGCTATAAAAATTATACTTAGTTATGTTAGGCAAAGAATGAGTAGATTATGAAAGTCATTGTAAACCAGGATGGATATTTTTGCTTGACACAATTATTTAAAAGTAATTCTGTACAATTAATGGGGAATGAACTTGTTTGTTATTTCTTATTGACAGTTAACAGTACCCACGAATTAGGCCCACTGATAGATTTAAAAATTCCTGCCAACAAGACACGCTGGACTTTAAAAAATTTAAATTTCAGCACTCGGTATAAGTTTTATTTGTGTGCACAAACATCAGCAGGGTCAGGAAGTCAAATTACAGAAGAAGCAATGACAACTACCGATGAAGGTAAGATGGGTATGTATAAAATCCATATAATTATAAGTGTCATGGAATAAAAATCTTTAACTTCAGTTTATGCTTTCTCTTTTCTGCTTACTGTAGAGTATCCATTTGACCTAATTAATAGAAACACTTGTAATTTCTCATTCCAATATATAGTGAAATCAGTAGTTCATATTGGAATAACTATTTGGTGTCTTTTTCAAGCCTACATGAAAAAACTTAAAATGTTTGGAGTGGGAATAAGAAATTACAATATTTGCCATACCTGAGTTCAAAGTTCAAGGCAATGTTTTTTTCCTGAATGTAACTTTATATGCACACATGCACATATGAACTCATACCTGTAATACATATATACACACATGCTGCATACCCATATATATGCAATTCTAGTTCTAATCATGATTCACTGGAAATAATTTGCTAGTCCACATATTGATTTAGTTTTTCTAGTAAATAATCAAGACAGTTATTCAATAGTGTGTTTATTTTGTGTTTGAGCAATGGATTTAGTATTTTGGCATGTCATCTGGTAAAGAGAAAGCAAAATAGCTCCACTAAAGTACATAGAAAAGGAATTAAAATTTTCTCTACTTATTTAAAAAATCCTTCTGAAAATTTTAGATTTATTGAAAATGATCAAAAATATTGTAAAAGATTTTCTGGTTTTGCATGTCTCTAAAGTATAAAAATGCTTAAGGATTATTCAACTGATTATATTCCATTGCAAAATAAATTAACATTTTTATCCAAAATTTGGTTCAAAATATAATAAGCCTTCTTACTAACAAGTATGAATAATGCACATAAAGTAATGTGTGGATTTGCATACTGGGTAAGTTTGGGGACACCAACATAGTACTGTCCCCTGTACCTGATGTGGTACAATTCATTCTTCTTGCATGCATTAGCTTTTTATAAGTGTTTTTTGTATCTATACATGCTCATGGGTGTGTTACATCTAACTATATAGTGTCCTATTTCTGTTTCCCTTCATTGAAGCTGGTATTCTTCCACCTGATGTAGGTGCAGGCAAAGGTAAAATAACTCATCTGCATGACTTTATACATGTGTTTAATTTGCAATGTTAAATGTGGGGAAGTGCAGCATGAGTAAAAAAATAAAATAAAATATGCTTGGAACCACCAAAAGAAGAAGATCTTGACTGATCATGGCTTTAAAATTAATTTCTAGTCATTTTTACAAGTAGAAAGCCACATATTAAATTCTTCCCCCAATTTTTTTCTCAACTTATCCCTGGTGCAAATCCTAATCTTAGCTTTTCATAATATAATTTTGGCTGGATCAGACAGGACCAAAACTGTGGATTTGTCACAGACCAATGGGGCCATGTCACTTATCAAGAATTTAGGCTTGTTAGTCCTGTGGTGAAACAACCTGTGAGGGATTAGATCAGCTGAGCTTCCTTCTGCCATCTGACTTAGCTGCACTCCTTATAAACACAGCGTACACTTGACTGGCGTGACACAACACTGTGTGCTTAGAACACCCTATGACTGGTTTGGGACTGTCTCTCACTGTATGGCTTACAAGTGGATCTTCCAGTCAGCCTGCATGCTCTGCTCAACTGTGTTACTCCATCCTGTCTTCACCAAACTGCTTACGTCTCCCACTTCTGAAATATAGAAACAATTCTGAGTGGATGCCTGTTGTTCTCCTTTATGTCTGATAGCTCTCTGTGTCAGAAAGCCTTGTTGGGGGAATGGTGCTTGATTAGCTGTTTGTTATATGTCTTTCACCTATGGCAATACCAAAGATCTCTAGCCTTTGATGCCTGGCCATTGGTTCAGTTCTTAAGACAGCAGCAGAGTCCCTGCCACTAGGTAGAGGTTTCAAGTGAGGGACCTACAATAGGGGCTCTTCCCAGGCATGTAGCAGACAAATGAATACAAATAGGGTGAAGGAAAGAAGAACAAAAGCAATAAGAGTTTAACCCAAAATTGCTCAGCCCTTGTGAGCTTAAGTTGGATGTATTTCTTTTCTTTCCTTAAAAATTTGCTTATATTCAGACACTTGGTAAATTATAAAATATGTGTCATATTTTAGAGAGTTTGAATAGAACTGTAGCTATTTTCAGTGCTCTTAATAATATTGTATTTGTTGTTTAGACTGTAAAGGACAAAGTTGTAAAAATTCAGAATTCCTACAATATTGTAGAAAAAATGTATGCTTATTTTATTTTATATGTATGCTTCTATTCCAGGATTAGGTATATATTGAAAACATTAGTTGTTTTGTAATAATTTATTGCTCTATAATTGTAATTGAAGCTGGGCTTCTTTGTGCTGTAGCTGTATATCAGAGAAAGTGCATCAACAGGGCCACCTGTGTAACCTGTCTGAATTCTGTCTGAATTTTCCATTGACTTTTCATATTTGAAAAGGATATAAATTTCACAGGGAAAAAACACCACCCCCTATTTTAAAAACTATAACTAAAAGAAATCTTTATTAAGAGTTTGGAGCCAGGCACAGTGTTGCATGCCTATAATTGCAAGTACTCAAAAGGCTGAGAAAGGAAGATCACAAGCTCAAGGTCAGACTCAGCAGTTAGCAAGGCCCTAAGCAACTTAGTGAGAGCCTGTCTCAAAATTTTTTTTAAAAAAAGCTGGGGATATAGCTCAGTTTTAAAGCACCCCTTAGGTTCAATCCCCAGTACCATAGGTAGGTAGGTAGGTAGGTAGGTAGGTAGGTAGATAGATACATAGATAGATAGATAGATAGATAGATAGATAGATAGATAAACAGACAGACAAATAAATAAATTTAAAGAGTTGGGGGTTGGGATTCTACTATTGGGTGTTATTGCCTTGAATTGTGAGTTATTTATGATTATAGAACAAGGAAAAATGGAGTGTCTAAAGCTCATTAAGTCCCCAATATAAAATCAGGATCTTCAACTAAAAGGAAGAATAATGTTTAAGTAAGAAGAAAAAGCTAAATCTGACATTGCTTACATAAAATGATGGTATGATTTAAACTGCTCAGGCACATTTTGTAATTCTGAGTTTCCTTCCTTAAAATATGTTTTTCAATCTAACAAGAAATTCCATCCTCATCTATATTTCCCTTTTCCATGCAGAGTAGATGTTCTCTAAAAGGAGGAAAATGAAAGTTCTTCACAATCCTCCCAATTTTTATTTTTAATGTGTTTTATATTTTAATTTAAAATGGTATAAGAGTTAGAATTCTGTACGATAAAAGTAGCCAAACAGCATAACCTTAGGAAATTGTAATATCTGGGTTCCTTTAAGAATAAGCCAAATGTGCATTTCCTGTATCAATACTTTAGTACTAACTGTATATAATAATACATTGGATCTTTAAAACTAAAAGCTAAATGCTTTTCCGTTAAGAAGTATTTCACTATGGTTCTTCATTGAACATCTTCTATAATTACTTCAAGACTAAACTCCCCAGTTTTGTGATTCTAAAACTTTTTAATGGAATTTAATGGTTCGCCTGGGTTCTTTGCCACCGATATTTTACACACATGCCCCTATGACCCTCTCTGTTGATTAATCATATTCCCGTCATTGTTTATTTATTTAAAAAGAAGGTGTCAGGAAACTAAAATTAGTTACTGCATAATTTAATAATCAAATTTTCCTCTCTGTTATTGCATCTGATAATTAATACAAAGAGGCACAAAAGGAACATGTGTTGTTGAATTCTATTTCAGAGGTCAAGTTTTTTTATTTCACTTCTTTATTGAATTCTATTTCAGAGGTCAAGTTTTTTTTACTTCACTTCTTTAATATACATATGTTTTTGATGCTAAGAAATACTATTTCATTACATTTGTTTCTGCACAAGTGTTTAGCTTCTAAATTGTATAGCAAATTTTAGAATCTTAGAGTCTGAGTAAGCCATTGATGCTTTCATTAGTGGGTAATAAATTAATAGATAACAAACTAATCTTATTTTTAATGACGTAAGTTACTTTTCTGTAAATTTATCATTTTTGGTTTAAGATATTGAGATCGGGCTGATAGAATTGTCAGTCTCAGGATATTCAAATAATATTTTTAATCACTTGAGATGCCTTTACTCAGCAAGCTGATAGTACCATATGCACTGTGTACTTTGGATTTTTAAGGAGATAGTTGTAGTACATTTTTTGAGAAAATGCTATGTAACCAAAGGTTAACAGGTAAGATCATCTTGCCTTCTAAGATATGTCAAGAGAAATAATTCCTACTCCTTTTATTTCTACTTTCTTAACTTCTGATAGAGCACATTTGGCACTTTTTTGCAGCTCTTCTTCCAGCATACTCTAACCATCCAACATTACCTCAAAGCAGGTCCAAAGCCACATTCTAAGGAGCATTCTTAGAATTCTTAGAAAGCCACATTCTAAGGAGCATTCTTAGAACTCCTGCACAAATTCTTTAAAGACCTGCACTGAGTTGACAAATATAATTGAGAAATAGCCTCATAGTATTGGGTTTTGCCTGGAAGTCTCGCATGTACTGTAATGATATATGTTCCTGGGGTTGTTGTGAAATCCATCCACCTGTAAATGAGGACTGTGGTATTTCCTGGTACTGTATCTATGGATTACAGTTTACATTGTTCAGAACCTGTATATTAGAACTTATGAATTTTAATATTACATATCATTATTTCTGATTATTTATTTCTTAATACTTTTAACAAATGAAAAGCTTTTCTGTAATGAAAGTGAGGTATGAGCAAACCCCAAACTTTAAAATTTATTCTTACTTAATCTTATTTGCACAATTTTGGAGCATTTGAACTTGTTTTCAAATTGTGTGTATGGTGCTGCAATATGATTGTTTGTTTGTTTTATTTTTCTATTGTATATTTAGTTCAAGCAGTAAGTCCCAGGATCAGCAATCTTACTGCTGCAGCTGCTGAGACCTGTGCCAATATCAGTTGGGCGTATGAGGGACCAGAGCATGTGAACTTTTATGTTGAATATGGTGTAGCAGGCAGTAAGAAACTATTTCATTACCCTGATTTTAATTTGGGGGACACTTTTCAAGAGATTAAGAACATTTCCAAGGATTTACTGTGGATTGTTTTGAAAAATAACTTGATCCTATAAATCAGTTATCTGAAAAAATTATAGCCGACTGTCAGTCTATATGTTTTATACATAATGAGGAGTGTCTTTTATCATGTTATGAATGACAAAGGGCATGAGCACTATTACATCTGTTGTTTTTCATACCAGTATTTAATATTGGTTCCAAAGTCACACATATAAATAAGAGTAATAACAAATAATTTGTAGGTACAGGTAGGAAAGAAGACATTTTTATTTTTTCAAATTGGATCTTAATGTAGCAGAAATAAAACTGCCTTGAAAGTATTCATTTTACCCAAACTAATCCAACAAAATTTTACAAGAAATTGCAGAAAATTAAAACTTTGTCTTAATATTTGGATATATTCCCAAATTGGCATTCTGTTTCCATCCTGGCCACATCTACTGGGGGATGGCGACTTTCATATTCAGCAGTTTATTAAAGCCCAGTTGATTAAACCCAGTTTATTAAAATGCTTAATTCATTGTGCTCTGCATAATAATAAGCTAGATGGTCAATGAATATTTGGACAAAATTTTGAACTTAGTCCAACTTTCTGTTAAGCTTTTATCATACAAATAAATATTTTAAGAAATAACTATCCTCTCAGAAAAATCAATACTTGGGAAATGTTGAGTCTATAAATTGGACAAATTTGAAGGCATTTAATTTACTGAGAAATTCATCTTGTGAACCTTAAAAATTAATCCCTCCCATAGTTCATTTAACCTATTTAATGTGTAACAGTTCTTTTTATAAACATTTCTAGAGAAGCTCAACAGTTTCATGAGGCAAAAAGCAGATAAGGAATCTCTCTTTGTATTAAAAAGAAGAATTAACACAATGGAAATATATGCAATTAATATGCAAACAAGGTATCCAGGAAATTTTTGAGGATATTTTCATGTAGGTCTTCTATTCATTCATTTAACATGATCAGATTTATAATAATCTAAAATGATAACTCTAAGCATCCTAGATTTTATCTTTAGCATGTAAAGATTTTCCTTTCTTGAAGCATTATATGACTTCTGGACCCTTAAAATGTTCAAATTTGTTGTTTTTTGCAAAATTTCCATAGGCAAAGAAGAATGGAGAAAAGAAATTGTAAATGGTTCTCGGACCTTCTTTGGGTTAAAGGGTCTAATGCCAGGAACAGCATACAAAGTTCGAGTTGTTGCTGTGGGGGACTCTGGTTTTGTGAGTTCAGAGGATGTGTTTGAGACAGGCCCAGGTGAGGCACACACCACAACAGTTCTGGCTCTCGCTCAGAGGTGGAAGCCACCGGCGCTCTAGTTAGAGACCGGAACTGGCGGACCTGTGTTATGGGTAGGGCCACGAATGCCTTTCTGTGGGGCCTGTTGGGTTGAGAGTTTTGGTTCTTAATTGTCTTTGGCTCTTCATATCAAATGAACTACACAATTGAGCAAATTATCCTTCAGCCACATTATTGCCAAAAACCATTTACCAAAAAAAAAAAAGACTTAAATATGATTTTCACTTACATTATTTTGATAATTCAATTTTTATATAATGTACATGTATAAAATTTCCCTCAAAGTTAACCTGAAATTTTTGAAATGCTGTTAAAATTGAAATAATTTGTAAGAGAGTCACAATTCTTATATCAAAAAATGGATCTCAACCCAGCAGAATACTGCAATTTGATTAGATGACTGATATAAATATTATTAAGTTTGTAAGGAACAAGAAATTTTATACTTCATATATTACATTTTTGTCACAACATGTTTGCCTTCCTTATGTTTTAGTTATGTGAACATTATAAAAATACACAAAAAAGTAACATTTATAAAGTAAAAAGAAATGCTCATGTAAAATTCATGAATATTCATATTTGTTTTCAAGATGGAAAGCAATCCTTGCTTACTTAAATTTAAATAAGGGTTGTATGATATGTGTTCATTTTGTGGCTCATACATTCATCTTATGTTCAGTCACTTCACGCATTCTTGAGGAAATATTGCATATCCTTGCAGAACCCATAAACAAAATGGATTTTTTTGTTGTGTACTTAATTAACAAAGCATGATGATTTTTAAAATTATTTCTTGTGATTTAAGAAATATATAACCATATTTGTTACAAAATTAAAAAACCAAAGGATAATATTCAAAAACTTATCAAGTGGTATTTTAAAAACATCCATATGCTAGAATAAATGTTAAATTTTTTCCCTATTATTCTACTCCTTGTATCTTCATATCCATTTATATACATAGTTCCAGAGAACCCCTATATTAAACTTAATAGGGCATAGCTAACCAATCATAGTTCATTTTACAAGGTGTTTGTTTATTATTATTAATAATAAATTTTAATTTGAAAATTTTGGCAGCTCCAGTCTAGATATACAGCTAGAATGGGAATAGTAGTCCCAGCATTTAGTCGGTCCTATTCTATACCAGACAAGTGGTTTTTCCTTCAATCCTTTCAGCAATCCTGTGAGGTGGGCACTATTATTGTCCACTTACGCCTCATGTCAGTACTTAGAGGCGGAGAACCTGCCCGGACCAATAGGTGGAACATGGTAGAGCCAGATTAGAAGCCTGTCCTTTCAGCATCAGAGGAGAGGCCCTCACCAGACCCCACACACGGTCAAAGGCTATAATCCAAGGAAATGGGTCGTCCCAAATGACGGCTTCAGTCAGCCCTTGTTGTACCTGTTCTGCTGTTCTGGACCTAAAGGCTTCGTGTGTTCTTGACTTGCAGATGAGTTAGATTCACCCTCAAAATCAAGTTGTAGCATTTTCTGTTCTTTTATAAGACAAAACCAAAACAAAACAAAACCCAGTGGCAATTGCCAGGAAGCTCAAGATGAGTGATTGTGACAGATGGGCCATTCTTTCATGCCAGTGATGAGAGACAGGACAAGGCCACAGCCAGTTACCGTAACTTTTTCCATCTAGATGTAACTGTTAAATAGAATGAGTATGGAAATCTCTAGTGACCTTAGTTAACCTGTTACTCCTTCTTAAAAAAAATAAATAAATGAACTATTGGTGATTATAATGGTGGGATTTGCTGTTATAGATTCAAACATGCACACAATAAACCAATATAATTTGGTCAGTTTCCTTCACCAGTACCATCCACCGCACACACCTGTTACTCCTAGGAGCAAACACTGTCTGCTTCTGGAATGCCTCTACCTCTCCTCCCAGTTTTTGGTGCTTCCTCCTTAGCCCTGCAGGTTGACACCAGTCCTTGTCTTCTCCTGCTCTTGCTCCTTCCCTGCCCATGCAAGAGGCAATGGTGAAATCATACCTTGGTGTAAAAACATACCTTTTGACTTTTTTTTGCTTTTTTTAAAATTTTCTGCATTCATGAACTGCTTCCTTCTATGAGTTTTGTTAATTTGTGGGAACCTAGATTCAGTTAGTTGTTTCATACATCCTCTTAACGTGACACCATCTCTGCCTTTTACAGATTTTTTGTGTGTGTTGGATTTTTTGCATAAGCTGAGGAATGAACCCAGGGACACTTAACCACTGAGCCACATCTGCAGCCACTTTTTGTATTTTATTTAGAGACAGGGGCTAACTGACTTACTTAGGGCCCCGCTAAGATGCTGAGGCTGGCTTTGAACTCATGATCCTCCTGCTTCAGTTTCTCAAGGTGATTACAGGCATAGGCCACCATGTCTGGCAACAGTCTGGATTTTTAAGGCATTAAAAAAAAAAAAAGAATCAAACAAGACTATAGGCAGCACCTGAGGCTGCGATTCTCTCCTTTGTTACTGGCAGGATGTTTCATTAACACCATCCCACCTGTGTGATCGGGTGTGACCGCTCATTAACACCACCCACTTCTCCTCCCCTTCTCACCTCTGTCCCTCAGTTAAAGTCCCTTCTCTGACATTTCTAAGACTAAAATTTATTCTTACTGTGCCTAACAGCTTTTTTGTCAGCTGCCTCCAACCTTTTGTCAAGATTATTTTTTTCCCTTTCTGTTTATAAAAATCTCTATTGTAAAATGAACAGAACATTTTTAAACATAGTGGATTCTTTCTCAGTAATGTAGAACAAAGTGCCATTTCTGTCACTCTGTCTTCTGAGCTTATTTGGTGACTATTAGTACTCAGGGGCACCTTCCTCAGAGACCTCCTACCACCACGCACAGATTATCCACAGCTCTTCAGTCTGAGAGGGGAGGACAGTTGTTAGAATTAACTTCTAGGCAACAACAACAACAACAATTCCGTTCCTCTACCTCATTTTATTTTTATTATTTATTTCTTTGATACTTAGGATTTGACCCAGGTTCACTTTTGCACTGAGCTACATCCCCAGCCCTTATATTTGAATAGTCTTTATATGTGTAACTTTGTCACTTTATGGATTACTCAGTAATACCTGTATATAATTTTATTGTAAAAACTTTGGAAAATGTGAAAACCCTCTTTTAGTCTGCACCCCATTCCCACTCATTGAAACTCATATTCTAGAAGGAAAAGACCCATAGGCTTCATTTATATGTCTGTTCATAAGTGTGTGTGTGTGTGTGTGTGTGTGTGTGTGTTTATGATCTGCACAATCTTGGTTATGGCCTGAGTTTTTATGTTACAGATAAGATGATTTGGAGTATCCTAAGGAGGTTGGGAGCCTCATCCTGTCATCCTGGGCTTCATATCCCAGGTTCAGATGGGAAGTCAATAGAAGTTATTTCTACTTTCAGAATATCTGTTTTGTGTCAACTTCTGGTGCACTGTGTGTGTGTGTGTGTGTGTGTGTGTATACATGTACCTGTTAGCTTATTGTGCCTGATTAATCTTAAATAATGAGATAGGGATATATTTAATACTTTTTTTTAAAAGAGAGGCAAAAATTCAGAATCAGTGTGGATGTTTGTTTTCCAGTTGTCAAGAAAACACATCCAGTTTTTGCACACTTGTATAGTAGCAAGCTTCTAGCCTGACATTCCATTTTTTAACAGTCACCATCTTTGTAAGACAGATTCTGTGCTAGTATTTGAATATTTTGTTGCTTTTTTCATTATCAATTGCATGTAAATAGATGAAAAGGTCAATGTTGAAATTGTTTAGGACAAGGCAATAAATCATTAAGCATACTAGAACCAGATTCCTAACTTAAGTCAAATGCTCAAGAGACTGTGCTTCTTGGTTTTGTTTTCAGTTTAGAATAAGAAGCACACAAAGACCTTTGGCAAATTTACAGAACTATATTGCAAAGAGAATGTAATGATAAACTTTTCAAACATTTTTTACCTATCCCAGTATTTTATTCTGTGTTCAGATATTTGTAGATTTGATGTCTAGACTGTGCTTAGGAATGCATTGTAGCAGCTGCTAGTGTACTAGCTAGTAGCATCTCACCAGAGCCAGACAAACATGTGTCCATCTCCAGCTCTTGGGCAAGCTCTTTACCTCTTTGGGCATGGTTTATTCCTAATGCTTACCTCAAAGGATTGTTGTAGAGATTAAATGGGGTTATGTCCTCAGCACAGTGCCTAGCATATGGTAAGCCTACAAAAGTGTTAGCTGTCATTATTATTACCATTATCTTCATCCTCACCATCATGACTCAGGGATGTGTGTTGGAGAGGGAAACTGCCCATACTCACTCTTCAATTTTGTTTGCTTATGGTATGGTTCAAAACCCCCTAACTAATGAGGCACGGAAAGCCATTGGCCTTTGATTTTATTCCAGATACCATGTTTCCACTGCTCATTTTATTTCTTGAACATATTTTCAGACATTTTTTACATTACTCTTAACACTTGATTTTTATCATATTATTTTCTCCCTTACTTTCTATGGAGAAAAGGGGGCAATGAGATGCTTTCTTTTCAACACATAGAAGAACCCAGGATACATGTAGCCGTGCTTATTTCTCCAGAGATCATACACATCTAACCCAACTACAAGAAATGTTGACAGAAGAAAATCAATCAAAGTGAAATATAGGCACGTTTATGAAGTCAAAGAAGAAAATGTTTTACCTTGCTTATTTATGGTCAAATGAGAAAAAATCAAGACCTTTAACAAAGGATTCATGAAAATTTATTTAAACAAATCCGCATGGGTGTGTCTGAATAGCCATTGATGCTGCACTTGGTCCCATATAATTAACACTTTTGAATAGCACCAGAAGTGGTCATTTTCCTGTGGTTTTCTTAGAAGTTTTGTTAAGAAATGACTGGTTGAATAAGGGGCCTCACATTTATTTACTCAAACAGAATAGATGAAGAGGTAAAGAAAACATATACATGTGAATGAGTATTTTTTCTTCAAACTGGTCATTTATTCCAGTAACTCCTCTGATCAAAATATATTTTAAAGTCTTTTTGATAGACACTAAGAAATAACAAATATTGATCATCTGAGTAGATTCAATATTATAGAAATTTCCATTTGGAATTGAGGTGTTATATAAAATATGGTTGTGGCAGGCTTCTCACGTGAATCATCTTCTTTTTAGACAGATTGCCAAAGCTCTGAAAAACAGCAGTAACATTGCAATGGCACTTTAGGTTCCAAAAGTGGTTTCCTTTGAAGGAAAAATACTCCACTAGATGTATACATTCTGTTCTGTTTAAAGTTCAGTTTTATATTCCTTTCATTGTATCAATATTATAATTTATCCTATAAACAATAAATTTTTAATTAGCTTGGGAATATGTTTCTATGAGAATATATAGTTTACATAACTGTGAACACAGTGTTTAGCAGGGTTTGATACTATTTAATGTTATTAGCATTCATATTTCTTAAATTATTTAAATGGTGAAGATTTTACAAAGTTAGATAATTATATAATTCCTGATCAATAACTGACAGGTTCCAATTTGGGACCACATGGGAAATGTATAAAAGCTTGTATATTAAGGTGGCTTTTTTTTTATTATAAGAAGCCACCACAGTTCTCTGTCCCTTACCCGATTTCAACCAATACCATTGATTTGTTTTCCAGCGATGGCAAGCCGGCAGGTGGATATCGCGACTCAGGGCTGGTTCATAGGTCTAATGTGTGCTGTTGCGCTCCTTATCTTAATTTTGCTGATTGTTTGCTTCATCAGAAGAAACAAGGGTGGTAAATACCCAGGTAAGAAAAAAAAATACTGAAATTACTTTATAATTATTCATTAAAGTAAAAAGAATTGTGTAGATTGCAATAATATATTTCCCTAGATCCAGAAATTTGGATTTTTCTGTTCAATTTTTTTAAATCCCTTTTTATAAAATGACATCCTAACTACTGTCAAAGGCATAGGGCATTTGGAAGAGCAAATCAGTCTGTTCTCTGATAATGTAAGTTTACTCTCTTAGGCTCCACAAAAGTTCCCAATACTGAAGCAGCACCTAAAAACCAAGTGGTGGGGTGGAGGATCAGTGTGTGAAGCTTTCCAAAGGAAGTAATGCATGGACCCAGTTTTGATGTGATATGTGACATTGCTTTCCCTATTAGGCTGATAGTTCACTCAATTTAGTAGGTCCATCAAATTTATATATTTTTTAAAATATTTACTTTTTAATTATACTTGGACACAATACCTTTATTTTACTTATTTATTTTATGTGGTGCTGAGGATGGAACCCAGGGCCTCACATATGCTAGGCGAGCGCTCTACTGCTGAACCACAACCCCAGATCAAATTTATATTTTCTTTACATGACCATTTACCTTCTGGTTATAAGAAAAAAAAATTTACAAAAACAATTTGTTACCATAAATATAGATAATAAACAGATGGGTGAACTGGGGGAAAAAATCTTGGAAACTTACTAAAGTCACCTTATGTGTTAACAAATGTTCATTTTATTAGGTTCCCACAGCAATGACAAACGTATCAATTACATGCACAACTACATAATATTTCTGTTTATATGGTTGTATAACATCTATTTGTGGAGAGAATTATTTTCCTCTGCTGTGTAACTTTGATAAGGAAGTACAAGTTCAATGGATAAAGATGCTATTTCTAAATTTTCAGTTAAAGAAAAAGAAGATGCTCATGCAGATCCTGAAATTCAGCCGATGAAGGAAGACGATGGAACTTTTGGAGAATACAGGTGGGCCTCTGCTTCTTGTTGCTCTTTGTCTTCTTGGCCCTGCCCCTCTGCAAACACTCTCCCAAGGCAGGATTCAACCAGCAACGTGCTCTCCCTGGCTGTTCACATGGCCTCAGTTTAGAAATGCTTCCATGCCTAAATGTTTACATGTTCCTCAAGATTAAAGCATTCTCATTTTTTATTAAAATATAAATTTCCATTTTAGTGATAGGTTTGGAGGCAGAGTAGGTTTGGAGATAGAGTATGTTCCAGAGGCCCATGTTGTGTTGGTCTATCTAGCAAAGCCAGCAAGTTATAGGGAGAATTAGAATATGAAAGACCCTACTTCCTACAGGATCTGCATTGTAAAGAAATGTGCTTTTATAAAACCATTGTAAACAAAACTCTTTAATTTCAGATACGAAGCTCTACTTAAGCAATACTTATACCTCTGTTGTTCATCGAAAGATGAGTATCTCATTTTATAAGCAGTTAATTATTAAGCAGTATCACAGCCATTTGGTCCATGTGTTAACTCACAGAACTTTGAAGATACATTCTTGACTTAATCATTAAGAAGAAATATTAATAAAACCTATTTGCTGATTTTTTAAACATCTCTTTAAACAAGAAATATTCTTGCCTAGGCACTATAGGTCTTTTCAGAAAGAAAGAAGTTTTTATTCTAGACATGATTAAAAACAGTAACAAAATATTTATTTAAGTATTCTAAAAGATCATCACTCTGGTGTCCCAAAAGGGTATTTCTATAAATCTTTGCACTGAGCTCAAATTGAGGCTTGCTTTTTTCCCCCCTAGAAGAAAAAGACTTTTGGGTGAAATAAAACATTTCACTATTGTAGTTTCCAGGTGACATTTGTATCTAAGTTATTTGTGTTAAGAATGCCCCATTTCTGGAGCTCATTTTTGGTATTTCCGTGTCAGTGTCATGAGGGTAAAATAATGCCAACAGTGAGAAATATAGAGCTGATTGAGAAAAGCCGTATATTTCCAACAGAATGGGTTTTGTGCAGGTTTCCGTGTAGACACGAGGGTTTTGCCTTGAAGAGCATCCACATTCTGATCTTCTCTTCAACGGACACAACTACAGTTTCTTTAATTTCCCAGAAATTCTGTATCTTGGGGTATGGAAAAATGTGTAGTGAGGCTTGTCTTGATGTTAGATGTTGGCTCTGAGGCTGAAAGCATAGGAAAACCTCCTGCAGTACCCCCACCCTCTACACCCAAGGTTTTTATAGCATATGAGAGCAGCCTACAAATTCTCATAGTCCAGGGGAGCTGCGTCTTACACTTAAAAGCTGTGTCTTCACTGATTTAACTCACTCTTCTACACATTTATCCTGTAAGCAGGTGAGCAGGTAATCACTAAAATAGCTTGTTTTTAGAATTCTCATGGTTATAATTCTGTATAGGATATCCACACTGCTCCTTTGTTGGTTGTTAAGAAGCGACATCTTTAATATAGCCTGGAAAACTTATTATATATTTGCATGAGTTGAAAATAAACCATAAGCACTTCATGTATTTTCCACATGGTGATGGATTCCTGTTTTCCATTATCATGCTTAAATGAATATGGCAATGTACTGCTCACTTCATGGATCTCAAATATCATTTGCTATGATGGTGATCTAAAGCCATGACCTGAAAAAAAAATGTGACTTTCCTGGAGTAACGATGCAAACTACACTATTATGACTTGATTAAAATTGAGGTTGAGTTTTGTGAACCAGCTTGGAACCAAGAGACTGTTAATTTTACTGTCAACTCAACCATCACCTGTGATTCCTTTATATGGTACTCAGTTTGACAAGGTCTCGTTTTTTTTTTTTTTCATCTATAAAGGGAAATAGTTGTTCAAGTATTAGAAGGTCGTCAAAGCTTTCTTTGCTGGTTCTATGATTTCTGTACTGTGAGCTATATACCAACTACTTTGAATATGATTTTGTCTCTAGAGCAGTACATAGCAAGTATTTAGATTATTGGCCTCATAATCACTATTTAATTTACATTTGTTTGATCATCTTCCTTTGTCTTGGTGTGAATTCATGTGTGCTATGTTCATGAAGCATTTTCAAATGACTGTCTTTAACTTTTGCCATGATTTCTCAAGATGAAAAGACTTTTTATTTGGGCCTATTGAATACAAACCCAATTGGAGTGAAGACAAAAACTCTGATGACACATATAATGACATTGATGGCAGAGGGGCCAAAGGAAATAAAGTTCTGATGGGTGTCTCCAACTTGAAACACAACTTAGTCATGTGATTTTTTTTAATGAATCTTAAAGTTCATAAGGACAACACCACATGCAAAACTACTTCCCCAAATTCCTGAATACCCTGTGTTACAGAGTGGCTTTGTCCTGTGATTTTCAGACACTACCTCAGAATTTTTTCCTTTTGGTTTCATTTCTGTTTAAAGAAATCAAATGATCTTTATTTTCTTAGATGCACAATTAATGAAAACAGTTCCAACTACTGTTTATTACAGAAGTTTTTTTTTTTTGTAGTAATACATTTTAGTGTCACTTTTTCCCCCTAAATCACCGGGGTCCTTTCTCTGCTTTGCACCTTCTGAAAGTTTTGAGCTCTTTATCACTTGCTAATTCTCATTCTCCTTCATTCCCAAACTGAAATTTAATGCTGATCATACTGACACACACAAAATTAGGATGATTGCCTAAATGTGAATTTATTCCATGTGCAATTTGCTTATTCTCCAGTCTGAGGATGAAACTGTTTCTATATGGTGGGCTCTGAGCCACAGGACATTTCATAGTGCAAAGAGGGATGGAACTTTAATTGTGGCCAAATTTGATTTTTTTTTCATATGCTATAACCCCATGCACTCACTCCAATACCCACCCCTAAGCAGTTATCCTCATGTGGAAGCCTGCAGCTTTGTTTGTTTGTTTCTTTAATTATACAGACAGTAGGATCTGCATCCTTACTAGCATATAGAAAAGTCAGAGAAACAATTCAACCAACTGTGTAAGTATTTTCTTATTCTTTAGATCCATTCTTTCTGAAACAAGAATGAACACAGCACGTAAACCATGTATCTATGGTACTTGAACTCATAACTTACTGCATAAATGGAGACTCTTGCCATAGGAATCTTGCCACTCATGTGAATGTGATCATGTTGCAAGAATGCTAACCCACACTCACAAAGCCTGACCAAAGCCAAGCTGTGTCACTTTTGTTACATACTTCAGATTTATTCTTCTTACAAATGTGAACTGATGTGTGAGCAAAATAAGTAATGACAGGCTTTTAGAGAGTGGGTTGGAAAGAGTTTCTTGGTCATGGATGTCAATGAAACCATGATAGGATAGTGACTACAGGACAATGAGACATAATTATCAGATTTATTTGCTATTGCTGAATTTTACTCAGTAGGCATTTAATAAGGGCACATGACTAAAGCATGTTCCACTCAAAAAAAACATTGAACTCCTTAAAATTTATCCTAAACATAAAATACAGGAAAATATATTTTCATGTTTTATCTGCCATCATAAAATTAAAGAAGGAATGAAATTTTTTAATGTTAGAATTCTGAAAAATTTCTGAAATGCCCACCATCTCTTTATTGTTACTTTTTCATGAATTCATCCTATCAATGTTTAGTGAGTGCCTACAAGTAAATATTTTTGACTTTGCAGGCCATGTGGTCTGTGTTGCAGCTCTGCTGTTCTGTGTAGCACAGATTAACCATAGATTAATACATAGTAAATGGGCATGTACCAAATTAGCTGTAGTTTACAAATGCCTAATCTCTAGGGGGTATATTTCCAATACTTGATAACAGAGTAATGCTTTCAAAATGTAGATCACATTTTGTCACTTAGCCATTGAAAACTCTCCAGTGGCTTCCCATCTTACTCAGTGTTACAGGGAGAATCTTCAGTGTCCCATGGGTCACTGATATAGCCCAGTCTCTTCCTCATTCCTATTAATCTCTGCTTCTCACTTGCTCCTCCAGTTCCAGCCACATCTCCTTGCTATTGCCAAGCTCGCCCCTACCTCAGGACACTTACACTGTCTTGTGACTTTTGCCAGAATCGCTTTCCTTCCAGCTGTCCACTTGGCCAACATAGTTCTTAAGCTTTATCCAGTGCTACTTCTTAGAAGTCCTTCCCTGGACATCCTAATCAAATATATTTTCTGTAGTACTAATTTTCTATAGTACTAATTGCCTTCCAACATCACTAATTTTCTTGTTATATTGATAGTTAATTGTACTATACCCTAAGAGAAGTCAATTTTGTGAGGTCAGCGTTTCAGTCTGTCTTCTTTGCTCCTTTATCCCCAGTGCCAAGATGCTCAGTAAACATTTATTGGATGAAAGGGTGAGTGCATTGATGGCTGGATATGTCATAGACAAAAATTTCCTGTAGTATCCTTGGGAAGCTCGTTCTACAAAGCAGAATAAGGCTAATAGTTGGAATCCAAGTGACGAAATTCTGCTCATTATTGAACTTTTCAGCAGAACTGACTTTTTCATCAAGTCATGTTCAGTATTTCACAGAAACGATTCCTGCAAAGCCTACAGATTAATGAGTAAATCCCAAAGATGTAGTCTAAGCTATTTTCATAACAAATTAGAAGCTGAATTTTATGCCCTCCAAAATGCCCCCAAAGACAGGCAGCTCAAGGTTCCGTGACTCCACCCCAGTTGTTTATCAGTGGTGGTGATAATATAGATTTTCAACAAGAACTTGTGTGTTGTTAAATAGGTAATTTTCATTAGCAAAAGCCAGTGTCATGTGGCAAGCATTACTTCCCAGTCTTGAGATACTATTATTGAAGAAAAAAATGAAACCACTAGCAGAAGTTATTGACAAAGAAGACAGAATATTGGTGCATCTTAAAATTTGTTAGATAAACTACTACAGCTAAGCAACCTCTTTGTTACATTAAGACTTTTAATTCTTTACTAATATTGTGTGTTTCCTATTTTGACTTGCATTTAGTTCTTTGAAAGAAAACAAAATATTGGATTATGTCATTGCCCTTTTTTCCACTATTTTTTTTGCCCAAATATTACCTATTAAGATATTTCTTAATATCTAATAGGCCAATGTGCATACCTAGTTACGTGAACAGTCATGTAATTAGGTGGACATCCTTAAATACCTCTTCTAATTCCTAGAAATTGTGCTTAGGTGTTCAACAGAGAAATAAGAAAAATAACAATTACTATAGAGTCCTATAAAGCTTTATTAAAGTGTGTCCCTCAGCTTCCCATCCAATGTAGACAAGCTGGATGATACACATGGCACAAGAGAGGGGTTTAAGATGAGTGCAGGAAGTCTTTGATTTTTTGTGTTGGAAGCACTCATGCTCTTTAGAATATTGGCATGCCATTCATAGTACAAATTATGGAGAGCTTTTAAGTTAAAGTGTGTCTGTTTCCAAATTAATAAGTTTTTACCCATGACTAACAGTTTTATAGGAAAAAAATACTGTATACTATCAGTATAAGGATTTTGCTTTTCTTCTTAGGCTATTTTCATTTGTTTCTTCTGCATCCTTTTAATGGAATTTGTAGGTCTCTTGAAAGGTAAGGTTGAAGTTTACAAGTCTGGCCAATAACAAAATTATTCGAAATGCAGGATTTTGCTTCTCCTTCTGGCTCAGAAAAAAAAATCCATGTTTCACATTTAATCAAAATCATGCTCCATTCATGTCCAAGGAATCAGTGATGTTATGCAGTTTAACATACTAATAACTTCTCTACCTCCTATAAGTTTCTCTTCTCACTTTGAATTCAAAATAGTGGTCTCCATTTTTTCTCTATTCTTCCTTTTTTAATGCTTGTGATTATTTCTGGATTGCTTTCAAATCAGGGGTCAGCCTCTCTCATTGAAATTAACATGCACAATTGGAGGCCATCCATTCTACTGAAGACTTCATAATTCAACCATTTCTGCACCGCTCTTCATTCCAGCTCCATACTAGTCACTGGAGTCAGCCTGACAATTAGATTTGGCTACCGAAGCTCAGGACTCCAAGTGCTTTTCCATAATTTGCATGCGTGATCTTTAAAGAAAAAGATGTTACCTGACTGCCAGTCATGACAACAGTGCTTCCTCTTTATTCCAGTGACGCAGAAGACCACAAGCCTTTGAAAAAAGGAAGTCGAACACCTTCAGACAGGACTGTGAAAAAAGAAGACAGCGATGATAGCTTGGTTGACTATGGAGAGGGGGTGAATGGCCAATTCAACGAGGATGGCTCCTTTATTGGACAATACAGTGGTAAGAAAGAGAAAGAACCGGCAGAGGGAAACGAGAGCTCAGAGGCACCTTCTCCTGTCAATGCCATGAATTCCTTTGTTTAATTTTTAAGCTCTTTGCCAATGTCCGATTTCTCTAGAATGTTTATCTTAAGCACTTGTTTGTCAGCCTTCTCATACTATGAACATATGGGTAGAAAGTGTTTTCTGCTGTATGTTAATATTATGAGGAAAGTTAGAGCAAGAACACAACTCAGTCAAATGATATGTCAATGTGAACTGCAGTGCAAAGTGCATACTTTTTCATTCAAAGTGGGTTGTCTCGATTTCCTCAGAACTGATCAAAATGATGCAACATCGTCAACAAATCATGCTATTCCCTCTTCAAGATACAGTTCAATAGGATGCATGATAAATGTTACACATTTAAAGAACATACCTAAGTTAAATATGTTATTAAAACATGGTTTGATACTTTGTTTATACTATCCTCAGCTGAACCCCTAAATATGAATTCCGTTTTCATTGTCAAGAGTGTTACTGTAGTATTCTCTAGAACTTCAATGTCTTTGTGGACATTGTTGTGAAATTGGTGATCCTATGTCTAGCTGTTGTTAGTCTTTTGGGGAGACTGGTAGGAACAGTATGTACAGTATATACTTGCTAAATAAGTTAATTATGACAGTTGCATTTGCTGATGCTACTGAGACTCTGTTACCTGCTCTTTGCTCCTGTTACTTCATAGGCTTCTTAATCTTCCAGGTATTACAGCAGCACAGTGTTCTACTTTGTACATTATCTGTGTTTGGTTGTTTTTAGGCATAAACAGTGTGTATTGCAATGCATTTGGACATTTGTGCCATACTGAAAGAATTGAAACAAATCACTGTAATTAAATTTCAAAAAATTTTCCAGAAAACACAGGGCAAGATACATGCAGTGCCTTCAGACAATAAGCATTCCATAATATACTGCATTCTGTATCAGCCGGTACAGTGGACTCCATCTTAGATTACTGTCATTGTCAAAAAGTAACTTTTGAAAAGCAGAGATAATGAAAACTGCAATGCTGAAAACAAAAAAAGAAATGGAAAATTAAAGTAAGAAGACAGTTTATTTTAAGGCACATTTCCCCATAAATTACAAAGAAAAATTTTATTATCAACTAGACAACATGATAGTTTGGTTTCCATTCCAACAGGTCACATTCAGTAAGAATGTCAACATGGTATAAAATTAATAGAAAAATAAACAAGTTATTGCAAAACTAAAAGCATACATGCCAACATAATTCATATTTGTAAGACTTTACCTATATGAGCTTTTGAAACTCTCTGCAGCATTAAGCAATGTATATGCAAATCACAATGGACACACTTCAGAATCTAAGAAATTGACAAGTGCTTAAAAGGCCAACAGTCTAAGGGATTACATCTGCAGTTTAAGAAATAAATATATATATATTCTATCTTATTCATAAACAATATCTATCAAATGGTTTACCTCTAAATATGAAAATCTATAACAACCTATGGTTGAAGGAATGCTCAGTTTCATTTGCCAATAAATTGGTTTCTCATAACTTGCATCAAGTTTAATTTTAAGTAAAGCTTTTTATATGTAGATATTTTGTTGAATTTGTAAATATACTTAAAGTGTAGATGCTATATGCTTATAGGTGTTACATACAAATAAACAAATAAACAATGTTTATGTTGCACTGTGTAAGAAGTAAGCTAATTCATGCAGTGCGTGGGATTGGAAAGCATCTAAGTACCTTTTGTATTTTTTCTCCCTTTTTGCTGTGACATGGAAATAGTGAACTTTTCCACAGCAGGTTTCTAGCTGAAATCTTCTTTGCCTATGGAGCACAGTAGGTTTAATACCTGGCATGTTTGGTAAATGCAGGTAAAGCATAGTTTGAAGTAATCCCAGGTTAAGGTGGCCCTTAATGCTTTCATTTCTCCATATCCACTTTTGAAAGATCAACCTATCCATTGAAAGACAAAAATAAAAATAAAATGGACTTGCCTTGGCATCAGAGAGCACAAAGATAAAAGTTACTTTATTTTGTCAATGTTTCAGGAGAACAATAAAAGTACAGTTTTTTACCCTTCCATAATGGTACATGCTAAATTTATCTGTGCATGGAGTCACTTCTGTAATAATGCAACAGATTTTGTATTAAAAATTAAATGTGGTTTTAAAAGTCCCTCTCTCTTTTGTAATTTATCATGTGGAGTGGAGTGTGGATATCTAAGTAATGGTATATGTAACAATATAGGCAAATGTGGAAAAAAAAAGCAACTGTTAAACCCTCTTGATCTCTTTGTGATTTTTAACTTTTTCAAACATATTTCCTAGTGGGGTTTTTACATTTCTGTTGTTGTCACTTGTTTTGTTTGTGCTGGGGACTGATCTCGGGGCCTCACATATGCTAGGCAAGTGCTCTACCACTCAGCTACAGCCCCAGCCCTCCAATGTTTTAAAGTAGGCAAATTTTTGATTTTTTACTTTAAAAGGCTGTCATATGCAGAGAAAATTAAACATAAATCTAAACACAATATAAAAAAGATAATAGGGCACATCAAAAATATTTTAATGAAAAGCAAGAATAGATATTACCAACATGTTGAGGGTAGGTCCAAAAAGAACAGGCACTGCCTCCTATCTCAAAGTCTGATTCCCCAGTGCCTGCTGTCAGTTATGACTCTGTCTTTTGCCTGCATGGACCTCTGCCTCCTCAGGCATAGGCAACTTGGATTTCTTAAGTGGCCTGCCTGATGAGACAGTTTGGACATTTAAAAGTACTCCATATCGTCCACTCCCCTCTCTCCATCTCATTTTTTTAGTTGTCTCAAAACCATCTAGCTCTGCATATAGCCCAAGATTGATTTGTTCCCATGTTTTACCACCTGCCCCTTATTCACAGGTCCCTTGTCCCAGCATTGCACCCACAAGACCCACTGGCTCAGAACTCCCGTCTCTATGCAGTTATTTGAATTACATGTTGTATAAGTGAACTATAAGATGCTGTGTAGTGCTCAGTATTTTTCCCATGGAGGGAATGTCTGTTGCTCATTTAAGAACAACCATCAGACTCTTCTTTTCCCTCCATCTCTGGGCCAAATTCACTGACCACAGCCCCAGTTTACATCAGTCATTGCTCTGCTTAGCAACAGGGTCTGGCAAAATGTGAGCCTGACCAGAAAAATAATTAGTCCATTGCTGGCATAAACTGTCTTATTCAGATGGGTTTAAATGGCCCTAGTTTAGTTTTAATGACTAATTTGAGAAATGGCTTGTGAAGGCAAGGAACTGAGAATTCTCACCCCAGCCTAGTCGAATCTCTTCCAGCGCATGAGCTTTTTTCTACAGATGACCACCAGAGGGCCCACATGCTTTATTTAGCACGCACCCACGCAAACATGCATAGGCAGAAAAAGCCACCTCTGGAAACTGAGCAAACTACTTGGATAATCATACTGTGATATGATGTGCAGAAAATGATCACCTGCTGTAACATGGGAAATGGATTTGCAACTTTCTATAACAAGTACACAGCTTCCAGGATGGCACGGTGACTTTACTGTGGGTGAAGGGGAGAAGCCATCTCTTGAGTCCCAAGGAAGCATCCTCATCACTGATGCAAGTTGGTAGGGATGAGGGGGGAGCACATCCTTAAGATGCTGAGCATGTTACTTTGTCTGCAAAAAATGGCCTGAGGGGCTGGAGCTGGGGCTCAGTGGTAGAGTGCTTGCCTGGCATGGGTGAGGCACTGGGTTCAATCCTCACCACCACAAAAAATAAAATAAAGGTATAATGTCCATCTACAACTAAAATATACATAAAACATCCTGGTTTGATGTTTTGTGATTGTAGAGTGTATGTACACACGAGGACAGTTTAAGCACAGACAGCTCTTGCTTTTTACTTTTAAAAAAGGAAAGGAGTGGGAGAGAATTCTACTAGAGTATTTATATCCAATAAATAGTTGTTAGGGGGAGGTGGAAAGATCTCTGGACTGGAAAGAGATGAAGACTCATACTCTAACTCCATTGTTAATTAGCTATGTCACCATGTGTACACAAACCCCCAATCTCTCACCTCTCCACACCTTTTCCTTAGCTAGAAAATGATGGATAGCATGATTTCTAAGACACTTTTCTGCTTAAATCCTATGGTTCCTAGTAACTTAAAAAGAAAAAAAATCAGAGCATCCTCAAAAGCCAAGTATTTTACTAAGTGGAAGAAGGAGATACAACGAGCAAAATCAGATGCGATTCCTGCTCTAATGGAGCATGGAGTCCAGGGTAGGGCACAGATACAATCAAATGACCAACTAGAGAGATATGTAATTCCACACTGAGGTAAGAGCTAGGAAGGGAAGGCACACAATGAACTATGAGAAGAAATGGTGGCAGAGATCAGCCTGGATGAGGTAGTCAGGAAGGCTACCCTCAGGAAGTGTGAACTGAGAGATGAAGGACAGGAAGAACCAGGGAGGAGCAGGTGGGTAAAGCAGATGCCTGCATGGCCAGCATGCCTGCAGCAGCTGCAAAGGTCAGGCCATCCTGGGCCTGAGGACCACATGATGAGAACATGTATTTATTCAAGGAGCAGTGGGAAGTAACAGAGAGGGTTAAGTCAGGGTTATATGATCAGCAGGTTTGTGCCGAGGGAATGGAATTATGGCACCTTGGGTGGGAAATGCCCTGGATCCGGGTCATAGCACTGGACATAGAAGTGAATGGATGGATTCAGGGAGTTCCGGGGGGGGAAGGCAAGCATCAAGGATAGCTTTGTGTGTGTGTGTGTGTGTGTGTTTGTGTGTGTGTGTAGGGGGGGCGGGGGTTATGGTAGTATCAGGGATCTAACCTAGGGCCTCATGCATGTTAGGCAAGCACTTTACCACTGAGCTATGTCCAGAGCCTCTCAGGGTGGCTCTTAAATTTCTGACTTGCCTAGGAACAAGAGGTTCACTTAGATGGAACATCAGAAAATAACCAGGTTTGGAGGTAAGTTACGTATAAGAGCAGGTAAGGAATGTGAAAAATCTCTAAGACATCCAAGAGGAATAGCCAGTAGGAATTGGATATATGGGTTTAAAGTTCAAAATAAATTCCTAAGATGATGAGCTAAGCCATGAGCCCCAGATATGATTGCCAAGAAAGAATACAAGTAAAAGAGCTAAGGACCAAGCCTTAATAGAAAACTCCAAATGTACCATTCAGCAAGGGGAGGATGGGCCCCCACAGGAGACTGGGCAACAGCATTCAATATCTGGAGCTTCTCGTTGGGATACATAAGGCAATGTGTTGTCTTAGAAGCTAGCAGAAGAGACTTTTTGCAAGAATGAGAGCAGTTTAGTATCATATAACACTGAGAAATTGTGCAAAATGAGGATGGGGAATATTTATAGGATTTGAATACATAGAGGTCATCTGAGACCTTAGTCAAAGCTGTTGGGTGGAGTGTGGCAGCAGTTGGAATGTGATGAAGAGAGTTTAAAAGGTGAGGAGATCCAGACCTGGACAACCCACCCATCCTTAGTTTGGTTCCTTGACATCTCTACCACTATAATAATATAATCTAAGCATCTTGCTTTCTGCCCATGACCTCTGCAACATTATTTACTCTCCTTTCTCCCAAGCCTTCAGCTTGTTCCTTTATTTTGGTTATCTCCCCAGCAGATGTTATAGTCCATATTTTTGAATGATGGACTTTGCTCTAACATCCTTTTCCACTTTGTCTTATCTGAATACCTGTATCATGTAGCTCAGGATCAAGTCTCCAGCCTGCCCCTAAGAACTGGGGGATATAATGGAGATTAGTTCCACTGTAACTTCATCAACATCTTCAAATGGCTCAATCCTCAACACTGCTAAGAGACCTGCTAGTTTTCTCAGGTAAACTTACACTCAATGACTTCTTCCATCTCCTTGACCATTACCACCTGCCCCCTTTCCAACATATTCTCACAAATCACTTTCTACAAAATGACCTAGCATCATAATTTACTGAAGAGAAAGAAAGAAAAGAAGCATAGATGGGAATTTCCTCCTCTCTGCTGCCCTGCCTCTGTCTTGCATTAAAGTAGAGGAGCTGTCCTTCCTCCTGTGTAAGGCCAAGCTTTCTGCCAGGGTCAGGAAGCCTTCTCCTCCTTAGTGGATTCTCATCCATAAGTTATCCCTGCTACTTCTCTACTGGATGTCTATCTCCATTCCCTGGCCTGCTTCCTTGCTTGAGCCTCTGGTGGCACTTGTTGCTCCCTGCATCCTTGGGCTTTGACTGTGGGCCCCTCACTTGGGCCGCTTCATTGCTCCCCTTGGCTTCCCTGCACCTCAGAATCCTAGTGCCACCCAAATTCCCTGGCCCCGCCCTTCTCTGCTCTTTCCTGGCATGGGCCCTCTTCTAGGTTCCTAGTCTGGGCTCCTTGCTGGGGTTCTGGCCCTCACCCCACCCACACCCATCCTCCGGCCCTTTACACTGTACCCTCCTTCGGCCCTCCTGTCCTTCCTGTCCCTGCTGGGCCCTTTTTCCTGATTCTTTTCCAGGATGCTCACCTGGGCCTGGGGACTGGACCTGGCCTCTTGGATCTGTGGGCTTCTTTTGGAAAATCATAGCCCTACCCCTTGCCTGGGCCCTTTGTCCTCCCTCAATCTGGGCCCTGCTTCTCAACCCTGACACCCAGCAGTGGACCTGGACCTTGAGACTTCCTTCCCCTGCACTACCCACTCCCCTTTCTCCTCTCCCTCCCCTCCTCAGCCCCCCTGTTCAGGCAGCCCACCCTGGCCCTCCCATTTGGCTCTCCATTCCTGGGCTTGGCTTCTTCTTTGAGCCCCCAGCCTCACTTCTCAAGGACCCTGTCCCTGTCCCTTGATTTCAGGCCCCTTTTTCCAGCCCCCTCCTGTGCCTCCCCTCTGTTCCCCTTGTTCTGTGGCGGCATGGCACTGCCTGGACCCTCCCTTCCCCCCGCTTCTCCAATGGGTCCTGGGTCACCACCGACCCCCCTCCACTTCCAGACCCAAGGTATCCTCTCATAGTGCCTTCCTTTGGCCCTCTTTTGGTCCCGGGCCCTCTCTGAGGATCTTCTCACCTGGGGCCCCAGACTTGTCAGTTTTCATGCACCCCGGCCCAGTCCCTGGCACCTTGCTCTCCATTCCTGGGCCTGGCTCCTTGCTGGAGCCCCTGGCTGCCCTTCTTGAGGACCCCGTCCCTGTCCCTTGATGTCAGGCCCCTTTTTCCAGGCCCCTTCTGTGCCTCCCATCTGTTCCCCTTGTGCTGTGATATCCTAGCACTGCCGGGACCCTCCAGTCCCCCTGCTTCTCTGTAGCTCTGGGCTCCTCGAATAGGTCCTGACTTCCCACAGACACCCCGCCACCTAGCAGGCCAGGTATCCCCTCACAGCGCCCTCTTTTGGCCCTCCTTTGGTCCAGGTCCATCTCTGAGGTTCTACTCACCTGGAGCAGAGGAGTGGAATTGACTGGCCTCTGTGCCCTGAATACTTCCTATGGGAAACACAGCCCTGCCCCTGGCCTGGGTCCCCTTCCCCTTGGAAACTTGACACCTGGCAGTGGAGGTGGGACTCTGGATAACCTATCCCTGAGCAATCCCCTCCCTTCCCTTCAGTGCCTTCTTGCCTTGCATTCTGCCCCTACCCCAATCCAGCCCTCCCTAAGCCTCACCTTTTGTGCTCCAGTTCCTTGGCTTGTCTGCTCCCACAAACCCCTGACCTCAATCCTCCTGTTACGTGTGTGTCAGGGGAGAGCTCCCCACTGCAACCAGAGTAGACAGGACTCCTCTCTCCAGGAGGGAGACCCCTCTAACCTAGTTGTTGGGGGGAGCTCCCCACGGCACCCAGGGTAGAGGGATTCCCCCCTCAAGGGGAGGGACCCCTCTAACCTGGATATTAGGGGGAGCTCCCCACTGCATCAGGGTACAGGGGACTCCCACTTCCAGGAGGGGAAGTGTCCCCTCTAATCTGGGTGTCTTTGGGAGCTCCCCACTGTACCCAGGGTAGAGGGGACACTCCCCCCTTTAGGGGAAAAGATTCCTCTCATCTGGGTATCAGAGGGAGCTCCCCACTGCACCCAGGGAAAGGTGCAGGAGGAAAATCTCCCCCCTCCAGAGGGGGGGTGCCCTCTAACCTGGGTGTCAGGGGTATCTCCTCACCCCACCCAGGGGAGAAGGGACTCTCCCCCCTCCAAAGGGGGGAGTTTCCCCTCTAACCTGGGGGTGTGGGGGAGCTCCCCACTGCACAAAGGGTAGAGGGGACTCACATCCTTGAGGGGGATTAGTCCCCTCTAACCTGTTTGTCGGGGAATGCTCCCCACCACACCCAGGGTAGAGGGCACTCCCCCATTCAGGTGGGGAGAGACCCCTTTAACCTGGGTGGAGTGGGGAGCTCCCAACTGCACCCACGGTAGAGGAGACTTCCCCTCTCCAGGGGGGAGACACCCCTACAACCTAGGTGTCAGGGGGAGCTCCCAACCACACCCAAGGTAGAAGGAACACTCTAACCTGGGTGTCGGGGGAAGCTCCCTACCACAACCAGGGTATAGAAGACACTCCCCCACTCTGGGTGAGGGAGACCCCTCTGCCCTGGGTTTTGGAGGGAGCTCCCCACTGCACCCAGGGTAGAAGTGACTCCGTTCCCTCCAGAGGGGAGAAACCCCTTAACTTGGGTGTCCCGGGAGAGCCCCCCACCAAACCTAGGGTAGAGGGCTTTCTTTGGGAAAATGTAGCCCTACCCTTGCCTGGGCACTTTGTCCTACCTCACTCCGGGCCCTGCTTCTCAACCCTGACACCCGGCAGTGGACCTGGACCTTAAGACTTCCTTCCCCTGCGCCACCCATTCCCCTTTCTCCCCTCCTCAGCCCTGTCCCTTTTCAGGCAGCCCACCCTGGCCCTCCCATTTGGCTCTCCATTCCTGGGCTTGGCTTCTTCCTTGAGCCCCCAGCCTCACTTCTCAAGGACCCTTTCCTTGTCCCTTGATTTCAGGCCCCTTTTTCCAGCCCCCTCCTGTGCCTCCCCTCTGTTCCCCTTATTCTGTGGCATCCTGGAACTGCCTGGACCTTCCCTCCCCTTGCTTCTCCCTAGCCAGGGTTCTGAGATGCAGGGAATCCAAGGGGAGCTGGGAAGTGGCCCCAGTGAGGCCCACAGTTCAAGCCCAGGGAAGCATGGAGCAAGAAGGGCCCCCAGAGGCTCAAGAGAGGAGCCAGGCCAGGGAATGGAGAGCCAAGGGCCAGTGCTGGGCAGGGGGCTAAGTAGAGTGGACAGGGCTGGGGAGGGAGGTAAGGGGATCCACCAGTGGGGAGGCAGGCTCGTGACCCAGCACCACACCTGATGTCAGATTCCAGATGCAGCCCCAGGGGCCCAGGGAGAGCAAGGGGCCAAGGCGATGGGCAGGGCTCTGTTTCCCATAAGGTGCCCTGGCACAGATGAGAATCAAGGGCCAGGGACCAGGCCAAGGGGGCCTGGCAAGGGACAGGGGCTAGGAGGAGTGTGATGGGAGGGCACAATGGGGGATCATAGTGGGTGTAGCGAGGGGCAAGAGCCAGGATCCAATCAAGGAGCCCAGGCAAGGGACCAGACCCACCAAAAGATATTAGGGACCCCAATGAGCAGGAGGCCCTTTTTCCCAGAAAAAGCACTAGGGGAAGGAGAGGAAAGGGCAGCACTAGGATGAAGAGACAGAAGGCTGCACAAAGGGAACAGAGGGGAGCACGCTAGGGGGCCAAAGCAAGGGGCGTCCAGGTGAGAGGTGACACAAAGAGACACCAGGCAAAGCAATGCAACACCAGGGACATGGTAAGGGGCTCATGCCCGCAGCAAGGCCTGGGGACTGTAGGGTGAAGGGTCAGGGTGAGGGGGGGCTGAGTTGGCTTAGGGGTAGCTTGCAAGGCTAGAGGGCAGGGGAGGGAAGGCAGGGGATCGCCTAGGGCAAGGTCATTGTTAGGTCCACATCCACTGCCAGGTGTCAAGTTTGGTCAGCAAAGGGGATCCAGGCAAGGGGCCGGCCTGTGTTTCCCATAATGAGCCTTCTGGGCCCAGAGGCCAGCCAGTTCCACTCTTTTGCCCCAGGTGAGTAGATCCTCAGAGAGAGACCAGGACCAAAGGAGGGCCAAAGGAGGGCACTATGAGGGATACCTTTGGTCTTGGATTGGGGGGGGTATCAGTGGGGAGCCAGCACCCATTGGAGGAGCCCAGGCTAGGGAGAAGCAGGGGGAGCTGAGGGTCCGGGATGCGCCAGGATACCACAGCACAAGGGGAATAGAGGGTGGCACAGGAGGGAATTCAAGCAAGGATTGAAATCAAGGGACAGAGACAGGGACACCATCCTGGAAAAGGGCAGCTAGAGGCTCAAGAAAGGAACGAGGCTCAGGAATGGAGAGCCACGAGCCAGGGCCCAATGGGCTGGAGAGGTGAAGGAGGGTAGACATGGGAGTGGTAGCACTGGGGGAAGAAGTCTCAAGGCCCAAACCAGGGGAGAGCAGGGGAGGGCAGGGCCGAGCAGATGGGCAGCATTAGTGGACTGCAGTGCAGGGAAATCAAGGGGAGCAGGAAAGAGGCCCAAGCAAGAGGCCTGCATTCAATGCCCATGAATGCACTGGGCAATAAGGGCCTCCAGAGGCTCAAGCACAGAGCCAGGCCAGGGAATGGAGAGCCTAGGTCTGGGCTGGGGCTGGGGGATCAGGACAGTGGATAGGGCTAGAGAGGGAAGGCAGGGGATCCAGCATGGGGGAGGCAGGCTCGAGGCCCAGGGACACTGCCAGGTATCAGGGTTCAGGGTGCAGGACCAAGGGCCCAGGGAGAGCAAGGGGCCCAGGCAAGGGGCAGGATTGTGTTTCCCATAAGCAAGGGCCCTGGCCCAGATGGGAATCCTGGGCCAGGGACCTGGCAAGGGATGGGGGCCAGGAGGAGGGGATGGGAGGGCTCAGGGCAGGGTCTCAGTGGGTGTGGAGAGGGGCGAGAGCCCGAGCAAGAAGCCAAGGCTAGGGACCAACCCGACCTAGGATGATGAGGGACCCAAGGAGCAGGGAGACCTCACGAGGGGAAAGCAGGGAAGAGGAGGAAGGGATGACGCAAGGATGAGGACTCAGCAGGCGGGTGGGCAGCATAAGGGGCACTGAGGGGAATGCGGTAAGGGCCCCAAGCAAGGGGCCCCCGGGTCTGACCCAACATGAAGCAACACCACGTGATGCCACGCGATACCATACAACTGGACGAATCCAGTCAGGGACCAGGCGAGGAGACAGGCCAGGGGACTGGAGTGCAAAGTGTCAGGATTAGGGAGAACTGGGTTGGGGTAGGGGCAGCATGCAAGGGACAAGGCAGGGGAGGGAAGGGAGGGGATCACACAGGCCAAGGTTGGCACAAGGCCCACAACCACTACTGGAATCAGGGTACCAAGCAGGAGGAGGCCCATGCTCCAGGGGAAAGCAAGAGAGGAAGGAGATGAAGGGGCAGTGCTAGGATAGGAGACACAGGCAGAGCAAAGGGCAAGGAGGGGAGTGTGCTAGGGGGCCCAATCAAGGGGCCCCCAGGTCAGACTAACACCAAGAGATGCCACGTGAAGCCACACAACAGAAGGAACGCGGTCAGGGTCTGAGGTGAGCAGCCAGGCCCGGGAACAGGAGCATGAACGGTCAGGGTTAGGGAGGGCTAGGTTGGGGTAGGGGGAGCATGCAATGCTAGAGGGTAGGGGAAGGAAGGGAGGGTATCGCACAGGGCAAGGTTGGCACTAGGCCCAATTTCACTGCCAGGTGTCAGGGTTCCAGTGGCCAAGGGGGCCCAGGAGTGGGACAGGGTTGTATCTCCCATAGGGAGTCTTCAAGATGCAGAAGCCAGCCAATTCCAGTCCTCTGCCCCAAGTGAGTAGATCCTCAGAGAGAGACCAGACCAAAGGAGGGCCAAAGGAGGGCACTGTGAATGGATGTTTTGCTTCTGGAATTGGGGAGTGGTCATGGGGAGTCAGGACTCATTAGAGAACCCAGGCTAGAGAGAAGCAGGGGGAAGGGAGGGTCCCTAAAGTGCCAGGACAATACAGTACAAGGGGAACTGAGGGGAGACACAGTGGTGACTTGAAAATGGAGCCTGAAATCAAGAGACAGGGTAAAGTCCTCGAGAAGTATAGTCGGATGCTCCAGCAAGGAACCAGGCCCAGGAATGGAGAGCCAAGTGGCTTGGCACTGGCCAGGGTTGCACGAAAATGGACAGGGCTGGGAAGGGGAGGGAGGGGAGGTGATTGGGTGGCACAGGGATTGGAGGGCTCAAGGCCCAGGTCCACTGCTGGGTTTCAGAGTTGGGGAGCAGGGCCCAGGCTGAGGGAGGCCAAAGGGCCCAGACAAGCGGTAGGGCTACATTTTCCCAAAGGGAGGCTGCAGGGACAAAAAACCAGGTCCAGTTCCCTGGGCCTGGTGAGAATCCAGGAAAAAGGATCAGGAAAGGGGGACTGGCAGGGACAGGGACAACAGGAGGGCCAAAGAAAGGCACAGCGTGAAGGGCCGGAGGACCAGTGTTGGTGGGGAAGCAACCAGGACCCCAGAAAGAAACCCAGGCTAGGGACCTAGAGCAGGGTCCAGGCCAGGAGAGAGCAGGGAAGGGCAGGGCCAGGAAGGAGGACGGCACTAGGGTTCTGCAGTGCAGGGAAGCCAAGGGGAACAGGGAAGCAGCTCAAGCAAGGGGCCCGCAGTCCAAGGCCAGGGACGCACAGAGCAAGAAGGTCCACCAGATGGTGAAGCGAAGAGCCAGGCCAGGGAATGGAGAGCTAAGGACCAAGGCTGGGGCAGGGGGCTCAGGACAGTGGACAGGGCTGGGGAGGGAAGGCTGTGGATCCAGTAGGGGGCAGGCTAGGCTCGAATCCTAGTGCCACTGCCAGGTGTCATGGTTCCGGGTGCAGGACCAAGGGCCCAGGGAGAGCAAGGGGCCCACCTGAGGGGCAGACCTCTGTTTCCCACTAGATGCCCTGGCTCAGATGAGAATCAAGGGCCAGGGACCAGGTCAAGGGGGCCTGGCAAGGGACAAGTTCTGGGAGGATGGTGATGGGAAGGCATGGCACAGGGTCGCAGTGGGTTTGGAGAGGGGAAAGAGTCAGGACCCAAGCAAGAATTCCAGGCAAGGGACCAGCCCACCCAAAAGAGGATTAGGAACCCAAGGAATAGGAGGCCTGCTCTCCGGGGGAAAGCTCTAGGGGAAGGAGAGGAAGGGGCGGTGCTAGGATGAGGAGATAGAGGGCAGCACAAAGGGCAAGGAGGGGAGTTCACTAGGGAGCCCAAGCAAGGGACCCCCCAGGTCAGACTCAACAACAAGAGACCCCACGGGAAGCCATGGGACACAAGGAAAGTGATCAGGGGCTCAGGTAAGCAGCCAGGCCCGGGGATTAGAGTGTGTAACATCAGGGTTAGAAGGGCTGGGTTGGGGTAGGGGCAGCAGGCAAGGCTAGAGGGCAGAGATGGAAGGGAGGGGATTGGGCAGGACAAGCTTGGCACTAGAGCTTCAGTGGGCAGAGGCCAGTCAATTCCACTCCTCTGCCCCAGATGTGTAGATCCTCAAAGAGGAACCTGGCCCAAAGGAGGGCCAAAGGAGGGCACTATGAGGGGACACCTTGTGCCAGATTGTGGGGGTCTGTGGGGATCCAGGACCCATTCTTGGAGCCCAGGCTAGGGAGAAGCAGTGGGAGGGGAGAGTCCGGGTAATGCCAGGATACCACAGTACTGTTGTAGGGTCAAATGAGGCAAGGCACCAAACATAGCAGGAAACAGTTTTATTTGGCTGCAGCCAGGTTCAGAGGGCACAGCTTTTGCTGTAATCAATTAATCCCCTGAACCCCGATTTCAGGCAGTTTCAGAATTTTATACCCAGCATGTAAGGGGAGGGGTCAGAAGTTCACAGTCTGCAGAATTCAACATCCACATAAAAGCATCTTTTTCTTTCACTGTTTTGGGCAAGTTAACTCTTCAAGGACAACTTCTGAGAAGGGGAGAGCTTCTTTTCCCCATTTTCCTCTTCCTGCCAGTTGTTACCATGGAGCCCAATTGGTAACATATCTTAAAAATGTAGGCATCTCTGTGAAGCCCATCTCAAGGCCAGAGGCCTTGTTTTCACATTTCTACCAACTACTATAGTGGATATGTTTGTGAAAAACTAGCAAGGGGGTGCCTAGCACCTGGAATGCTGGTATCTTCTCAGCCAGTGGCCAAGTAAAATAAGGCAACACGATAATAGGAAGTTTATCTACATTGAACTCTTTTGCAGAGACTCTTTTGTGGACAGTCCTAAAATCAGCCATGGTGAAGATTTCTGGAGAAGCCCAGTTCAGACTTTTCTGTGGAGAAAGGGGGTGCCACTTCAATTCCCCCTTTAATCATGCTCCCCATAATTTATTCCTTTAAATTTAAGAGCATCATTACCATTATATTGGCTTAAAGCTTTATATAATGTCAAAACCTTAGTTGTTGTCATCCTTTAAACAGCAGCTTCTATAGTGGACCCATGAGTTTTAATGCACAGTGGAGCCAAATATGAGAGCAATAAACAGGTTAACTGCAGAACTCACTATACCAATTAAGCTTTTATATCTACCAAGAGTTGACAACCATCTCCCAAGAGCGTGTTTGGGACCCAAAGTTTAATACCCTTCTAGGTATGAACTAGTACATGTGCTAATTCTCTTGTGTTGTTGGTGATATTCTTAATTATTTGTCTATTATCATCCATTTGGATGCAACAGTCTGAGCTGTTGAACTCTCCACATATTTCTCTTTCTTCAGCCAGTAGGTAATCTAATGCCAAGTGGTTTTGATAGTTAGCCATTCGCATTGGGTCTGTTGTGTGGCTGGGAGGTCAAAGGCTGTGGCAGTCTGATTAATAATAATTTCTAGTATAGCTTGGAAGTGAATAATTCTGTTTAACATGTAAACAGGAGTTCTATAACTCCAACTGCCATTTTGTGCCAGGATAGCAGGACCATAAGTGGCAATAATCTTCTGGGGTGGCCAGTTATCTTCAGCCCAAGATTGGTGACCTCGTAAATCAAGTTTCTTCCCAATGGACCTCTTTTGTCTTTCCAAACAGTCATCCATCTATTGAATTCCTCTGGAAGGACAGGTCCTAAATATATGTTTTACCACTCTTGGTTATAGTGGATTGTCTTGACATATGGTTCACTTGATCTCCATGGTTGGAATAGGAGTAGAACAGAACCCCTTAAGGTTATCAAAGGAAACCAAACTAAATAATAGACTAATGTTTTCGTTAGCATAGGTTAAAAAGCATAAATTAACAAAGCCAAACTAATAACACAAAACAAATCCTAGAAAATTTATAGAAGCAAGATAAAAAGAATAAATTATTTTTTTTTTACCCAGTGTCAAGTCAGTAGGAGTTACTGTTATCAAACCAGTAGCAAAAACCAGAGAATTATATATATATATATATAATGTAAGGCGTGGCAATGCATTATAGTATAACAACTATCTTAGAGGTTGAAAGAGTTCATTGGTCCTGGTGGAAAGTTTATCTTTCACTGTGCATTGATCAGTCATTCCCTCCCGTGTGGCTGAAGCGGGGCCTTAGTGTCCTCAAGCTTCGGCCGTGCATACACCAGTCAGCTTCCAGAGTGACTGGAGCAGGAACGTTGTCCTTCTGACCCTCAGGTTTCTCAGGTGCTCATTTTTTTCCCTAGACAGTCAGCTTCAAGGGTGTAGCTGCATCTGGAGTGCTCACCCAGTCTGCAGCTGCAGGCTTGAGTCTGGTGTAGTCAATCCAAGGACCTATGTCTACAAACTTGACTGCAATTGGGGTGGATAAAATAACAGGAAAAGGGCCCTTCCAAAGAAGTGTAGGTGTTTGAATATTCCATTCTTTGACCCAGAATCAATCTCTAGGCTTGAAGGAGTGTGCACCTGTGGTCAAACTTAGTGGCAATCTTTCTCTAACCCTTTGGTTGAAAACCTGTAAAGTTTTCCCTAAGGTCTGAAGCTGTTATCTCAGGGTGACTTCTCCTATCTCCCTAATGTCTCCCAATGGTCCCCTAATAAGAGGGGGGCCTCAAGAACATTATCTTATAAGGAGAGGATCCAGTACTCCTAGGGTAAGTGGATCTAATCCTCAACAGTGTAATAGGGAGAAGTTCATCACAATGTAAGTGAGTCTCCTGACACAGCTTACCCAATTGAGACTTAAAGTCCTGTTCATCCTTTGAACTTTACCAGAACTCTGCAGCCAATAGGCAGTATATAACTTCCATCTGATGTTTAAACTCTTGGTCAGTAATCATATCACCTCTGCCCAAAAGCTGGCCCATTGTCTGAGCCAATAGTTATTGGGATACCAACTCTGGGAATCATTTCCCAGAGAAGCATCCTGGTTATCTCCCTAGCCTTTTCAGGGTGGGTGGGAAAGATTTCCTTCCACCCAGAGTAGGAACACACAAAAACCCAAGTTACTTATAGCCCCCTGAGCATGGTAGTTCAGTGAAGTCTACTTGGAAGTAAACTTTCAAAAGGTGCTCCTCCTATAGTTTGGATTCCTGGTGGGAGCTCTGGCCCCTGACAAGGATTGTTGTGAGCACAAACCTCACATTGTTCTCAGATCATCCAGGTGATGTTTGTGAGCCAGGGGACATAGAAATGTTGACTCAGAACTGTCTTAAGTGCTGTATGTATGATGTGTTCTCCTGTGGAACTGTTTGATAAAGGCTGGGGCTAGAATCTCTGGGATGGCTATACCAGCCATCAGAAAATCTCCATCATCCTCCTGGGAGAAAATTTTCTTTTTCAGTCGTAAACCATTGACTTTCATGTTGGGAGTACATTGGCTCCCATTCTGTTAAATAGTCAGCCAGGCAGAAGGGCAGCATTTAAACTGGGGACTGGATTTTCTTCTCATTTCTTGCAGACAGCTAACCTGGCCTCTCTGTCAGCTCTCAAGTTGCCCTGAGAAACCACAGTATTTCTCTTTCGATCACCTTGGCAATATATAATCACAACCTTTCTGGGAGCCCACAGTGCATCCAAAAGTTTAAGAATTTCTTGCCCATACATCATGCCTTTTTTTTTCTCCTGAGTTAATTAGCCCCTTTTCCTTACATAAGGCCCTATGTACATGATGGGGAGCGAATGCATATTTTGAATCTATGTAAATATCCACACAGACTCCTGCTGTCAACTGAGGTGCTTGAGTCAAAGCAATAAGTTTTGCTTTGTGTGCTGAAGTTTCCTGAGGCAGAGGTTCTGCCTCAACAGTGGAGTCCAGAGTGACCACTGCATATCCAGCAAAACATACCCCATCTTTTTTAAAACTGCTTCCATCTATGAAGTACTCCACATCAGGGTCCCTGAAGGGTGGTCTGCCAGGTGTGGTCTGCTGGAGAACATTTCATCCATAACTTCAATACTGTTGTGATCAGATTGTCCAGGTCCAATGGGCAGCAAGGTTTCTGGGTTTAGAGTCTGGATGACTTCAATATGGATACATGGGTTTTCACATAATATGCCCTGGTATTGACCATTAGTTAACCAATATTGTCCTTTGTACTCAAACAATGTCAAAACTGAATGAGAAACCCTGAAAACCATTTTTTGTCCCATAGCCAAGTTATCAGCTTCCAACACCAGAAGATCTGTGGCTGCAAGGGCCCATAAACAAAGTAGCCAGCCTGGGGCTACAGAGACCAGCTATTTGGACAGATGTCCATGTCAAGACTCCTACAGACATTCTAGACTGTTCATGGACATACAGAAAGTAAAGCTTTGTGAGGTCAGGGAGCCCCAGTCCAGATGCACTGGGAGTGCTTATTTAATGTCCTCAAAGGCCTTTTGCTTAGTTGTCCCCCATATTAGAGGATCCCATTCTCCCCACTTTGGGGCTTCATAGAGGGGTTTGCCATAACTGAAAGTTGGGATTCATATATGGCTCAATCTGGTAGCCCCCAAGAATTCTCTAGTGTGATGGCAGATTGAAGGGAATAGAATTGGGCAGATTTCCTGTGTCTTTTGAGGCCTAGTGGCTATTGTCTATTCTGTTGCTGAGTCAGATGGTAACCAAAGTTTTGACCTTTTTCTTGATAGATATGGGCTTTTAAGTCAGAGTCCAGTGCTGACCCAAGGATGGTGTACTCAAGCCCCTGGGAGGAACTGCCATTTAGGTCCTCTGGCACTTTAAGATGCAGGAAATTTTTTATTATCTCCTGGTGCAGGATCTTGGCTGCTATGATTCTCCAACTCTAAAATCTAATGTAAATCTTAGCAGTGATTGATGACCTGGGACATCATTTGTATAAAAGGCACCTCTGTCAACCTCGCCATGGGCCATCTGCCAATGTTGGAGGGCAGGTTCCGTGCAGGTCCTGGTGTGGCAGCCCACATTGTGCTCACTTAGGTGTTGCTCTTTGTGTGAGTGGCTTTCTCCTCTTGTCAGGTGGGAGCCTGCTCTAATTGTATATAGTAGCTGTCCTGCTTGTGCTTTTGTTCACTATGCCTAGGTGCATGGGGCTCTATGTCCCTTTCTGTTGGTGGCTCAGAGCGCTTGGCTTGGAGCCAGGGTGGCATGTCCTTTTGGAGTGTGCACCCTATGGCCCACTATCGGGTATTAACATGAATATATTTCTGGTTCATTTGGGGGCTTGCAGCACCTGAGCCCTCCTGAGGCTCTGGGTCCCATGCATCAGATACAGTTGTGTGTGTCTATCGGACCTCTGCTATATTCGTCAATCAACAACTTCCAAGCAAGTGGGAAGAAATTGAAAGGAGGGGTTGAGGCCAAAGGCTGGGGGAAAACATTCATTCCTTCTCTGTTCAAGGCTTAGTATTTGAGCATGGCAGTGGGTGCTTGCCTGCCTGGGCCACTGGAGCCTTCCTCTTTTGTCTGGGCACACTTTTTTTTTTCCTGATAAACATTTGGACCATTGGCTTTGTTCTAGTGAGACCCCTCCTTTGAGTGAACTCTGGGTTTGTGGTGAGGGCAGCTGTAAGGAGATCCATCCTCCTCTTTATCTTTTTGGTCTGCCTGTCTTTGAGCCTCTGGGTCTCAATTGATGAAAACTGTTGTGGCCATCTTCATCAGCTATCTGGCACACTTCTCAGTAAAGCCCTCTAGGTTTGTAATTTTTGGCAAATGTCTCTCTGAGCCTGTTCCCCAAAGGCTGCATTGGTCACCTGTTGCTTGAGCCTCTGCATCTCTTCACTGACAAACTTGCATTGTGGCAGCTATGCTTGTATGGTGCCCCTCCCCTCCTAGGCACCTCTGGGCATGGAGAGGGGCAGCAGTGGCAGTGGCCTGGACACTCAGCTCTGAGTTAGTTGGATACATCTCTTTTGATCATTACTGCCAGTTTCATAAGGCAGAGGGGCCTTAGGCAGATGTGGGGCCCAGAGAAATGTTCAGGGCTATCAAAGTTGCAAGAGGGGAGATGCTGGAGCAGTGAGAGGTTTTGCTTGGCTCTGTTTGTCTGCAGATGCAACTCTGGCTTAGGCTAGGTCTTAGGGCTGGCTCCGATTCCTTCTAACTCTTGGGCACACTTTCTTTTTTTTTCTCTTAGACTTCCTATGAGGGCTTTTTGATATCTTTTTATTTTTAGCCCTTCTTCTTGGTTAGGGCCCAATCCTAGGTCTGGATAATGGGCTGCATCAGATGAGTCATGGTCCAGGGTTTCTCTATGTAGGAGGGAGTATGATTTTTCTAGCTTATGAGCGCTATGGTAATGAAAGGCTGGCACACAAAAGTGCCTTATCTCCCTCAGATGTTTCCCTCTGGTCATTATGGGCAGGTCCTTGAGTCCCTTGCAGGGGCATCTGGAGTGCTCTAATCTGGGTTGTGGCTCTGGTCTTGAGACAAATCCCACCTTAATCTTGGGAGGTAAAAGAGTCCTTGGTTCTAGGAAGCCGTTGGCTCTGAGGACATGACAGAGGAAGGAATAGCCAGTATTGGGGGCCATTTTTTTGTTGCCTCTGAGGATGAGGGGCTGAGGGGACAGTTTGCTGACCCAGTGGTCTTGGCAAAGTTGGGTATAGTGGCACATAAGGTGGTGGATCCTCTTCTGGCTCATGGGGAAAACTGTTTCCCTTCCTGTTTTTCCTCCATCAGGTTTTCTGGTTAGCTGCTTTCCGCTGGGTCTTAGAGACCAATAAGCTCCTGGATAACATCAGCTTGGACTGTCCATCTAGACAGGCTCTCAACCAAGGGAGCTGTTTCTGTACTTGTCTTGACAGCAATCAATGTAAAAGAAATGGTTCAGGGACTCCAACAATAATCAAAAGGACCTCAGAAATGACTCTCTCATCTAAAGATCCTTCTGGTGGCCAGCCCACATCTTGTGTGGGCCATTCTAATTCAGAGAGTATGCCACCTTTGTGGAGTGAGTTTCACCCCACAGTTACCAGGAAAACCTTCCTAAAGATTTGTAACAAACATTTCAGAAGGCTCAGTTTCCTTTGTGTGCCTCCCATGTTCCACTCTACATTGGTGTCACACATTTAAGACAAGACTTGCTTCATCTGTCTCTGGCTGTTCCCCTCGTGGGGACTTAGGGCCCTCTTAGCCTTGCGGGTCCACATCAACCCCAAACCTGGAGCTTTCACCTACACATTGTTTGGGGAAATTCCACCATACACTGTATGAGGTGCCATGGAACAGCGGATCAGGACTCCACACTCGCTTTGGCCCTCGGGTTGGGTAGGAACCCTTCCATTTTCCCTCTCATTCACATACTTTCACACACTTTTCCACAGATATGGTCAGAAAAAAATTTCTATACTGCCCAAATTCCAACAATTCCAAACCAAACAAAAAGGGCGTCATGGTTTCCCCTCTACTTGCTGACCCCGAACACAGACTACTTGGGTGACTCCCCCGGTCTGTTTCAGCTCCAACCACTTTGGAGGATACTCAGGACCCAACAGAGGTTGATCAAACCTCTCTTCCACCCTCTTAGGCCTCAAAGGGGAAGTCAGGTGGGCTTCAAAAACAAATGGACCCGGGTCCTACCTGTTCAGTTGGGCAGTGCTCCAAAATTCTGGTTCCTGTTGCCTTTGGGTCCCTTTGTGCTCCAGGGTGGCAGCCCCAGGGCACTGGATGAGTGGATCCTCCTTTAGGCCAAGAGTGGCCTGGGTGCACCAAGGGGAATGCTGTCCCCCACTGCCCCAGGGAAGCCGGTCCCCAGAGACAAGAGAGGCGGAATAGTCTTCCCTACCTCCTCTGTCCCATCTGGGTCACCACAAATGTTGTAGGGACAAATGAGGCAAGGCACCAAACATAGCAGGAAACAGTTTTATTTGGCTGCAGCCAGGCTCAGATGGCACATCTTTTGTTGTAATCAATCAATCCCATGAACCCCAAGTTCAGGTAGTTTCAGAATTTTATACCCAGCATGTAAGGACAGGGGCTCAGAAGTCCACAGTCTGCAGAAGTTCACATAAAAGCATCTTTTTCTTTCACTGTTTTGGGCAAGTTAACTCTTCAAGGACAACTCCTCAGAAGGAGAGAGCTTCTTTTCCCCATTTTTCCTCTCCCTGCCAGTTGTTACCATGGAGCCCAGTTGGTAACTTATCTTAAAAATGTAGACATCTCTGTGAAGCCCAGCTCAAGGCCAGTGGCCTTGTTTTCCATTTCTAAAACTACTATACAGGATATGTTTGTGAAAAACTAGTTAGGGGCTGCCCAGCACCTGGAGTGCTGAAATCTTGTTGGTCAGTTGCCAAGTAAAAGAGAGCAACAGGAAAATAGGAAGTTTATCTACATTGAACTCTTTTGCAGAGACTCTTTTTCTTATAGTACTAAAATCAGCCATGGTGAAGAATTCTGGAGAAGCCCAGTTAAGACTTTTCTGTGGAGAAAGGGGGTGACACTTCAATACAAGGAGAACAGAGGGGAGGCACAGGAGGGGGCCCATTAACAGGGCTTGAAATCAAGGGAAAGGGACAGGGTCTTGGAGAAGTGTGGCCTCAAGCAAGCAGCCAGGCCCAGAAATGGAGAGTCAAGTGCGTTGGCCCAGGAAGGGGTCCCATGAAAAAAGACAGGGCTAGGGAGGGGAGAAAGGGGAGCAGTTTGCACAGAGAAAGGAGGGTTCAAGGCACCGGTCCAGGTCCACTGATGGGTGTCAGGGTTGGGGAGCAACCTGGGTCTGGGCTGAGGGAGGCCAAAGGGTCCAGAAATAGGGAAAGGGCTATATTTTCCCAAAGAAAGCCTGCAGGTCCAAAGGCCAGGTCCAGTCCCCTGGCCCTGGTGAGCATCAGGAAAAGGGGCACTGGAGGGACTGTGACAACAGGAGGTCCCAAGGAGGGCACAACAGGAAGTGCTGGAGGATGCTTGTTGGTGGGGTGGGGGCCAAGACCCCAGCAAGAATACCAGGCTAGGGAACTCGGGGAGGGCCCTGTCCTGAAAGAGCAGGGAAGGGCGGAGCTTGGTACGCAGGCAGCACTAGGGTTCTGACCTGCAGGGAAGCCAAGGGGAGCAGGCAAGGAGCTCAAACGAGGGGCCCTCCAGTAAGAGCCCAGGAAAGCACAGAGCAAGAAGGGCCACCAGAGGCTCAAGTGAGGAGACAGGCCAGGGAATGGAGAGACAAGTGCCAGGGCTGGGTTCAGGGTATCAGGACAGTGGACATGGCAGAGGAGGGAAGGCAGGGGATACAGCAGTGGGGAGGCAGGCTCCAGGCCCAGGGCCACTGCCAGGTCTCAGGTATCTGGGAGCAGGACCAAGAGCCCAGGGAGAGCAAGAGGCCCAGGCTAGGAACAGGGCTCTCTTTCCCATGAGGCACCCTGTCCAGACATGAATCAAGGGCCAGGGATCAGGCAAAGGGGGCCTGGCAAGGGATGGGGGCCAGGAGGAGGACAATGGGAGGGCACAATGAGGGGTCGCAGTGGGAGGGGAGAGGGGCAAGAGCCAGGACCCAAGCCAGGATCCCAGGCAAGGACTGATCTCACCAACAGAACATTAGAAACCCAAGAAGCAGAAGGCCAGCACTCCAAGGGAAAGTATGAGTGGAAGGAGAGGAAAAGTTGGTGCTAGGATGTGGATACAGAGGGCAGCAAAAAGGGCACCCAGTGGAGTGCATTAAGGGGCACAAGCAAGGGACCCCAGATCATACCCAATGTGAAGTTACACCTCGCGATTCCTTGCAACATGAGGAACGTGGGCTGGGGCTCAGGCAAGCAGCCAGGCCGAGAAACTGGAGCCCAAAATGTCAGGGTTAGGGAGGTTGGGGTAGGGGCAGCATGCAAGGCTAGATGGTAGGAGAGAAAAGGGAGATGATAGTGCAGGGCAAGGTCAGCAGAAGGCCCAAGTCTACTGCCAGGTGTCAAGGTTTGGAAGGTGAAGGGGGCCCAGGCGAGAGGTAGACTTCAGGGCCCAGAGACCAGCCAATTCCACTCCTCTGCCCCAGGTGAATAGAACCTTACAGAGAGACAAGGACCAAAGGAGGGCCAATGGAGGGCACTGTGAGGGGATACCTTGTGTCCGGAATTGGGAGCAGGGTTGGTGGGGAGCCAGGACCCCTTCAAGGAGTCCAGGCTAGGAAGAGACAGAGGGAGGGGAGCGTCTGGGCAGTGCCAGGATACCACAGTACAGGGGAACAGAGGGGAGGCACAGAAGGGGCCATAAAAAATGGGTCTGAAATCACGGGATAGAAACATGATCCTCAAGAAGGGAAACAAGGGCTTCAAGCAAGGGATGAGGCCAAGGAATGGAGAGCCAAGTGGCAGGACCTAGGCCAGTGTTTCATGAAAATGGACAGGGCTGGGGAGGGGAGGGAGAATAGAAATGGGAACAAGTGGCGCAGGGAGAGGAGGGCTCAAAGACCAGGTTCACTGCTGGGTGTCAGGGTTTGGGAGCAGGGCCCAGGCTAAGGGAGGCCAAAGGGCCCAGGCAAGGGGCAGGGCTACATTTTCCCAAAGGGAGCTCGAAGGCCAAAAGGCCAGGTCAAGTCTCGGGCCCTGGTATGCATCCTAGTAAAGGGATCAGGAAAATGGGCGTGGCACGGACAGGGACAACAGGAGGTCCAAAGGAGGGCACAGAGGAATAGGCCAGAAGATGTGTGTTGTTGGGTTGAGGGCCAGGACCCCAGCAAGGAGACCAGGCTAGGGACCTAGATGTAGTCCCATGCCAGGGCAGAGCAGGGAAGGGCAGGACCAGGCAGGCGGGCAGCACTAGGGTTCTGCAGGGAAGGGAAGCCAAGGGAAGCAGAAAATCGGCCCAAGCTTGGGGCGCAAAGTCAAAGTCCAGGGAAACATGGAGCAAGAAGGGGTACTGGAGACTCCAGAGAGGAGCCAGGACAGGGAGTGAAGAGCTGAGGGCCAAGGCTGGGGCAGGGGGCTCAGGACAGTATACAGGGCCAGGGAGGGAAGACAGGGGATCTGAGAGGCGACAGGCTGGCTTGAGGCCCAGGGCCACTGACAAGTGTCCAAGTTCTGTGTTCAGGACCAAGAGCCAAAGGAGAGCAAGGGGCCCAGGGGAGGGGCAGGGCTCTGTTTCCATAAGGTGCCCTGGCCCAGATGAGAATCCAGGGCTATGGAACAGGCAAAGGGGGTCTGACAAGGGACAGGGCCCAGGAAGAGGGCAACTGGAGGGCATGGCATGGGGTCACGGTGGGTGCAGAGAGGGGCGAGAGCTAGGACCCAAACAAGGAGCCCAGGTAGGGGTCCCACTCAACCGACCAAAAATGAGGGACCCAATGTGCAGGAGGCTCTGGGTGCGCCCAGGTAAAACACAAGGGTATGGGGAGAAAGGGGCGACATAAGAAGGAGGAGTCAGGTGGAAGCACAGGGCAAACCAAGAGGAGCCCGCCAGGGGGCTCAAAACAGAATGACACCAGGCAAAGCCACAGGACACCATGCCACCCACTCGGGAATGTGCTCGGGGGCTCAGGCGAAGGTTCAGGGTCAGGGAGGACTGGGTTGGGGTTGTAGCAGCATGGAAGGCCAGAGGGCAGGAGATTGAAGGGAGGGAATGGCATAGGGCATGGCTGGCTCAAAGCACACTTCCACTGCCAGGTGTCAGGGTTCTGGTGGTGAGGGGGATCAGGCGAGGGGCAGGGCTGTGTTTCCATAGGAAGATTTCAGGATGTAGAGGCCATCCAATTCCACTCCTCTGCCCTGGGTGAGTAGATTCTCAGAGACTGATCAGAATCAAAGGAGGACAAAAGGAGGGGACTGTGAGAAAATACCTTTAGACCGATGTGGGCAGGGGGGTCGGTGGGGAGCAAGGACCCAATCAAGGAGCCCAGTCTAGGCAGAAGCTATGGAGGGTATGGTCCAGGCAGTGCCAGGACACCACACCACAGGAAAACAGAGGGGAGGCAAATCAGGGCCCCAAGTAAGGGGCCTGAAATCAAGGTACATTAGCAGGGTCCTCTAAAAGAGTGGCCAGGGGCTCAAACAAGGAGCCAGGCCCAGGAAAGGAGAGCCAAGTGCAAGGTCCAGGGCCAGGGGCACATGCATATGAACAGGGCTGGTGAGGGGAGGGAGACAAGGCAGGGAGCTGGTGGCACAAAGGAGGGAGGTTCAAGGACCAGGCCCACTGCAGGGTGTCAGTGTCGGGGAGCAGGGCCCGGGCTAAATGGCCTATGCAAGGCCAAATGGCCTATGCAAGGGGAAGGGGTATGTTTTACAAAATGGAGCCTGCAGGGCCAAGAGGCAAGGTCCAGTCTCCTGGCATGGATGAGTATCCTGAGAAAGAGATCAGGAAAAGGGGCCTGGCAGGGACAGGGAGGACAGGAGGGCCAAAGGAGGGCACAGCTTGAAGGGCCAGAGGACGAGTGTGGATGGAATGTGGGCCAGAATACAAGTAAGGTGCCCAGGTTAGGGACCTAGAGGAGGGCTCAGGCCAGGGGACAGCAGGGAAGGGCAGGGCCTGTAAGGTGGGGCTGCACTAGGGTACTGCAGTACAGGGAAGCCAAGGGGAGCAGGGAAGCAGCCCTAGAGAGGGGCCTGCACACCAAGCCCAGGGAAACACTGAGAAAGAAGGCCCACCAGAGGCTCAAGTGAGGAGCCAGGCCAGGGAATGGAAAGCCAAGGGCCAGAGCTGGGGCAGATGTCTCAGGTAAGTGGACAAGGGTGGGGAGGGAAGGCAGGGTATCTGGCAGAGGGGAGGCAGGCTCTAAGCCCAGGGCCACTGCCAGGTGTCAGGGTTCCTGGGGCATGATCAACGGCCCAGGGAGTGCAAAGGGCCCAGGCCAGGGGCAGGGCTCTGTTTCCTATAATGTGCACTGGCACAGATGAGAATCCTGAGCCAGAGACTGGGCAAAGGTGGCTTGCAAGGAAAGGGGCCAGGAGGAGGGTGACGGGAGGGCTCAACTCGAGGTCACAGTGGGTGTGGAGAGGGGTGAGAGCTAGGTACCAAGCAAGGAGTCCAGGCAAGGGAACAACCGGACCCATGATGATGAGAGACCCAAGAAGCAGGAGACAGCACGAGGGGAAAGAAGGGAAGGGGAGGAGGGCTTCGGGAGAACTAGGAGATAGAGGGAAGCTCAAGGGGCACCTAGGGGACAACGCTGGTGGGCCCAAGCAAAGGACCCCCAGGTGAGACCCAACAAGAAGAGAATCCATTCTACACCAAGGGACATAAGGAACACGATACAGTGCTCAGGCGAGAGCCCAGGCCTTGGTACCAGAGTGCAAATGTCAGGGTTAGGGAAAGCTGGGTTTGGGTAGGGGCAGCATGCAAGGCAAGAGGGCAGAGGAGAGAAGGGAGGGGATCTCTCAGGGCTGGGTTGGAGCAAGTTGCATATTAACTGCCAGGCATCAAGTTTCAGGAGGCAAAGGGGACACAGGCAAGTGGCAGGGCTGTTTCCCATAGGGAGCATTGCGGGCACAGAGGCCAGCCAATTCTGCTCCTCTGCCGCAGATGAGTAGATCCTCAGAGAGGGACCTAGACCAAAGGAGGGGCAAAAGTGGACACTGTGAGGGGATACTTTTGGTTCGGAGGTTGGGGTGGGGTTGGTGGGCAGCCAGGACCCATTTGAAGAGCCCAGGCTAGAAAGAAGGAGGGGGAGCAGAGGGTCCTGGCATTGCCAGGATACCATACCATAAGGGGCATAGAGGTGATTTACAGGAGGGGGCCAGTAAAAGGGGCCTTAGCCAAGGTAGAGGGGATTCACTCCTCAAGTCAGGAGGCCCCTCCTACCTGGGGGAGGCACTTATACAGCTGTAGTCAGGGTAGCAGGGTCTAGCCCCTCCAGGCAGGAGACCCCTTTCACCTGGGTGTCAGGGGGAGCTCTTATCCTGCTGCAGCCAGGGTAGAGGGGACTCGCCTGTCCAGGCAAGAGACCTCTCCCACTTGGGTGGGGGGAGGGCTCAGATACAGCTGCAGCCAAGGTAGCTGGGCTTGCCCCTTCAGGCGAGAGACCCCTTTCACCTGGTTTTCAGGGGGAGCTCCTATCCCATCGCAGCCAGGGTAGAGGGGACTCTCCCCTCAAAGCAAGAGATCCTTCCCACCTGGGTGTTGGGGGTAGCTCCTATACCACCACATCAGGGTCCAGGTGATTCTACCCTCCAGACAGGAGACTTTCTCACCTAGGTGTCAGGAGAGATCCTATACAGCAGCAGCCAGGGTAGAGGGGACTCGTTCCTCCAGGCCGGAGACCCCTTCCACCTGGGTGTAGCAAGGAGCTTGTATACCACCTTAGCCAGGGTAGAGGGTACTCACCCCTCTAGACGGGAGACCCCTCCTACCTGGGTGTCCAGGGGAAATTGTATACTGCCAAGGCCAGGGTAGCAGAGACTCGCCTCTCCAGGCAGGAGACCCCTCCCACCTGGGTGTCAGGGAAATGTAGTATACCACCACAGCCAGGGTAGAGGGGACTCGCCTGAGGTGGGAGACCCCTCCCATCTGGGTTTGGGGAGAAGCTCATATAACTCAACAGCCAAGATAGTGGGGACTCGCCCCTCCAGGTGAAGACCCCTCCCATCTGGTTGTCAGGGGAGCTCATATACCGCCACAGGCTGGGTAGAGGGGACTCGCCAATCCAGGCGGGAGATCCTTGCCACCTGGATCTATGGGGGAGCTCCTCTACCGCCAAAGCCAGGGGAGAGAAGACTCTCCCCTCCAGGAGAGACACCCCTCCCACCTGGGTATCAGGGGAGAGCTCTTATACCGCCAAATCCAGGATAGAGGGGACTCTACCTTCCAGGCGAGAGACTTCTCCCACCCAGGTGTCAGGGAAGCTCCTATACACCAGCAGCCAGGATAGAGGTAACTCGCCCCTCCAGGCAGGAGACCCCTCCCCCCTGGGTGTCTGAGAGAGCTCCTATACCTCTGCAGTCAAGGTAGATTGGACTTGCCCCTCCAGGAGGATGACCTCTCCCACCTGGGTTTCGTGGAAGGGTGGTGGCTTGTGTACTGCAGCCAGGGTGGAAGTGACTCGCCCCTCCTGGCCAGAGACCCCTTCCACCTGATGTCTGATGGAGCTCCTATACCACCGCAGGCAGGGTAAAGGGGACTCTACCCTGCAGGCAGCTGACTGGGTGTCAGGGGAGCTCCTATACACCAGCAGCCAGGATAGAAGCGACTCGCCCCTCAAGGCAGGAGACCCCTCCCACCTGGGTGTCAGGAGGAGCTTGTATTCCGCCTTAGCCAGGGTAGAGGGAACTCAGCCCTTCAGGCGGAAGACCCCTTCCATATGGGTGTCAGGGGAGGAGAGGCTCCTATACAACTGCAGCCATGGTAGCAGCGACTTGCCCTTCCAGGCGGGAGACCCCTCCCTCCTGGGTGTAGGAGGGGGCTCTATTACCCCCCGCAGCCAGGGTAGAGGGGACTGGCCCCTGTGGGTGAGAGACTCCTCACACCTGTGTGTGGGAGGGAGCTCCTATACTGCTGCAGCCAGGATAGTGGGGATTCACCCCTCTAGAAAGGAGACCCCTCACACCTGGGTGCACGGAGAACTTGTATACCACCTTAGCCAGCATAAAGGAGACACACCCCTCCAGGCGGGAGAGCCCTCCTACCTTGCTGTCTGTGGAAGCTCATATACCACTGCAGCCAGCATAGAGGGTACTTACCTACTTACCCCTCCTGGCGGGAGACCCCTCCCACCAGGGTGTCAGGTGGAGCTCCTATACTGCCACAGCCAGGATAGAGGGGACTCGCCCCTCCATGGGGAAGAACCCTCTCACCCTGGTGTCTGTGGGAGCTCTTACACTGCCTCAGCCAGGGTAGAGGAGACTCGCCCATGCAGGCGGGAGACTTCTCCCACCTGAGTATCACCCCTCCAGGCAAGAGACCCCTCTCACCTAGGTGTTGGTGTGAGCTATTATATCAAAGAAGCCAGGGTAGAGGGGACTCGCTTCTCCAGGCGAAGCACCCTTCCCACCTGGGTGTCAAGGGGAGCCTCTAAACCACCGCAGCCAGGCTAGAGGAAACTCGACCCTCCAGGCCAAAGACCCCTAGTACCTGGGTGTCAGGGGGATATTGTATACCCCAGCAGCCAGGGTAGAGGCGACTTGCCCCTCAAGGGAGGAGACCCCTCCCACCCGGGAAACAGGGGGAACTCTTATACCAAGGTAGTCAGGGTAGATGAGACTCGCCCCTCCAGTTGGGAGAACCCTCCACTTGGGTGTCCAAGGGAGCTTGAATACCGCTGCATCCAGGGTAGAGGGGACTGGGCCCTACAGGCACGAGACCCCTCCCAACTGGGTGTCAGGGGGATTTCATATACTGACACAGCCATGGTAGAGGGTTTTGCCCCTGCAGGCAGGAGACCCCTCCCACCTGGGTGTCCAGGGAGCAAAAGTAGAAGGGACTCGTCCCTCCAGACGGGAGACCCCTCCACCTAGGTGTCAGAAGGATCTAGATTACTGCCTCAGCAACGGTAGAGAGTACTTGCCTCACCAAGCGGATGCCAGGGGGAGCTCTTTTACCACAGCAGCAAGAATAGAGGGGACACGCTCCTCCATATGGGAGACCCCTCCCACCTAGGTGTCTGAGGGAGTTCCTATACCTCCAAAGCCAGGGTAGAGGGGACTCAACACTCCAGTCAGGAGACCCCTCCCACCTGGGTGTCTGGGGGAGCTTGAAACAGCCACAGACAGGGTAGAGGGGACTCCCTGCTCCAGGAGGGAGACCCCTTCCACCTGGGTGTCGGGGAGCTCTTATACTGCTACATCCAGGGTAGAGAGGACTCGCTCCCTCAGGCGGGAGACCCCGTCCACCTGGGTGTCTGGGGAAGCTCCTATACTGCCACAGGCTGGGTAGAGGGGACTCTATGCTCCAGGCGGGAGACTCCTCACACCTGGTTGTCATGGGAGCTCCTATACTGCAGCAGCCAGGTTAGAGGAGACGTACACCTCCAGGCGGTGACCCCTCGAATCTGGTTATGATGGGAGTGCTCATATACCGCTGCAGTCAAGATAGCGGGGTCTCACCCCACTAGGCGGGAGACCAATCAACCTGGTTGTCAGGGGGGCTCATATACCGCTGCAGACAGGGTAGAGGGGACTCGCCACTCAAGGCGGGAAACCTCTTTGACCTGTGATTCTGCGGGTGCTTGTATACCGCCTTAGACAGGTAAGAGGACACTTGCCCCTCCAGTCGGGAGACACCTCCCACCTGGGTGTTTGGGGGAGCTTGAATATCTCCGCAGCCAGGGTAGAGGGACTTGCTCCTCCAGGCGGGAGACCCTTCTCACCTGGGTATCAGGGGGAGCTCCTACACCGCCACAGGCAGGATAGGAGGGACTCTAAACTCCAGGCGGGAGACTCCTTTCACCTGGGTGTTGTGGGGAGCTAGTATACCACCCAAGCCAGGGTAGAGGGGACTCGTCCCTCCAGGGGAGAGACCCCTCCCACCTGGGTGTCAGAGGCAGCTCTTATACCCCTGCAGCCAGGGTAGAGGCTACTCCCCTCTCTACCCAGGAGACCACTCCCATCTGGGTTGGGGGTTGGAGCTCATATACCGCTCATATACCGCTGCAGCCAGGCTAGCGGGGACAAGCCCCTCCAGGCAGGAGACTCCTCCCACCTGGGTGTCACGGGGAGCTTGTATACCACTTTAGGTAGGGTAGATGGGACTCGCCCCTCCAGGCAGGAGATCCCTCCATCTGGGTGTCATGAATGGGGGGCTGGTGTACAGCTGCAGGCAGGGTAGCAGGTGACTCAAAAGCCCAGGCAGAAGACCACTTTCACCTGAGTGTCCAGGGAGTGCCTATCTTGCAGCAGCCATGGTAGAGGGGACTCGCCCCTTCAGGCAAGAGTTCCCTCGCACCTGATTGTCTGGGGGAGCTCATACACCGCCCAAGCCAGGAGAGAGGAAACTTGCCCCTCCAGGCAGGAAACCCCTCCCACATGGATGTTGGGGGGAGGTCCTATGCTGCTGCAGCCAGTGTAGAGGGAACTCTTCCCTCCAGGCGTGAGATCCCTCCCACCTGGGTGTCAGGGGAAGCTAGTATACTACTGCAGCCAGGGAAAAGGGGACTAAACTCTTCAGGTGGGAGACCCATCCCATCTGGGTATGGGCGGGGTGGGGGGGCTTATGTACCACAGCAACCAAGTTAGAGAAGAATCGCCAATCCATGTGGGAGACCTACCCTACCTGGGGGTCTGGAGGGAGTTTGTATACTGCCTTAGCTAGGGTGGGGGGTACTTGCTCCTCCAGACTGGAGACCCCTCCCATCTGACTATGATGGAAGGGAGCTCCTATATTGCTGCAGACAGGGTAGAGTGGACTCGCTCCTCCAGGCGGAGGACCCCTACCACCTGGGTGTCTGGGGGGAGATCATACACTGTGGAAGCCAGGATAGAGTAGACTAGCCCCTCCAGGAGGGAGACCCCTCCCACTTGGGTGTCGCTGGGAACTTATATACCACCTTAGCCAGGGTAGAGTGGACTCGCCCCTCCAGGCGGGAGATCTCTCCCACCTGGGTGTCAGGTAAAGCTCCTATACTGCAGCAGCCAGAACATCCAGGACTCGCCCCTCCAGGTGGGAGACAGCTCCCACCTGGGTGCCATTGGGAACTCCTATACCGCTCCAGCCAGGATAGAGGGGACTCCCCCTTCTAGGCGGGAGACCCCTCCAACCTGGGTGTCTGGGGGAGGGCTTGTATACAGCTGCAGACAGGGCAACAGGGAGTCCTCCCCAAAGTTGGAAGACCACTTATACCTGGGTGTCGGGGGAGCGCCTATCCGGCTGCAGTCATGGTAGAGGGAACTGGCCCCTTCAGGTAAGAGACCCATCCTATTGACTGTAGGGGGAGCTCATATACCTCCGCAGCCAGGGTAGAGGGGACTCGCTGGTCTAGGCGGGAGACCCCTTCCATCTAGGTGTCGGTTAAGGGGGCTCCTATTCATCCGCAGCCAGGGTAGTGGGGACTCGCCACTCCAGGCCAGAGACCCCCCCACCTGGGTGTAAGGAGGGAGCTCCTATACCTCTGCAGCCACTTTATTTTAGTGGAGTGGCCCCTCCAGGCGGGAGATCCCTCCCACCTGGGTATGGGGGGGGGCTTGTGTACCACTTTAGCCATGGTAGAGCGGACTTGCCCCTCCAGGGGGGACACCCATCTCACCTGAATGTGTGTGTGGGAGCTCCTATACCACCACAGCCAGGGTAGAAGGTACTTGCCCCTTCAGGCGGGAGACCCCTCCCATTAGGGTGTCATGGGGAGCTCTATGCCATCGCAGCCACAGTAGAGGGGACTCGGCCCTCCATGCGGTGGACTCCTCCCACCTGGGTGTCAGGTAGAGCTACTATATCCCAGCAGCCCAGGTAGAGGGACTCTCCCATTCAGGCAGGAGACCCCTCCCACCTGGGAATGGGTGGGGGAACTCTTATCCTGCCAGAGCCAGGGTAGAGGGGAATAACCCCTCTAGGCGGGAGGCCCCTCTCCCCTGGATGTTTGGGAGAGCTCCTATACTTCTGCAGCCAGGGTAGAGGGGACTCGCCCCTCCAGACGGGAGACCCCTCCCACCGGGGTGTCAGGGAGAGCTCTTATACAGCCAAATCCAGGGTAGAGGGGACTTGCCTCTCCAGGCGGGAGACTCTTCCCACCTGGGTATCAGGGGGAGCTCCTACACCGCCACAGGCAGGATAGGAGGGACTCTACACTCCAGGCGGGAGACTCCTTTCACCTGTGTGTTGTGGGGAGCTAGTATACTGCTGCAGTCTGGCTGGGCACACAATCACGAGCCACCACACAGCTGGTAGATTCAAACAGCAACTCTTTATTCCCGAACTCACACCAGCCATCTACAATCACGTTCTGGGGAAATCCACCTTCTCTGCCCAAATCCACATCCACTGGGCTTCTGTCTCCCAAAAAATACTGTCTGAATCCCCTGAGAACTCAAGGGGAACTCAGGCAGCAGGATACGCCCTATTCCCAGCAGGAATAATCTTAAACCTTAAACCTGGAACCTAAACCGGAACGCCCTAAACCCGGATCCACCCTGGTCCTTGAGCAAGGTCACCTACATGCAATGTCACTGCAAAATGTCCTATTTCCACGAGTCCTTCCACTAAGCAACATGGGGTACGCTGGCAAGGAAATTGTCATACCTACTTGGCTAATGGCTCCCAGCAGTATACCACCCAAGCCAGGGTAGAGGGGACTCGTCCCTCCAGGGGGGAGAGACCCCTCCCACCTGGGTGTCAGAGGCGGCTCTTATACCCTGTCAGCCAAGGTAGAGGGGACTTGCCTCTCTACCCAGGAGACCACTCCCATCTGGGTTGGGGTTAGGAGTTCATATACCGCTGCAGACAGACTAGTGGGGACATGCCCATCCAGGTAGGAGACCCCTCCCACTTGGGTGTCACGGGGACCACCTTAGCCAGGGTAGATGGGACTCGCCCCTCTAGATGGGAGATCCCTCTCATCTTGGTGTCCTGAACGGGGGTGGGGGAGCTGGTGTACAGCTGCAGGTAGGGTAGCAGGGACTCAAAAGCCCAGGCAGAAGACCACTTTCACCTGGGTGTCCGGGGAGTGCCTATCTTGCAGCTGCCATGATAGAGGGGACTCCCCCCTTCAGGCAAGAGTTCCCTGGCACCTGATTGTCCCGGGGAACTCATATATTGCCCCTGCCAGGAGATAGGAAACTCGCCCCTCCAGGCAGGAAACCCCTAGTACCTGGGTATTGGGGGGAGCTCCTATGCTGCTGTAGCCAGTGTAGAGGGAACTCTTTCCTCCAGGCGGGACATCCCTCCCACCTGGGTGTCAGGGAAAGCTAGTACACCACTGCAGCCAGGAGAAAGGGGACTAAACCCTTTAGCTGTGTGACCCATTTCATCTTGGTATGGGGGGAGGGGGTTGTATACCACAGCAGCCAAGTTAGAGAAGACTCGCCAATCCATGCAGGAGACCTACCCCACCTGGGGGTCTGGAGGGAGCTTGCTTGTATACTGCCTTAGCTAGAATGGAGGGTACTCACTCTTCCTGGAGGGAGACCCCCTCCCATCTGATTATTGGGGGAGGGAGCTCTTATACCGCTGCAGCCAGGGTAGAGTGGACTCGCCCCTCCAGGCGGGAGACTCCTCCCACTTGGGTGTTGCTGGGAGCTTATATAGCACCTTGGCCAGGGTAGAGCGGAATGGCCTCTCCAGGCGGGAGATCTCTCCCATCTGGGTGTCAGGCAAAGCTGCTATACTGCTGTAGCCAGAGTATTGGGGACTCGCCCTTCCAGGTGTGAGACAGCTCCCACCTGGGTGTCGGAGGGAGCTCCTATACCGCTCCAGCTAGGGTAGAGGGGACTCCCCGCTCCAGCCGGGAGACCACTCCCACTGGTGTCCTGGGGAGGGGGGCTTGTATACAGCTGCAGACAGGGCAGCAGGGACTCGTCCCTCAAGTTGGAAGACCACTTTCACCTGGGTGTCAGGGGAGCGCCTATCCCGCTGCAGTCATGGTAGAGGGGACTAGCCCCTCCAGGCAAGAGATCCATCCTACCAGACTATAGGGGGAGCTCATATATCTCCGCAGCCAGGGTAGAGGGGACTTGCCCTTCCAGGCGGGAGACCCCTTCCATCTAGCTGTAGGTTAAGGGGGCTCGTATACCTCCACAGCCAGGATAATGGGGACTCGCCCCTCCAGGCCAGAGACCCTCCCACCTGGGTGTAGGGGGGAAGCTCCTATACATCTGCAGCCAGGTTAGTGTGGACTGGCCCCTCCAGAGGGGAAACCCCTCCTACCTGGGTATCCAGGGGAGCTTGTATACCACTTTAGCATGGTAGAGAGGACTTGCCCCTTCAGGAGGGACACCCCTCTCACCTGGGTGTCGGGGGAATTTCCTATTCCACCGCAGCCAGGGTAGAGGGTACTTGCCCCTTCAGGCAGGAGACCCATCCCATCAGGGTGTCATGGGGAGCTCTGTGCCACTGCAGCCACAGTAGAGGGGACTCGCCCCTCCATTCAGTGGACCCCTCCCACCTGGGTGTCAGGGAGAGCTCCTATACCCCAGCAGCCTGTGTAGAGGGACACGCCCATTCAGGCGGCAGACCCCTCCCACCTGGGATTGGGTGGGGAAACTGTTATACTGCCAGAGCCGGAGTAGGGAGTAGAGGTGAATAACCTGTAGGCGGGAGACCACTCTCCCCTGGGTGTCTGAGGGAGCTCCTATACCTCTGCAGCCAGGGTAGAGGGGACTCGCTCCAGGCGGAAGACCCCTACCACTTGGGTGTCCAGGGGTTCTTCTATACCTCCACAGTAAGGATAGAGGGGACTCGCCCCTCCAGACGTGAGACCCCTCCCACCGGGGAGACCCCTCCCACCTAGGTGTCAGAGGTGGCTCTTATACCCTTGCAGCCAGGGTAGAGGCGACTTGCCTCTCTACCCGGGAGACCACTCCCATCTGGGTTGGGGTTTGGAGGTCATATACCACTGCAGCCAGGCTAGTGAGGACTAGCCCCTCCAGGCAGTAGACCCCTCCGACCTGGGTGTCACTGGGAGCTTGTATACCACCTTAGAAAGGGTGGAGGGGACTCGCCCCTCCGGACGGGATTTCCCTCCCACCTGGCTGTTGGGGGAGAGCTCATATACCGCTGCAGTCCTGGTATTGGGGACTCGCCCCTCCATGCAGGAGACCCCTTGTATCTGGGTGCCACGGGGAGCTTGTATACCACCTTATCCAGGTTAGATGGGACTCACCCCTCTAGGCAGGAGATCCCTCTCACCTGGGTGTCAGGGAAATCTAGTAAACCTCTGCAGCCAAGGCAGAGTGAACTCGCCCCTTCAGGCAGAAGATCCCTCTCATCTGGGTATGGGGAGGTAGCTCATATACTGCTGCAGCCAGGGTAGAGGGGACTCACCCCTCCATGCGGGAGTAGCCTCTCACTTGTGTGCCTGGGGGAGCTTGTACACTACCGCAGCCAGGGTAGAGGTGACTCTACCCTCTAGGCAGGAGATCCCTCCCACCTGGCTGTCAGGGGGAGCTCTTATGACACTGCAGACAGTGTAGAGGGAACTCTTTTCTCCTGGCGGGAGACCCCTCCCACCTGGGTGTCAGGGGGAGTCTTATTCTGCCCCAGACAGGGTAGAGGGGACTTGCCACTAAATGCAGGAGACCTCTCCCACCTGGGTGTCATGGGGGGGAGGGGGGAGGAAGCTCCTATACTGCCACAGCCAGTGTAGATTCGTTCGCCTCTTTAGGCGGGAGACCCCTCCCTCCCATCTTGGTGTTGGAGCTCTTATAGGGCACCAGCCAGGGTAGAGGGGATTCCCGACTCCAGTGGGAGACCCTCTCACCTGAGTGTAGGGGGGAGCTTGCAAACTTCCTTAGCCAGAGTAGGGGCGATTTGCCCCTCCAGGTGAAAGGCCCCACCCAGCTGAGTGTCTGGGAGAGCATGTATACAACAGCAGCCAGGGGAGAGGGTCTTGCCCCTCCAGGCAGGACACCCCTCCCACCTGGGTGTATGGTTGAGCTCCTATACCTCCCCAGGCAGGGTAGAGAGGACTCTACCCTTTAGGCGGGAGACTCCTCCAATCTGAGTGTCAGGGGGGCTCCTAAACTGCAGCAGCCAGGGTAGAAGGACTCGCCCCTCCAGGTGGGACACCAATCCCACCTGGGTGTCCAGGGGAGTTTCTATACTCCCACAGGCAGGGTCGAGGCGACTCTACACTTTAGGCGGGAGACTCTTACCATCTGGCTGTCAGGGGGAGTTCCTATACACCTGCAGCCAGGGTAGAGGCGACTCACCCCTACAGGTGGAACACCCCTCCCACCTGGGAATCACATACTGCCACAGCCAGGGTAGAGGCAACTCGCCCCTCTATGCAGGAGACCCCTGTCCCCAGTGTGTCTGGGGGAGCTAGTATACCTCTGCAGCCAGGGTTGAGTGGACTTGCCCCTTCTTCCTGAAGACACCTCCCACCGGGGTATGGGGGGGATCTCCTATCCCACCCCAGCCAGGGTAGAGGGGACTCGCTCCTCCAGGGGAGAGACCCCTTCTACCTACGTGTCCTGGGGGGAGGGTCATATATGGCCGCAGCCAGGGCTAGAAGGGTCTCACTCCTCCTGGCAAGAGACCCCTTTCACCTGCGTTTCCAAGGGAGCTCCTATACCGCCGCCCGCAGGGTAGAGGGGATGCTACCCTCCAGGCAGAGGACTCCTCACACCTGGTTGTCATGGGAGCTCCTATACAGCAGCAGCCAGGGTAGTGGAGATTTGCCCCTCCAGTCAGGAGACCCCTCCCACGTGAAGGAGCTCCCCCTGATACCCAGGTGGGAAGGGTCTCCCGTCTGGAGGGGCGAGTCCCCTCTATCCTTACTGTGGAGGTATAGGAGAACCCCTGGAGACCCAAGTGGTAGGGGTTTTCCCCCTGGAGGGGCGAGTCCCCTCTACCTTGGCTGCAGAGGTATAAGAGCTCCCCCAGACACTCAGGGGAAAGGGATCTCCTCCCTAGAGGGGTTATTCACCTCTACCCTGGCTCTGGCAGTATAACAGTTCCCCCACCCATTCCCAGGTGGGAGGGGTCTCCCGCCTGAATGGGCGAGTCTCTCTACCTGGGCTTCTGGGGTATAGGAGCTCTCTTTGACACACAGGTGGGAGGGGTCCACTGCATGGAGGGTGGAGACCCCTCTACTGTCGCTTTGGTGGCATAGAGCTTCCCATGACACCATTATGGGAGGGTTCTCCTGCCTGAAGGGGCAAGTACTCTCTACCCTGGCTGTGGTGATATCTGATCTCCCCCTGACACGCTAGAGGGAGGAGTCTTCCGCCTGGTGGGGCAAGTACACTGTACCCTGGTTTGGGTGGTATTAGAGCTCACCCTGACAACCAGGTGGGAAGCATCTCCCACCTGGAGGGGCGATTCTGCTCTATCATGAATAAGGTTGTGTACAAGCTCCCAGGGACACCCAGGTGGGAAGGTCTTCTGCCTGGATGGGCGAGTCCCTACTACCCTGGCTGCAGTGGTATACCAGTTCCCACACACACACCCAAGTGGGAAATATCTCCCTCCTGGAGGGGCGAGTTTCCTCTCTCCTGGCTGGGGCGGTATAAGAGCTTCCCAAGACAATCAGGTGGGGGGGGGGGATTCTTGCCTGAAGGGGTGAGTCCGTCTACCAAGGCTGCTGCAAGATAGGCACTCCCCCAACACCCAGGTGAAAGTGGTCTTCCACCTGGGCTTTTGAGTCCCTGCTGTCCTGCCTGCAGCTGTACATCAGCCCTACCCCCAGCACACCCAGGCGGGAGAGGTCTCCCATCTTCAGCAGCAAGACCCTTCTACCCTATCTGGGGCAGAATAGGAACTCCCCCTGACACCCAGGTGGGAGGGGTCTTCCGACTGGAGAGAAGAGTTCCCTCTACACTGGCTGCAACAGTATAGGAGCTCCCCCTGACACCCAGGTGGGAGGGGTCTTCCACCTGGAGGAGTGAGTCCACTCTACCCTGGCTGTAGTGGTATAGGAACTTCCCCTGACACCCAGGTAGGGGGGTATCCCACATTGAGAGGCGAGTCCCCTTTACTTTGGCTGCTGCTTTATATGAGCTCCCCCCTTATCCAGATGAGAGGGGTCTCCCGCCTGAAGGAGTGAGTCCCCTATAACCTGAGTGCAGTGGTATACTAGACTTCCTTACACCCAGGTGGAAGGGGCTCCCAGATCCAGTGACGAGTCCCCTCTACAGTGGCTGCCGCGGTAAAGGAGCTTCCCCTGACTCCAGGTGCGAGGGGTCCCTCCTGCAGGGATGAGTCCCCTCTAGCTTGACTGCTGTGGTATAAGAGCTCCTGCAGACACCCAGGTGGGAGGGCTTCCACACCTGGAGAGGCAAGTCTTCTTACCCTGGCTACAGCGGTATATGAACATCTCCTCACACCCAGGTGGGAGGGGCTTACTGTCTAGGTGGCGAGTCCCCTTCACCCTGGCTTCAGTGGTGCTAGTGTTCCCTGACACCCAGTTGGGGAGGGGTCTCCTGCATGGAGGGGTGAGTCCCTCTATACTGGCTGCAGAGGTAAAGGAGCTCCACCAGACACACAAGTGTGAAGAGTCTGCCGCTGAAGAAGAAGCAAGTCCTCTCTACCATGGCTAAGGCAGTATACAAGCTCCCCTCTCACCCACAGGTGGGAGGGGTTGCCCTCCTGGAGGACAAGTCCCCTCTACTCTGGCATTGGCACTGTATGAATTCTCCCCAGACACCAAGGTGGGAGGGGTCTCCCACATAAAGGGGCAAGTCCCCTCTATCCTAGCTGCTGCTGTATAGGAGCTCAACCCCCATTCCCAGATAGGGGGAGTCTCCCGCCTGAAGGTGCGAGTCTCCTCTACCCTGGCTGCAGTGGTATACTAGATTTCCCTGACACCCAGGTGGGAGGGGTCTCCGACCTGGAGGGATGAGTCCCCTCTACACTGGCTTTGGTGGTAAAGGAGCTCTCCCCGACACCCAAGTGGGAGGGGTCCCCACCTGGAGAGGCGAGTCCCCTCTACCCTGCCCGCGGAGGAAAGGAACTTCCCCAGACACTCAGTGGAAGGGACTCCAACCTGGAGGTGCGAGTCCCCTCTACCCTGGCTGCAGGGGTATATGAGCTCCCCCTGACACCCAGGTGGGAGGGGTTTCCTGCCTGGAGGGACGAGTCTGCTCTACCTGGCTGCAGTGATATACAAGTTCCCTCCAACACCCAGGAAGGAGGAATCTCCCACATAAAGGGGCGAGTCCCCTCTACCCTGGCTGCTGCAGTAATCGAGCTCCCCCTGACACCCAGGTGGAAGGGGTCTCACGCCTGGACAGGCAAGTACCCTCTACCCTGGCTGTGAGAATACAACCCCCTCCAATACCTATGTGAGAGGGGTCTCCTGCCTGGAGGAGCGAGACCCCTCTACCCTGGCTGCAGCAATATAGGAGCTCCCCCTGACACCCAGGTGGGAGGGGTCTCCCTCTTTGAGTGGCCTGTCCCCTCGACCCTGGCTGCAGAGGTTTACAAGCTCCCCGAGACACCCAGGTGGGAGGGGTCTCCCGCCTGGAGGGGCGAGTATCCTCTACACTGGCTGCTGTGGTATAGGAGCTCCCCTGACACCCAGGTGGGGTGAGTCTCCTCCCTGGAGTGTAGAGTCCCCTCTAACCTGCCTGCATCAGTATAGGAGTTGCCCCCTACACTCACGTGGGAGGGGTCTACAACCTGGAGGGGTGAGTCCGCTTTCCCTTGGCTGTGGTGGTATAAGAGCTCCCCAGACACTCAGGTGGAAGGGGTCTCTGACCTAGAAGGGTGAGTCTCTCCTGGATGCAGAGGTATATGAGCTCACCCTGTGCTGCAGCCCGGCTGGTTGGGCAAAATAATGGGGGGGGGGG
>NW_025999905.1:1287210-1324504 GCF_001458135.2 Marmota marmota marmota | reverse complement strand
GGGGGGTGACGAGCAACTTGTGTACATTGATACAGCAGGAGTGGGAGCTGTTTATTCTAGGACAGGAGGGGTATATATACATTCCACACAGCTTATCTTAATTAACATAAACTAGATACAGCAGTCAACCAATAGGGAATCTCTACACTTAATGGCTCCCTGGCTTTACTTCACAAACCACTCCCTCTGGCAAAATGCCAGGCGCCATCTTGACTTGTTTACAGACCCTAACAACCCTGAACCCCAGGTGGGAGGGGTCTCCTGCTTGGAAGGGCCAGTACCCTCTAACCTGGCTTCCTTGGTATATGAGCTCCCCCCTACACCCAGGTGATAGGTGTCTCCAACCTGGAGTGGCGAATCCCCTCTAACCTGCCTAAGGCGGTATAGGATAACCCCACCACACCCAGGTTAGAGGGGTCTCCCAACTGGAGGGGCCAGTCCTCTCTACCCTGGCAGCATGGGTATAGGACCTACCCCTGCCACCCAGGTGAGAGGCGTCTCCCTCTCCACTGGCTGCAGTGGTATACAAGCTCCCCTTGACACCCATGTGGGAGGGGTCTCCTGCCTAGAGGAGCGAATCCCTGCTACCCTTGCTTCGGAGGTTATAGAGCCCACCTACAACAGTCAGGTGGGAGGGGTCTCTGGCATGAAGGAGCGAGTCCCCTCTACCATGACTGCGAGGTATAAGAGCTCCCCCAGACACCAAGGTGTGATGGGTCTCCCGCCTGGAGGGGCGAGTTCCCACTACCCTGGCTGCCACAGTATATGAACTCCACCCCCCAAACGCAGGTGGGAGGGGTCTCCCGCCTGGAGGGGTGAGTCACCTCAACCTTGGCTGCTGTGGTATAAGAGTTCCCATGACAACAAGGTGTGAGGAGTCTCCAGCCTGGAGAGCAGAGTTTCCTCTACCCTTCCTGGGCTATATAGGAGTTCCCCAGGACATCCAGGTGGAAGAGGTCTCACGCCAGGAGGGGTGAGTCCCCTCTACACTGGCTGGGGCATTATAAGAGCTCACCCTGACACCCACGTGGTAGGGGTCTCTCACATGGAGGGGCGAGTCCCCTCTATCCTGGCTTTGGCAAAATACAAGCTCACCCCCACATCCAGGTAGGAGGGGTCTCCCGCCTGGAGGGGCCTGTCCCCTCTACTCTGGCCAAGGCAGTATACAAGCTCCCCATGACACACAGGGGGGAGTGGACTCTCGCATGGAGAGGCAGTACCGTCTATCCTTGGCTTTGGCGATATACAAGCTCACTCGCACACCCAGGTCGGAGGGGTCTCCTGCCTGGAGGGGCGAGTCCCCTCTACTTTGGCTGGTGCCATATAAAAGCTTCCAGGACACCCAGGCGGGTGGGGTGTCCCGCCTGCAGGGGCGAGTCCCCTCTATCCTGGCTGTTACAGTATAAGAACTCCCCTAGGACACGCAGTTGTGAGGGGTCTCCCGCCTGTAGGGGCAAGTCCTCTCTAGCCAGGCTGCTGTGGTATATGAGCTCCTCCAACACCCAGGTGGGAGGGGTCCCCAGCCTGGAGTGGCGAGTCCCCTCTACTCTGGCTGCGGAGGTATGCAAATTCCCCAGACATCAAGATGGGAGGGGTCCCACGCCTAAAGGAGCCAGTCCCCTCTACCATGGCTGAAGCCGTATAGGAGCTCCCCCTGACACCCAGGGTGAGGGGTCTCCCGCCTAGTGGGGCGAGTCTCCTCTATACTGGCTGCAGAAGTGTATTAGCTCTCCCCCACATAGCCAAATAGGAAAGGTCTCCCACCTAAAGGGGCGAGTCCCCAACACCCTGCTAAGGCAGTATACAAGCTCCCCTGGACACCCGCGAGGGAGGGGTTTCTGGCCTGAAGGAGCGAGTTTCCTCAACCCTGGCTGTGGCCATATAAGTGCTCCACCCCCATACGCAGGTGGGAGGGGTCTCTTGCCTGGAGGGGCGAGTCCCCTCTACCCTGACTGCCGCTATATAGGAGCTCTCCCTGATACCCAGGTGGGACACACCAGGAGACACCCAGGGGTCTTCTGCCTTGAGGGGCGAGTTCGCTGTACCCTGGCTTCAGTGGTATATGACTTCCCGCAGACACCCAGGTGGGAGGGGTCTACCGCCTAGAGGGGAGAGTCACCTCTACCCTGGCTTCTTGGGTGTATGAGCTCCTCTGGAAACCCAGGTGGAAGGGGTCTAACACCTAGAGCGGCGAGGGGTCTACCCTGGCTGCAGAAGTATTGGAGCTCCTCCTACACCCAGGTGAGAGGGGTCTCACGACTGGAGGGGATACTCCCCTCTCCCATGGCTGCAGAGGTATAGGAACTCCCCAGACACCCAGGTGGGAGGAGTCTCTCGCCTGGAGAGGAGAGTACCTTGGTGCTGTGGTATAAGAGCTCCCCCAGACACCAAGGTGGGAGGGGTCTCCCGCCTGGAGGGGCAAGTCCCTCTACCCAGTCTAAGGCGGTATACAAGCTCCCCCCAACACACAGGTGGGAGGGGACTTTCGACTGGCGGGGCAAGTCGGAGGTATAAGAGTACTGCCTTTCGACTGGCGGCTGCGGAGGTATAAGAGTACCGCCTGATCCCCAGGTGGGAGGGGTCTCCCGCCTGGAGGGGATATTCCACTCTACCCTGGCTGCAGAGATATGTAAGCTCCCCCTCACACACAGGTGGGAGGAGTCTCTCGCCTAGAGGGGCGAGTACGCTCTACCCTGGCTGCTTCTGTATAAGACATCACATGACACCCAAGTAGGAGGAGCTCTTCCACCTGGAGGTTATGGTCCCCTCTAACTTCTTGTGGCGGTATAGGAGCTCCTTCCTGATATCCAATTGAGGGTGGACTTTCGCTTTAAGAGGCCAGTACCCTCTACCCTGGATGAGACGTTATAAGAGCTCCCCCCCCCCAACACCCAGGTGGGAGGGGTCTCCCTGTCTGGAGGGTCGAGTCTCCTATACCCTGTCTGTGGCTGTTTAAAGCTCCCTGGACACCCAGGTGGGACGGGTCTCCATCCTGGAGGGGCAAATCCCCTCTCCCCTGGCTGCAGCGGTATAGGAGCTCCCCCACCCCCTACACACACACACAAGTTTGAAGGTTCTTTTCGCCTGGAGTGGCAATTCCCCTCTACCCTGGCTGCGGAGGTATACAAGCTCCCCCAGAAATCCAGTGGGGAGGGGTCTTCCGCCTGGAGGGGTGAGTCCCATCTACCCTGACTGTGGCAGTATAGGAGCTCCCCGTAACACCCAGGTGCCAGTGGTCGACTGCCTGGAGGAGCGAGTCTTCTCTACAGTGCCTGTGGCGGTATACACCAAATACCCAGGTAGGAGGGGTCTCAGGCTTTGAGCAGCGAGTATCCTCTACCCTGGCTGTGTCTGTTTGGAACTCCCACAGACACCCAGGTGGGAGGGGTCTCCCGCCTGGAGATTCTAGTCCCCTCTCCCCTGGTTTCAGTGGTATAGGAGCTCCCCTTGACACCCAGGTGGGAGGTGTCTCCTGCCTAGAGGGACTAGTCCCCTCAACCCTGCTTCCGAAATGTAGGAGCTCCCCTAAACAATCAGGTGGGAGGGGTTTCCCGCATGTTGCAGCGAGTCCCCTCTACCCTGGCCGGTGCCCTACAAGAGCTCCAGGGACACCCAGGTGGGAGAGGTCTCCCACCTTCAGGGGCAAACCCCTCAGCCCTGGCTATGGCAGTATATGAGCTTGCCCCAAACACCCAGGTGGGAGCGGTCTCCCGCCTGGAGGGGCTAGTCCCTTCTACCCTGGCTGTGGCGGTATACTTGCTTTCCTTGACATCTGGGTTTGAGGGGTCTCCTGCCTGGAGAGTGTAGCCCTTTCTAACCTGGCTGTGGCGGTATACAAGCTCCCCTGACACCCTGCTGGGAGAGGGCTCCCGTCTGGAGGAGCAAGTACCCTGGCTGCGGTGGAATATGAGCTCCCCCTAACACCCTGGTGGGGGGTCTCCGGCCTGTAGGGTAAGTCCCCTCTACCCTGGCTACCAGGGTGTACTAGCTCCCCCAGACACCCAGGTGTAAGAAGTCTCCCTCATGGAGGGGCTAGTCCCCTCTACCCTGGCTGCAGTGGTATACTAGCTTTCTCTGACACCCAGATGGGAGGGGTCTAGCGCCTTGATGGGCAAGTCCCCTCTACACTGGTTCCAGTGGTAATCAATCTTTCCCTGACACCCAGGTTGGAGAGGTCTCCCGACAGGATGGGCGAGTCCACTCTACCCTGGCTGCCCAGGTTAGGAGCTCCTGCAGTCACCCAGGGGAGAGGAGTACCCCGCCTAGAGAAGCAATTCCCTGCTATCCTGGCTGCAGCGATAAAGGAGCTCCTCCAAACACCCAGTTGGGAGGGGTCTCCGGCCTGGAGGGGAGAGTCCCTTCTATGCTGGCTGCAGTGGGATGGGAGCTCCTCTGACACCCAGGTGGGAGGGGTCTCCCGCCTGGACAAGGAGTCCTCTCTACCATGGCTGCAGCAGTATATGAGCTCCCCAAACACCCAGGTGGGAGGGGTCTTCGACTGGAGAGGCGAGTCCCCTCTACCCTGGCTGCCAGGGTATACAAGCTCCCCCTGACACCCAGGTGAAATTGGTCTACTGCCTGGAAGGGAGAGTATCCGCTACCCTGGCTAGGGCAGTATAGAAGCCCGCCCACCTGACACTTATATCTCTGCAGCCAGGTAGAGTCCCCTCTACCCTGGCTTCTGAAGTATAGGTGGGAGGAGTGGTGGGAGGAGTCTCGCGCCTGGAAAGTCAAGTCCCCTCTATCATTGCTGTGGAGGTAAAGCAGCTTCCCCCTGACACCTAGGTGGGAGGGTTCTCCCGCCTAAATGGGAGAGTCACCTCTACCCAGGCTGCAGTGGGATAAGCGCTTTCCCCGACACCCAGGTGGGAGGGGTCTTCAGCCTGGAGGCACAAGTCCTCTCCTGGCTGCTGTAGTATAGGAGCTCCCCCTGACACCATGGTGGGAGGGGTCTCCCGCCTGAAGATACAAGTACCTTCTACCCTTGCTGTGGTGGTATATGATCTCCCCAGGACACCCAGGTGGGAGGGGTCTTCTGCCTGGAGAGGACGGTCCCCACTGCCCTGGCTTCAGCAGTATACTAGTTCCCCCTTAACACACAGGTGGAAGGGGTCTCCCTCCTGAAGGGGCAAGTCCCTTCTACCCTGGCTGTGGAGGTATATGAGCTACCCTCGACAAACAGGTGGGATGGGACTCTTGCCTGGAGGGGCCAGTCCCCTCTAACATGGGTGCAGTAGGATAGGAACTACCCCCACACCTTGGTGGAAGTGGTCTTCTGCCTTGGGGGACGAGTCCCTTATACCCTGCCTGCAGCTGTATAGGAACCCCCACACCAAGATCCCAGGTGGGAGGGGTATCCTGCCTGGAAGGGCGAGTCCCCTCTACCCTGGTGGGGGCGATATACTAGCTCCCCCAACACCCAGGTGGGTGGGGTCTCTCGCCTGGAGGGGCGAGTTCCTGCAGAAGTATACTACCCCCCCCCCCAGGACACCAACGTGGGAGGGGTCTCTGGCCTCCAGGGGCTAGATCCTTGTAGCCTGGCTACAGTGGTATACTAGCTCCTCCCAACACCCAGTGTGAGGGATCCCCGCCTAGAGGCACAAATCCCCTCTACCCTGGTTAGGGCGGTATATTAGCTCCCTCTGACACCCAGGTGGGAGGGGTCTTCCGCCTGGAGGGGCGGGTCCTCTCTAGCCTGGCTTCTGCAGTATAGGAAGCCCCCCACAACACCAAGGTGGGAGGGGTCTCTGGCCTGGAGGGGCGAGCCCCTCTAGTCTGACTGCAGCAGTATCCAAGCTCCCTCCCCACACACCGAGGTGCGAGGGGTCTCCCACCTGGAGGCGCAAGTCCCCTCTACCCTGGTTGGGGCTGTATACTAGCTCCCTTGACACGCAGATAGGAGGTGTCTCCTGCCTGCAGGGGCAAGTCCCCTCTACCCTGGCTGCTGCGGTATATGAGCTCCCCCTGACACCCTTGTGGGAGGGGTCTTCCGCCTGAAGGGGCAAGTACCCTCTACCCTGTCTTTGGAGGTATATAAGCTCACCCAGACACGCAGGTGGGAGGGATCTCCTGCCTGCAGAATCAAGTCCCCTCCACCCTAGCTGAAGCAGTATACGAGTTCCCCCTTAAAACCAAAGTGGAAGGGGTCTCACATCTGGAGGGGCAAGTCCCCTCTACCCTGGCTTTGGAGGTACAGGAGCTTCCCCCTAGACCCAGGTGAAAGGGTCTCCCGCCTGGAGGGGCGAATCCCCTCCACCCTGACTGTGGCGGTATATGATCTCCCACTCACCCCCAGGTGGGAATGGTCTCCTGTCTGGAGGAGAAAGTGCCCTCTACCCTGGCTTTAGTGGTATACAAGTTGATCCTGACACCCAGGTGGGAGGGGTCTCCAGCCAGGAGGGATGAGTCCCCTCTACACTGGCTGTGGCAGTATAGGAGCTCCCCCTGACACCCAGATGGGAGGGGTCTCCCACCTAGAGGCACGAGTCCCCTGTACCCTGGTTGGGGAGGTATATTAGCTTCCCCCATACAGGTTGGGAGGGGTGTCCCGCCTAAAGGGGCGAGTCTCCCCTACCTTGGCTGTGGAGGTATAGGAGTTCCCCCAGACACCCAGGTGAAAGGGGTCTCCCTCCTGGAGGGGCGAGATTCTGCTACCCTGGCTACAGCTGTATAAGTGCCCCCCCCCAGGTGGGAAGGGTCTCCCGCCTTGAGGGGCCAGTCCCCTCTATCCTGGCTAAGGCCCCTTTTACTGGCCCCCTCCTGTGAGTCACCTCTGTTCCACTTATGGTGTGGTATCCTGGCAAGGCCTAGACCCTCTGCTCCTCTTTCTTTCTGGACTGAGCTCTTCAAATGAGTCTAGGCTGCCCATTGAACCCACCTGAACCTCCGCACCAAAGGTATCCCCTCACAGTGACCACTTTTGCCCCTCCTTTGGTCTAGGTACCTCTCTGAGGATCTACTCACCTGAGGCAAAGGAGTGGAATTGGCTGGCCTCTGTGCCCTAAATGCTTCTATGGAAAAGAAAGTCCTGCCACTAGCCTGTTTCCCCTTTGCCACCTGAAACTTGATGCCTGGCAGTTAATATGCGACTTTCTCCAACTCACCCCTGAGACATCCCCTTCCTTCCCTCCTCTGCCCTCTTGCTTTGCATGCTGCCCATACCCCAACCGAGCCTTCCCTAACCCTGACATTTGCACTCCAGTCCTAAGTCCTAGGCTCTCGCCTGAGCCCCTTATCCTGTTCCTGTGTCTCTTGGCGTAGTGTGAATTCTCTTCTTGTTGGGTCTGACCTGGGGGGCCCCTTGCTTGGGCCCACCAGCTCTGTCCCCTAGGTGCCCTTTGTGCTTACCTCTGTCTCCAGGTCCTCCTGAAGCCCTTCTTAGCCTTTCCTTCTTTCCTTTCGTGCAGTCCCCTGCTTCTTGGGTCTCTCATCATCATGGGTCAGATCAGTCCCTTGCCTGGACTCCTTGCTTGGATCCTGGCTTTTGCCCCTCTCCATTCCCACTGCAACCTCAGGTGGAGTTCTCTTGTCGCCCTCCTCCTGGCCCTCTTCCCTTGCCAGCCGCCTTTGACAGTCTCTGGCCCTGGATTCTCATCTGTACCAGTGTGCATTATAGGAAACAGAGCCCCGCCCCTGGCCTGGGCCCTTTGTTCTCCCTGGGCCTTTGGTCCTGCCCCCAGAACCCTGACACCTGGCAGTGGCCCTAGGCTTAGAGCCTGCCTCGCCCCTGCAGGATCCCCTGCCTTCCCTCCCCATCGTGTCCACTTACCTAAGACACCTGCCCCAGTCCTGGACCTTGGCTCTCCATTCCCTGGCCTGGCTCCTCACTTGAGCCTCTGGTGACCCTTCTTGCTCAGTGTTTCCCTGTTTGGTGTGCAGTCCCCTCTCTAGGGCTGCTTCCCTGCTCCCCTTGGCTTCCCTGTACTGCAGTACCCTAGTGCAGCCCCACCTTACAGGCCCTGCCCTTCCCTGCTCTCCCCTGGCCTGGTCCCTCATGTAGGTCCCTAACCTGGGCACCTTGCTTGTATTCTGGCCCACATTCCACCCACACCCGTCCTCTGGCCCTTCAGGCTGTGCCCTCCTTTGGCCCTCCTGTTGTCCCTGTCCATGCAAGGCCCCTTTTCCTGATCTCTTTCCCAGGATACTCACCCAGGTTAAGAGACTGGACCTGGCCTCTTGGCCCTGCAGGCTCCATTTTGTGAAACATACCCCTTCCCCTTGCATAGGCCATTTGGCCTCCCTCAGTCTGGGCCCTTCTCCTCGACACTGAAACTCTGCAATAGGTGACAACAACTAAGGTTTTGACATTATATAAGGCTTTAAGCCAATATAATGGTAATGATGCTCTTAAACTTAAATGATTAAATTATGGGGAGCATGATTAAAGGGGAGAATTGAAGTGGCACACCCTTTCTCTACAGAAAAGTCTGAACTCGGCTTCTCCAGAAATCTTCACCATGGCTGATTTTAGGACTGTCAGCAAAAGAGTCTCTGCAAAAAGAGTTCAATGTAGATAAACTTCCTATTTTCCTGTTGCCCTGTTTTACTTGGCCACTGGCTGAGAAGATATCAGCACTCCAGGTGCTGGGCACTCCCTTACTAGTTTTTCACAAACATATCCACTATAGTAGTTGGTAGAAATGTGAAAACAAGGCCTCTGGCCTTGAGATGGGCTTCACAGAGATGTCTACATTTTTAAGATAAGTTACCAACTGGGCTCCATGGTAACAAAGAGCAGGGAGAGGAAAAATGGGGAAAAGAAGCTCTTCCCTTCTCAGGAGTTGTCCTTGAAGAGTTAACTTGCCCAAAACAGTGAAAGAAAAAGCTGCTTTTATGTGAACTTCAGACTGTGAACTTCTGAGCCCCTCCCCTTACATGCTGGGTATAAAATTCTGAAACTGCCTGATATTGGGGTTCAGGGGATTGATTGATGACAGCAAAAGCTGTGCCTTCTGAGCCTGACTGCAGCCAAATAAAACTGTTTTCTGCTATGTTTGGTGCCTTGCTTCATTTGACCCTAAAACAGTAAGTGGTATCCTGGCATTACCCAGACTCTCCCCTCCCACTGCTTCTCCCTAGCCTGGGCTCCAAGAATGGGTCCTGGATCCCTACCGACCCCCCCCAATTCCAGCACAATGTATCCCCTCCCAGTGCCCTCCTTTGGTCCAGGTTCCTCTCTGAGGATCTACACACCTGGGCAGAGGAGTGCAATTGGCTGGCCTCTGCCCACTGAAGTCCTAGTGCCGACCTTGCCTTGCCTGATCCCTTCTCTTCCACCCCCTGCTTGCCTGATCCCATCTCTATCCTTGCCAGCTGCCCCTACCACAATCCAGCCCTTCTAACCCTGATGTTTCACGCTCCAATCCCCGAGCCTGGCCATTCACCTGAGTCCCTGATCATGTTCCTTGTGTAGCGTGGCTTCCCATGTGGTCTCTTGTTCTCTGGTCTGACCTGGGGGCCCCTTGCTTGGGCCCCCTAGTGAGCTCCCCTCCTTACCCTTTGTGCTGCCCTCTATCTCCTCATCCTAGCACCGCCCCTTCCTCTCCATCCCCTAGTGATTTCCCCTGGAGAGCTGGCCTCCTGCTCCTTGGGTTCCTAATCCTCTTTTGGGCGGGTTGGTCTCTTGCCTGAAATCCTTGCTTGGGTCCTGGCTCTTGCTCTTCTCTGCACCCACCGCAACCCTGTGCCATGCCTTCCCATTGCCTTCCTCCTGGAACTTGTCCCTTGCCAGGCCCCCTTGGCCTGGTCCCTGGCCCTTGATTCTCATCTGGGTCTGGGCATCTTGTGGGAACAGAGTCCTGCCCCTCATGAGGGCCCTTTGCTATCCCTAGGCCCTTGGTCTTGTATCTGGGACCATGACACCTGGCAGTGGTACTGGCACTAGAGCCTGGCTCCCCCCTACTGGATCCCCAGCCTTTCTTCCCCAGCCCTCCCTCCCCAGGCCTGTCTACTGTCCTAAGTCCCCTGTCTTGGCCTTTAGCTCTCCATTCCCTGCCTGGCTTCTCGCTTAACCATCTGGTGGCCCTTCTTGCTCTGTGCATCCCTGGGCTTGGACTGCAGGCCCCTTGCTTGGGCTATTTACCTGTTACTTTTGGATGCCCTGGAATGCAGAACCCTAGTGTCGCCCTCCTACCTGGCCCTGCTCTTCCCTGCACTCTCCTGGCCTGGGCCCTGCTCTTGGTCCCTAGCCTGGGTTTCTTTCTGGGGTCCTGGTTGCTTCCCCACCAACACTGGTCCTCCGGCCCTTCACGCTGTGCCTTTCTTTGGCCCTCCTGTTGTCCCTGTCCCTGCCAGTCCCCTTTTCCTGACCCTTTTTCCAGGATTCTCACCAGGCCCAGGGAACTGGACCTGGTTTTTCGTCCCTGCAGCCTCCCTTTGGGAAAATGTAGCCCTACCGCTTGTCTGGGCCCTTTAGCCTCCCTCAGCCTGGGCCCTGCTCCCCAACTCTGAAACCCAGCAGTGGACCTGGGCCTTGAGCCCTCCAATTTCTGCACTGCCCGATCACCTTTCTCCTCTCCCTCCCCTTCCCAGCCTTGTCCATTTTCATGCAATCCTGGCCCACGTGGCTCTCCATTCCTGGGCCTGGTTCCTTACTGGAGTGTCCAACTGTCCTTCTCGAGGACCCTGTCCCTGTTCCTTGACTTTAGGCTCTATTTTCCAGTCCTCACTGTGCCTCCCTTCATTTCCCCTTGTACTATAGTATCCTGACACTTTACGGATCATCCCCTCCCCCTGCTTCTCCCTATCCTGGGCTCTCTAATGGGTCCTGACTCCCCCTGACCGCCCCCCAATTCCAGAAGCAAAACATCCATTCACAGTGCCCTCCTTGGCACTCCTTTGGTCGGGTCTCTCTCTGAGAATCTACTCACCTGGGGCAGAGGACTGGAATTGGTTGGCTTTGCGCCTTGAAGGATCCCTATGAGAAACACAGCCCTGCCCCACTCCTGGGCCCCCTTGGCCGCTGGAACCCTGACACCTGGCAGTGGACTTGGGCCTAGGGCCAACCTTGCCCTTCGGAATAGATACCCTCTCTTCCATCCCCTACCATCTAACCTTGCATGCTGCCCCTACCCCAACCCAGCCCTCCCTAACCCTGACATCCATGCTCCTATCCCCGGGCCTGGACACTCACCTGAGACCCTGACCACGTTCCTTCTGTTGCGTGGCTTCGTGTGGCGTCTCGGTGTTGGTCAGCCCTGGGGGCCCCTTTATTGGCCCTCTAGCATGCTCCCCTCCTTGCCCTTTGCGATGCCTGTGTCTCCTAACCTAGTGCCGCCCCTTTCTCTCCTTCTCCTCTTGCTTTCCCCTGGAGCACGGGCCTCCTCCTGCTTAGGTCCTTAATCCACTGTTGGTCAGTTCCATCCCTTGCCTGGGCCCCTGCCTTGTGTCCTGGCTCTTGCCTTTCTCCACACCCAATGCAACCCAGTGCCATGCCCTTTTGTCACCGTCCTCCTGGCCCTTGGCCCTGCCAGGCCACTTTGGCCTGGTCCATGGCCCTTGAATCTTATCTGGGCCAGGGCGCCTTATGGGAAACAAAGCCCAGACCCTTGCCTGGTCCCCTTGCTCTCCCTGGGCCCTAGGTCCTGCACTTGAACCCTGACACCTGGCAATGGTGCTGGCACTCGAGCCTGCCTCTCCCTTGCTGCATCCCCAGCCCTGTCCACTGTCCTGAGCCCCCTGCCCCAGCCCTGTACCTTGGCTCTCCATTCCCTGGCCTGGCTCCTTGCTTGAGCTTCTGGTGTCCCTTCCTTCTCCATGCTTCACTGGGTTTGAATGTGGACCCCTCACTTGAACCGGCTCCCTGCTTCCCTTGGCTTCCCTGCACTGCAGAACCCTAAGGCTGCCTAACTGCCCAGGCCGCCCCCCTTCCCTATTGTTCCATGGCCTGGGCCCTCCTCTAGATCCCTAGCCTTGGCTCCTTTCTGGGGTCCTGGCCCCCACTCCACCAACACAAGTCCTTGCCCCTTCACACTGTGCCTCCTTCAGCCCTCCTGTGGCACGCTTCCATGCCAGGCCCCATTTCCTGATCCCTTTCCCAGGATGCTCCCTACGGCCAAGGGACCCAACCTGGCCTTTGTCACTTCAGGTTCCCTTTGACAAAATATAGCCTTGCCCCTTTCCTGGGACCTTTGGCCTCCCTCAGCCTGGGCCCTGCTCCTCAACCCTGACACCCATCAGTGGACCTGGGCCTTTAGCCTTCTTCTCCCTGTGCCACCCACTCCCCTTTCTCCCCTCCCTCCCATTCCTAGTCCTGACCCTTTTCATGCAACCCTGGCCAGGTCCAAGGCCCTTGGCTCTCCATTCCTGGGCCTGGTTCCTTGCTGCAGCCCCCGGGTGTCCTTCTTGAGGACCCTGTCCCTTGATTTCAGGGTCCATTTTTGAGCCCCCTCCTGTTCCTCCCCTCTGTTCCCCTGGAACTGCCTGGACCCTCCCCTCCCCCTGCTTATCCCTAGCCTGGACTCCTCGAATGGGTCTTGGCTCCCCCTAAAACCTCCCAAATCCCAAAGGACCGGATCCCCTACAATGCCCTCCTTTGGTCCTCCTTTGGTCCCGGTCTCTCTCTGAGGATCTTCTCACCTGCAGCAGAGGAGTGGAATTGGCTGGCTTCTACACCCTGAATGCTCCCTAAGGATAACACAGTCCTGCCCCATGCCTGGGTTCCCTTCACAGCAGAAACCTTGACACCTGGCAGTGGACTTGAGTCTAGGGCTGACCTTGCGCTGCTCAATCCCCTTCCTTCTATCCCCTGACCTCTAAATTTGCATGCTGCCCCTATCCCAACCCAACCATCCCTAACCCCATCCTTAACCCCATCCCTTACCCTGACCTTTTGTGCTCCAGTCCCAGGGGCCTGGCCACTCACCTTATCTCCTGACTGCGTTCCTCCTGTCCCACGGCCCCAGCCTTTCTGGAGGACCCTATTCCACTTGGTGTCAGGCCTGACCTCGGGGTCCCTTACTTGTGCCCTCTAGTGCGTTCCCTACCATGCCCTTTATGCTCCCCTCTGTCTCCTCATCCTAGCATCGCCCCCTTCCTCTCCTTCCCCTTGTGCTTTCCCTGGAGCATAGGGCTCCTTCTCCTAGGGTCCCTAACACTCTGTAGGTTGGGTCAGTCCCTAGCCTGGTCTCCTTGCTTGGGTCCTGGCTCTTACCCTCTCTGCACCCACCTGGACCTCATGCAATGCCCTCCTGTGCCATCCTCCTGGTCCTTGTCCCTTGTAGGGCCCCCTTGCCTTGTTGCTGGCCTTTGATTTTAATCTAAGCCAAGGCATCTTATGGGAAACAGAGCCCTGCCCCTGCCTGGGCCCCTTGCTATTCCTGGGCCCTTGGTCTTGCACTCGAAACCCTGATACCTGGCAGTGGTACTCACACTCCAGCTTGCCTTGCCCCTGATGTATAACCTGCCTTCCCTCCAAGCCCTGTCCACTGTCCTGAGCCCCCTGCCCCAGTGCTGGCCCTTGGCTCCCCATTCCCTAGCCTGGCTCCACACTTGAGCCTTGGTGGCCCTTGCTGCCCAGCACGTCCTGGAGCTTTGACTTCAGGCCCATTGCTTGGGCCGCTCTCAATCTCCTCTTGGTTTCCCTGCACTGAAGTCCACTAGTGCCACCTGCCAGCCCGACCTTGCCCTTCCCTGCTCTCCCCTGCTGAGAAACCTCCTCTAGAAACCTAGCCTGGGCTCCTTGCTGTGGTCATGACCCCACCCCACCAGCACCCATCCTCCAGGTCTTCATTCTGTGCCATCCTTTGGCCCTCCTGTGGTCCCTGTCCATGCTAGGCCCCCTTTCCTGATCTGTTTCCCATGATGCTCAGCCAGGGCAGGGCTCCCTTTGGGAAAATGTAGCCCTGCCCCTTGCCTGTGCCCTTTTGCCTCCCTCAGCCTGGTCCCTGCTCCCCATCCCTGACACCTAGACTTGGAACTAGGCCTCGAGCATTCCTCCCCCTATGCCACCTACTTCCCTCTCTCCCCTCCTTATTCTCCCAAGCCCTGCCTGGGCTCTGGAATGTGGCTCTCCATTCCTGGGTCTGACTCCTTGCTTGAGCCCCTGGCTGCCCTTCTAGAGGACCCTATTCCTGTCCCTGTCCATTGGTTTCAGGCCCCTTGCTCGCACCCTCTCCTGTGCTGCCCCTCTGTTCCCCTTGTGCTGTGGTAACTTGGCACAGCCCGGACACTCCATTCCCCCTGATCCTCCCTAGCCAGGGTTCCTCCAATGGGTCCTGGCTCCCACCCACCCAGCAACTCCCGCCCCTGCTTCTGGACCCAGGGTTTCCCCACACAGTGCCCTCCTTTGGCCATCCTTTGGTCCTGGTCCTTACCTGAGGATCTACTCACCTGGGGCAGGGGACTGAAATTGGCTGGCCTCTGGGAACTGAAGGCTTCCTATGGGAAACACACACTGCCCCTCGCCTGGGCACCCTTTGCTGCTGGAACTCTGACACCTGGTAGAGGTTGTTGGCCTTGCGCCAACCTTGGCCTGCCCGATCCCTCCTTTCACTCCGCAGCCCTGTCCCCTTGCATGCTCTCCCTACCCCAACCCAGCCCTCCCTAATCCTGACACTTTGCACTCTAGTCCCCTGGCCTGTCTCCTCGCATGGGTCCCTGACCACTTTCAACGTGTCGCGTGATATCGGGTGATGTCACATGGCGTCGCATGGTGTTGCTTCTTGTTAGGTTAGACCTGGGGGCCCCTTGTTTGGGGCCCCTACCACATTCCCCTCCATGCTCCATATGCCGTCTGCCCGCCCGCTGTATCCTCATCCTCGAGTCACCCCTTCCTCCCCTTCCCTGCTTTCACCTCACAAGGTTGGCCTGCTCTTTGAGTCCCTCATCATCCTAGGTTGGGTCAGTCCCTAGCCTTGGCTCCTTGCTTGGGTCCTGGCTCTCACCTCTCTCCACACCCACTGCGACCCTGCCCCAAGCCCTCCCGTCCCCTCCTCCTGGCCCCTGTCCCTTGCCAGGCCCCCTTTGCCAGGTCCCTGGCCCAAGATTCTCATCTGGGCCAGAGCGCCTTATGGAAAAGAGAACCCTGCCCCTTACCTGGGCCCCTTGCTCTCCCTGGCCCCTTGGTCCTGCACTGGAACCCTGACTCATGGCAGTGTCCCTGGACCTCAAGCCTGCCTTCCCCCTGCTGGATCCCCTACTTTCTCTCTTTAGCCCTATCCACTGTCCTGATCCCCCAGCCCCAGCCCAAACCTAGGCTCTCCATTCCCTGGCCTGGCTCTGTGCTTGAGCCTCTGGAGGCCCTTATTGCCCAGTGCATTCATGGGCATTGAATGCAGGCCCCTTGCTTGGGCCTCTTTCCTGCTTCCCTTGGTTTCCCTTTACTGCAGTACACTAGTGCTGCACGCCTACCCTTGCCCTGCTCCTCAATCCTGTCACCAGCAGTAACTTGGGCCTTGAGCCCTCCTCTCCCTGCACCACTGTCAACCCCTTATTCCCATTTCTTCCCTCCCCAGCCCTGTGTGTTTTCATGAGACCCAGGACCGGGTCCTGGCACTTGACTCTCCATTCTTGGGACTGGCTCCTTTCTGGAGCTTCTGGCTGCCCTTCTCGAGGACCCTGTCCCTTGATTTCAGGCCCCTTGCTTGGCCCCCTTCCTGTGCCTCCCCTCTGTTCCCCTTATACTATGGTATTTTGGCATTGCCCAGACCCTCCCCTCCTCCTGCTTCTCCCTAGCCTGGGCTCCTCCAATGGGTGCTGGCTCCCCACCGACACCCCCCAATCCCGGACCAAAGGTATCCCTCACAGTGCTCTCCTTTGGCCCTCCTTTGGTCCTGATCTCTCTCTGAGGATCTACTCACTTGGAGCAGAGGAATAGAATTGGCTGGCCTCTGGGACCAGAAGACTCCCTATGGGAAACACAGCCCTGCCCCTCACCTGGGGCCCCTTTGTCACTCAAACTTGACACCTGGCAGTGGATGTGGGCCTATAGATGACCTTGCCCTGGGTGATCCCCTGCCTTCCCTCCCTTGCCCTCTAGCCTTGCAAACTACCACTAAACCAACCCAGCCCTCCCTCACCCTGTCCCTTCGCCCTATAGTGCCCAGGACTTGCTGCCAGCCTGAGCTCCTTACCGCATTCCTCATGTTGCGTTGCTTTGCCTGGTGTCTTTTTATGTCTTACATAGGGGCCCCTTGCTTTGGCCCCCTAGCACAATCCCCTTTGTGCCCTTTGAGCTGCCCTCTTTCTCCTCATCCTAGCACCGCCCCTTCCTCTCCTTCCCCTAGTGCTTTTTCCTGGAGCACAGAACTTCTGATCATTGAGTTCCTAATATCTTTTGGTGGGTTTAGTTCCTTGCCTGGGCTCCTTGATTGGGGTCTGGCTCTTGCCCCTCTCTGCACCCACCCTGACCCCCCACAGTGCCTTCACATCACACTCCTCCTGGCCCCAGTCCCTTGCCAGGCCTCCTTGGCCTTGTCCCTGGCCCTTGATTTTCATCTGGGCCAGGGCGCCTTATGGGAAACAGATTCCGGTGCCTTGCCTGGGCCCCTTGCTCTCCCTGGGACCTTGGGGCTGCACCTGGAACCCTGACACTGAGAAACTGATGTGACTCCATTTTTTAGAAACCACCTTCTACCTCAGAGCAAAGCCTGTCCAAGGAAAGGGGCATGACCCTTGTCATTGGAAAAAACCACAGAGCACTCCTAGGCACATACCCACCCTGCTGAGTTGTTTGTCTGAAAAATAACAGGAGAGATCTGCGATGGCACAATGTGTCCCTGACTCAGTTAGGCTAGGTGAGGACCCATAGCAACCCTCTAGCAACCACCAATCAGCATGAGACAGAGAAAGTACCTGGGATGCCACATGACCCCCCAGTAGTTTATGGTGGTTGATACATGTTAGGAAACCATGTAGTTTAGCACATACACCCCTCATGGCTTAAACCAATCAGTTCAAACCAATCCCCCTTTTATACTTACCAATCACCCTACCCAAATTGTTCCTGCCAGTGAAGAGTTGTTATTTGATTTTCCTGTAGTGTGAAATGATTTGCTGTGTGATGTTGTGGCGCATATAGTATCCCCCCCAAAAAAAACCTAAAAAATCTCACTGAACAAAGGACTGGGATTCACTCCTTGGCACCACTGCATCAGAAATGGTTGTGAGTCCAGGCTCAAGCTTGCAATAAAGACTCTTGTGGAATTGCATTAGATCCGGCTACTGGAGGTCTACTGGGGTCCAACGAATCTGGCAACACCTGGCAGTGGCGCTGGGCCTTGAGCCTGCCTCCCCCCTGCTAGATCCCCTGCCTTCCCTCCCCATCCCTGTCCACTGTCCTGAGCACCCTGCCCCAGCACTGGCCCTTGGCTCTCCATTCCCTGGCCTGGCTCCTCTCATGGGCCTCTGGGGGGCCTTCTTGCTCTGCGCTTCCCTGGGCTTCAACTGCAGGCCTCACTGGGGCTGTTTCCAGGCTCCACTTGTCTTCCCTGCACCTCAGAACCCTAGTGATACCCCTGCCTGCCCTGCCCCGCCCTTCCCTGCTCTCCCCTGGCCTGGGCCCTCCTCTAAAATCCCTAGCCTGGGCTCCTTTCTGGGGTCCTGGCCCACACCCCACCAACACCATTCCCCTGCCCTTCCTGCTGTGCCCTCCTTGAACCCTCCTGTTGTCCTTGTCCCTGCTGGGCCCCTTTTCCAGATCCCTTTCCCAGAATGCTCACCAGGGCCAGGGGCTGGAACTGGGATTTTTAGCCCTGTGGGCTTCCTTTGGGAAAAGGTAGCCATGCCCCTTGCCTGGGAGCTTTGGCCTCCCTCAGCTGGGGCCCTGCTCCACAATCCTAACACCCAGCAGTGAACCTGGGCCTTGAGCCATTCTCTTCCTGCGCCACATGCTCCCCTTATTCCACTTTATCCCCATGTTCAGACACAGCCAGGAGAGAGAGGACTATCCCATCCAGTTGGGAGACCCCTCCCACATGGATGTTGGGGGAGCTCATATACCCCAGCTGTTAGAGTCTGTAAACAAGTCTGGATGGCGCCTGACATTTTGCCAGAGGGAGTGGTTTGTGAAGTAAAGCTATGGAGCCATTAAGTGTGGAGATTCCTTATTGGTTGACTGCTGTATCTATTTTATGTTAATTAGATAAGCTGTGTGGAATATATATACCCCTCGGGTCCTACAATAAATGGCTCCCACTCCTGCTGTATCAATGTACACAAGTTGCTAGTCACTCCCCGGTTATTTTGCTGCAGAGAGACCCTTCCCACTTTGATGTCAGGGGGATCTCCCATACCGCTGCAGCCAGGGTAGAGGGGACTTACCCCTATAAGCGGGAGACCCCTCACACCTGGGTGTCGGGGGGAGCACAAAACAGCCACAGCCAGGGTAGAGGTGACTTGCCCCTCCAGGCAGGAGAACTCTCCCACCTGGCTGTCTGGGGGAGATCTTATATTGCCTCAGCCAGGGTAGAAGTGACCAGCCCTTCCAGGTGAAAGAGACCTCCCACCTGGGTTTGGGGAGAGCTGGTATACCACCACAGCCAGGATAGAGGGGACTCACCCCTCCAGGTAAGAGACCTCTTTGACCAGGGGAGCTCTTATACTGCTGCAGCCAGGGTAGAGTGGACTTGCCCATCCAGTCAGGAGACCCCTTTAACCTGGTTGTCTGGGGGAGCTCATATACCCACGCAGCCAGGGTAGAGGGGACTTGCCCCTCTAGGCTGGAGACCCCTCCCATCTAAGTGTCAAGGGGAGCTTGCAAACCAACACAGCCAGGATAGAGGGAACTCTGCTCTTCCAGGTGGGATACCCCTCCCACCTGGGTGTCAGCAGGAAGCTCCTATACTATGGTAGCCAGGCTAGAGGAGACTCACCCCTCCAGGCCTGGTTGTTGGGGGGGAGCTCATATACTGCCACAGCCAAGGTAGAGGGGACTCACCCCTCCAGGCGGGAGACCCCTCTCACGTGCATGTCAGGGAAAGCTAGTATACTGCCCCAGCCAGGGTAGAGGGGACTCACCCCTCCAGTCCCCTCTACCCTGGCTAACTTGGTATACAAGCTCCCTGCAACACCCAGATGGGAGGAGTCTCCTTCCTGGAGGGGCTAGTCCCCTCTACCCTGGCTGTGGTGGTATATGAGCTTCCCAGACACCCAGGTCTGAGGCGTCCCGGCTTAGAGGGGCAATTCCCCTCTACCTGGCTGCAGCAGTATATGAGGTACCCCCACATACCAAGGTAGGAAGGGTCTCCTACCTGGAGGGGCAAGTCCTCTCTACCCAGGTGGGAGGGGTTTCCTATCTGGCGAGGTGGGTCCCCACTACCCTGTCTGCAGCGGTATAAGAGCTCCCCCTCCAAACTCAGGTGGGAGGGGTATCCCACATTGAGGGGCAAGATCCTATACTCTGTCTTCTGCTTTATATGAGCTCTCCCCCATACCCAGATGAGAGGAGTCTCCCGCCTGAAGGGGTGAGTACCCTATACCGGTCTGTGCAGTGGTATACTAGATTTCCCTTACACCCAGGTGGAAAGGGTCTCCCTGCTTGTGGGGTGAGTCCCCTCTACAGTGGTTGCAGTGGTAAAGGAGCTCCTCCAGACACCCAGGTACCAGGGGTTCCCCGCCTGGAGGGACGAGTCCCCTCTAGCTTGGCTGCTGTGGTATAAGAGCTCCTGCAGACACCCAGGTGGGAGGGATCCCTCACCTGGAGAGGCAAGTCCCCTCTAACCTGGCTACAACGGTATATGAGCATCCCCTGACACCCAGGTGGGAGGGGTTTCCCGCCTGGAGGGGCGAGTCTCCTCTTTCCTGGTTGGGGTGGTATATGAGCTCCGCCTGATACCCAGGTGGTAGGGGCCTTTCTCTTGGAGGGGTGAGTAACCTGTACCCTGGCTGTGGCTGTATAGGAGCTCCCCTCTATATCCAGGTGGGAGGGGTCTCCCGCCTGTAGTGGTGAGTCCCCTCTACCCTGCCTGTGGTGATATATGAGCTCCTCTGACACCCAGGTGTGAGGGATCTCCCACCTAGTAGGGTGTGTCCCCTCTATCCTGGCTGCAGCTGTACATGAGCTCCCCCCCCCCATAGTCAAATTGGAGGGTTGCAAGTACTCTCCAACCTGGCTAAGGCAGTATACAAGCTCTCCCAGACAAACAGGAGGGAGAGGTCTCCTGCCTGGAGGGGCAAGTCACCTCTACCCTGGATGTAGTGTATAAGAGCTCCACCTCCAAACCCAGGTGGGAGGGGTCTCTTGATTAGAAGGGCGAGCACATTTACCTTGGTTGCCTCCAAAAAGTCTCCCGCCTGGAAGGGCGAGTCCACTCTAACCTGGCTGCAGTGTTATATGACACCCAGTTGGGAGGGGTCTCCCCCCTAGAGGGGCGGGTCCCCTCTACCCTGGATTCCATGGTGTATGAGCTCCCCACAGACACACACCCAGGTGGCAGGGGTCTCCCACATGGAGGGGCAAGTCCCTTCTACCCTGGATTTGGCAGTATAAGAGCTCCCCCCAGACCCCACACCTAGCTGGGAGAGGTCTCTCACTTGGAGGGGCGAGGCATGAGTTCCCTCTACACTGGCTGTGGAGGTAAAGACGCCCCCCCACACACCCAGGTGGGAGGATTTCTGTCATGGAGGGGGGAGTCCCCTCTACCCTGCCTGTGGAGGTATACAAGCACCCCAATTGACACCTAGATGGGAGGGGTCCCTCGCCTGGAGGGGAAAGTCCACTCTACTCTGGCTGCAGTGTTATAAGAGCTCCCCCTGACACACAGGCGGGATATGTCTCCTGCCTGGAGAGTCGAGTCCCCTATACCCTGGCGGCAGAGGTATACGAGCCCCCCCAACCCACACTTAGTTAGGAGGGGCTCCCGCCTGGAGGGTTGAGTCCCCTCTACCATGGCTACAAAGGTATATGAGCTCCCCCAGTAGTCAGGTGGGATGGGTTTCTTGCCTGGAGGGGCCACTTCCCTCTACCATGACTGCAGAGGGACAGAAGCTCCCCAGATACCCAGGTGAAAGTGGTCTTCGACTTGGGGGACGGGTCCCTGCTACCCTTCCTGCATCTGTATATGAGCCCCCCACCTTTAGGACACCTAGGTAGGAGGGGTCTCCCTCCTGGAGTGCTGAAGTCTGGCTGGGCACAAAATCACTAGCCACTCAAGCAAGAACAAACTTTATTTTTGAAACTGCCGCCAATGCCCTGTGGGCTCCGGGGAAGATTGCCAACTGACCCACGTGGCTTCTCTCGGGTCCCCACAGGAACTCCCTCCTCTGGAATTCCCTCCTACCGCACTTCCCCAACCAATGGGAACTCTCCAGGAGTCCCGTAGCAGGCTGAGGTGAATAGCAGGAGTCCAATATCCATATGAATGCAAATCTTAACATAATCATATCATCTCAATGGCTTGCTGGCATCACCTTTCAACCAAAAATGCCATGCATCATATTACTTGGCTGTGGCTTTTAGCACTGGAGGAGCAGAGTCCACTCTCCCCTGGCTGCTTTACCTGACATCCAGGTGGGCGAGATCTCCCCCTGGTTGGGCAAGTGTGCTGTACCCTGTCTATGGTAGTATACAAGCTCCCAGCGACTCGCTGGTAGGTGGGGTATCCCACCTGGAGGGGTGAGTCCACCCTACCCTGGCTTCAGCAGTGTACGAACTCCCCCAGACACCTTGGTGGAAGGGGTCTCCTGTCTACTGGGGTGAGTCCCCGCTCGCTCTCCTGGCTGTAGCAGTATATGAGCCCCCCCCATAGCCAGATGGGAGGGGTGTGCAGCCTGGAGGTGTGTGTACACTCAACCCTGGCTAAGGCAGTATACTAGCTCCCCCCAGACACCCAGGTGGGAGGGGTCTCCTGCATGGATTGGCGAGTCCCCTCTACCCAGACTGTTGTTATACACAAGCCCCCCCATACCCAGATGGGAGGGGTCTCCCACCTAAAGGGGCAAGTCACCTTTTCCCTGGCTGCAGTGGTATACTAGCTTTCCCTGACACCCAGGTAGGAGGGGTCTCCCGCCTTTAAGGGCAAGTCCCCTCTACCCTGTCTGGGGTGGTATATGAGCTCCCCATGACACATAGGTGGGATGGGTATCCCGCATTGAGGGGAAAGTCCCCTCTACCTTGGCCGCAGAGGTATTGGAGCTCCCCCTGACACACCAGTGGGAGGGGTCTCCCGCCTGGAAGGGGGAGTCCCCTATACCCTGTGTGTGGTGGTATACTAGATTTCCCTGACACCCAGGTGGAAGAGGTCTCCTGCCTAGAGGGGCGAGTCCCCTTTAACCTGGATAAGATGGTATACAAGCTCCCAGTGAAACCCAGGTGGGAGGGGTCTCCTGCATGGAGGGGCGAGTCCACACTACCCTGGCTGCAGCGGTATACAAGCTCCCCCCCCCCAACACCCAGGTGGAAAGGATCTCCACCTGGGGGAGCGAGTCCACTCTACCCTAGCTAGGGGGGTGTTGGAGCCACCTCCGACACCCAGGTTGGAGGGGTCTCCCATTCAGAGAGGTGAGTCACCTCTACCCTGGTTGTGGCAGTTTATGACATCCCCCTGACACCCTGGTGGGAGGGTACTCCGGCCTGGTGGGCAAGTACCCTCTACCCTGGTTTTGGTGGTATTAGAACTCCCCCTGACACCCAGGTGGGAGATGTCTCCCACCTGGAGGGACGATTCCCCTCTACCTTGGCTAAGGTTGTATACAAGCTCCCAGCCACACCCAGGTGGGAAGGTCTCTTGCCTGCATAGGCTAGTCCCAACTATCCTGGCTGCAGTGGTGTACCAGCTCCCCCACACACACCCAAGTGGGAGGAGTCTCCCGCCTGGAGGGGTAAGTTTCCTCTACCCTGGCTGCAATGTTATATGAGGTCCCCCCGACACCCAGTAGGGAGAGGTCTTCCGCCTAGAGGGGCGAATCCCCTATACCCTGGATTCAGTATATGAGCTCCCCACAGACACCCAGGCGGCAGGGGTCTCCCACCTGGAGGGGCAAGTCCTTTCTACCCTGGCTTGGGCGGTATAAGAGCCCCCCCCCACACCTAGGTGGGAGAGATCTCCAGCTTAGAGGAGCGAGGCCACTGTACCCTGGCTGGGGCTGTAAAGGAGCTCCCCTGACACCCAGTGGGAAGATTCTCCCCCCTAAAGGGTAGAGTCCCCTCTACCCTGCCTGTGGAAGTATAGAAGCTCCCCTGGACACCCAGGTGGGAGGGGTCTCCTGCCTGGAGGATGCTAGTCCTCTGTATCCTGGCTGCTGCAGTATAGGAGCTCCCCTGACATTCAGGTGGGAGGAGTCTCCTGCCTAAAGGGTAGAGTCCTCTCTACCCGGACTGTAGCAGTATAGGAGCTCAACCTGACACCCAGGTGGAAAGGGTGTCCCACCTGGAGGGCGAATCCCTCTACCCTGACTACTGCTGTATACATGCTCTGCCAGACACCCAAGTGGGAGAGGTCTTTTGCCTGGAGGGGCAAGTCACCTCTACCCTGGCTAAGGCAGTATGCAAGCTCCCCCTACACTCAGGTGAGAGGGGTCTCCTGCAGGAGTCGCAGGTCCCCTCTACCCTGGCTGGTGCCCTATAAGAGCTCCTAGAACACCCACGTGGGAGGGATCTGCCGCCTAAAGAGGGGAACCACTCTATGCTGACTGTGGTTTTATAGGAGCTCTCTCTGACACCCAGGTGGGAGGGGTCTCCCGCCTCCTGGGGTGAGTCCCCTCTCCCCTCCCTGTGGCTGTTTCAAGCTCCCCCCCTACACCCAGGTGGGAGGGGACTCCCTTCTGGAGGGGAAAGTACCCTTTCCCCTTGCAGTGGCTGTTTTGAGCTCCTGCAGACACCCAGCTTGGAAGGGTCCCCCTCCTGGAGAGGCAGGTCCCTTCTACCCTGGCTACAGCAGTATATGAGCATCCCCTGACACCTAGGTGGGATGGGTTTCCCGCCTTGAGGCATGTGTTCCCTCTACACAGGCTGTGGAGATAAAGGCGCTCCCCCAGACACCCAGGTGGGAGGGTCTCTGTCCTGAAGGGGCTAGTCCTTTCTACCCTGGCTGTGGAGGTATAGGAGCACCCCCAACCGATACCTAGATGGGAGGGGTCTCCCGCCTGGAGGGGCAAGTCCCCTCTACCCTGGCTGCAGGGTAAGAGCTCCCCATGACACACAGGTGGGATGTGTCTCCCACCTGGAGGGGCAAGTCCCATATACCCTGGCTACAGCTGTATAGGAGCTCCCCCCTACACTCAGGTGGGAGGGTCTCTTGCCTGGAGGGGCGAGTCTGCTCTACCCTGGCTGCAGAGGTATAGGAGCCACTCCAACCAACAGTGAGATGGGAGGGGTCTCCTGCCTGGAGGGTCGAGTCCCCTCTTCCCTGGCTGTGGAGGTATATGAGCTCCCCCACTCCCCGACAGTCAGGTGGGATGGGTCTCTTGCCTGGAGGGGCCAGTCCCCTTTACCATGAGTGCAGCCGGATAGGAGCTCCCCCAACACCCAGGTGAAAGTGGTCTTCCACCTTGGGGGTGAGTCCCTGCTACCCTTCTTGCAGCTGTATATGAGCCCCCCACCAAGGACACCCAGGTAGGAGGGGTTTCCCCCCTGGAGGGGCGAGTCCACTCTACCCTGGCTGCTGTAGTATAGTAGCTTTCTCTGACACCCATGTGGGAGAGATCTCCCGCCTGGAGGGGCGAGTATGCTCTACCCTGGCTATGGTATTATACAATCTCTCAGGGACACACAGGTGGGAGGGGTATCCTGCCTGGAGGGGCGAGTCCACTCTACCCTGGCTTCAGCAGTGTATGATTTCCCCCCAGACACCCAGGTGGGAGTAGTCCACCACCTAGTGGGGCGAGTCTCCGCTCTCCTGGCTGTAACAGTACATGAGCTCCCCGCCATAGCCAGATGGGAGGGGTCTGCAGCCTGGAGGCATGAGTACCCTCCACACTGGCTAAGGCAGTATACAAGCTGCCCCCAGACAACCAGGTGGGAGGGGTCTCCTGCATGGATTGGCAAGTCCTCTCTACCCTGGCTGTTGTGATATACAGTCCCCCCCCATACCCAGATGGGAGGGGTCTCCCACCTGAAAGGGCTAGTCACCTTTTCCCTGGCTGCAGTGGTATACTAGCTTTCCCTGACACTCAGGTGGGAGGGGTCTTATGCCTGGAGGGAAGAGTTCCCTCTATACTGGCTGCAGCACTACAGGAGCTCCCTATGAAACCCAGGTTGGAGGGGTTAACTGCCTGGAGGGCAGTTTTTTCTCTCCAGGATGGGGTTTTATTTGAGCTTCCCCTGACAATCAAGTGGGAGGAGACTCTTGCCTGGAGGGGCAAGTCCCCTCTACCATGGCTGCTGCAGGATATGCACTCTCCCCCACACACACCCAGGTGAAAGTGGTCTCCCGCCTGGAGTGGGGAGTCCCCTTTACCTGCCTGTGGCGGTATATGAGCTCCCCTGACACCCAGGTGTGAGGGGTATCCCACCTAGTGGGGTGTGTCCCCTCTATCCTGGCTGCAGCGGTACACGAGCTCCCTCCCATAGCCAAATTGGAAGGGTCTCCCACCTGGAGGAGCAAGTACCCTCCACCCTGGCTAAGGCGGTATACAAGCTCTCCCAGACAAACAGGAGGGAGGGTCTCCTGCCTGGAGGGGCTAGTCACCTCTACCCTGGCTGCAGCAATATAAGAGCTCCCCCACCAAACCCAGGTGGGAGGGGTCTCCTGCCTAGACGGGCAAGTCCCCTCTACCCTGGATTCGGTGGTGTAGGAGCTCCCCCCAGACAACCAGGTAGCAGGGGTCTCCCGCATGGAGGAGCGAGTCCCTTCTACCCTGGCTTGGGCAGTATAAGAGCCACCCCCACCCGACACCTAGGTGGGAGAGGTCTCCCACTTGGAGGGGCCAGTCCATTGTAACCTGGCTGTGGTGGTAAAGGAGCTCCTCTAACACCCATTGGGAGGATTCTCCCCCTAAAGAGTAGAGTCCCCTCTATCCTGCCTGTGGGAGTATAGAAGCTCCCCTGAACACCCAGGTGGGAGGGGTTTCTCGCCTGGAGGATGCTAGTCCTCTCTACCCTGGCTGCTGCTGTATAGGAGCTCCCCTGACACCCAGGTGAGAGGAGTCTCCCGCCTAAAGGGTACAGTCCTCTCTCCCCTGCTGAGGAGGTATAGGAACTCAACCTGACACCCAGGTTGGAGGGGTGTCCCCCCCTGGAGGTGCGATTCCCTCTACCCTGGCTGCTGTATACATGCTCTCCCAGACACCCAGGTGGGAGGGGTCTTCCGCTGGAGGGGGGAGTAAACTCTACTCTGGCTGTGGAGGTATAGGAGCTCCCTTCTACACCCAGGTGGGAGGGTCTCCCGCCTGGAGTGGCAAGTTCCCTTTACCCTGCCTGTCGCAGTATATGAGCTCTCCTGGCAACCAGGTGTGAGGATCCACCTAGTGGGCTGTGTCCCCTCTATCCTAGCTGTTGCTGTACACGAGCTCTCCCCCATAGCCAAATTAGAGGGGTCTCCTGCCTGGAGGAGCAAGTACCCTCCACCCTGGTTAAAGCGGTATACAAGCTCTCCCAGACAAACAGGAGGGAGCGGTCTCCTGCCTGAAGGGGCGTATCACCTCTACCCTGGCTACAGCTGTATAAGAGTTCCCCCCAAAACCCAGGTGGAAGGGGTCTCTTGACTGGAGGGGCGAGCACCTTTACTATGTTTGCTGCGGTATAGGAGCTGCCCCGGTCACTCAGATGGGAAGGGTCTCCCGCCTGGAGGGACAAGTCCACTCTAAACTGCCTGCAGTGTTATATGAGCTCCCCCCCTACACCCAGTTGGGGGGATCTCCCACCTAGAGGGGCAGTCCCCTCTACCCTGGATTTGGAGGTGTATGAGCTCCCCCCAGACACCCACCAGGGGTCTCCTGTATGGAGGGGCGAGTCCCTTCTACCCTGGTTTAGGCGGTATAAGAGCCCCCCACACCCGACACCTAGGTGGGAGAGGTCTCCCTCTTGGAGGGGCGAGTCCACTGTACCCAGGCTGTGGCGGTAAAGGAGCTCCCCTGACACCCAGGTGGGAGGAGTCTCCCGCCTAAAGGGTAGAGTCCCCTCTACCCTGCCTGCGGCAGTATAGGAGCTTCCCAGGACAACCAGGTGGAAGGGGTCTCCCGCCTGAAGGTGCGAGTCCCCCCTCCGCTGGCTGCAGCAGTAACTGAGCTCCCCATGACACCCAGGTAGGATGGGTCTCCTAACTGGAGAGGTGAGTCCCTGCTACCCTGGCTCAGTGGTATATGAGCCCCCCCCCCACGACACCCAGGTGGGAGGTGTATAAGGCCTGGAGAGGCGAGTGCCAGCTAGCCTGGATGCAGAGGTTTACGGGGCTACCCAGGACACCCAGATGCGAGGTGTCTCCCGCCTGGAGGAGCAAGTCCCCCTAGCCTGGTTGGGGCGGTATACTAATCTCCCCCTGACACCCAGGTGGGAGAGGTTTTCCTCCTGGAGGGGCGAGTCCCCTCTACCCTGGCTGCTGCAGTATATGAGCTCCCCCTGACACCCAGGTGGGAGGAGTTGCCCATCTGGGTGGGCAAGTCCCCTCTACCATGTTTAAAGAGGTATACAAGCGTCCCCTGAACCTAGATGGGAGTGGTCTTCCGCCTGGAGGAGCGAGTGCCCACTACCCTGACTGCAGTAGTATATATGCTCCACCCTCCACACCCAGGAGAGAGGGGTCTCCTCTATCCTGGCCTTTGCAATATAGGAGCTCCCATGACAACCAAGTGTGAGGAGTCTGCTGCCTGGAAGGTAGAGTCCCCTATCCCCTGCCTGTGCAGGTATAGGAGCTCCCCCAGACATCCAGGTGGATAGGGCTTCACTCCTGGAGGGGCGAGTCCTCTCTACCCTGGCTGCAGTGGTATATAAACTCCCCCAGATACCCAGATGGGAGGGGGTCTCCCATCTGGAGGCGCGAGTCCCCTCCACCCTGGCTAAGGTGGTATACAAGCTCCCTGCTACATCTAGGTGGAAGGGGTCTCCCACATGGAGGGGCTCACTCCCACTCCTCCTGGCAAAGTGCCAGGCGCCATCTTAACTTGGTTGTGGCCCTCATCACCTTGCTTGTATTCTGGCCCACATTCCACCCACACTCATCCTCTGACCCTTCAGGCTGTGCCCTCCTTTGGCCCACATGGAGGGGCGAGTCCCCTCTACCCTGACTGCTGCTGTATTCAATCTCTCCTAACACCTAACACCTGGGAGGAGTCTCCTGCCTGGAGGGTAGAGTCACCTGGACCCGGCCTCTAGCTGTATAGGAGCTCCCCACAACACCCAGGTGGGAGGGGTCTCTTGCCATGAGGGGCGAGTCTCCTCTACCCTGGCTGCAGCTGGATAGGAGCTCCCCCTGAAAACCAGGTGAAAGGGTCTCCCACCTGGAGGGGAAAGCCCTGCTACCCTGGCTGCGGCTGTATACAAGCTCCCCCCACCACCACCCAGGTGGGAGAGGTCTCTTGCCAGGAGGGGAGAGTCCCCTATATCCAGGCTGCAGCAGGATACAAGCTCCTCCTGACACCCAGGTGAAAGGGGTCTCCCTCATGGAGGGGGCAGGACCCTGCTACCCTGGCAACAGCTGTATAAGCGTCCCCCCCCCCAGGTGGGAGGGGTGTCCCGCCATGAGGGGAGAGTCCCATCTACCCTAGCTAAGGCCCCTTTTACTGGCCCCTCCTGTGAGTCACCTCTGTTCCCCTTAGGGTGTGGTATCCTGGCAATGTCCGGACCCTCTGCTCTGCATCCTTCTTTAGCCTGGTCTCTTCAAATGGGTCCAGGCTGCCCACCGACCCCACTCCAATCTCTGCACACACCTGTGTCCCCTTTGAGGCCTGAACCTTGATGTCTGGCAGTTAACATGCAAATTGCTCCAACCCAACCCTGAGAGACCCCTCCCTTCTCTCCTCTGCCCTCTTGCCTTATGTGCTGCCCCTACCCCAACCCAGACTTCCCTAACCCTGACATTTGCACTCCAGTCCGAAGGCCTGGGCTCTTGCCTAAGCCCCTAATCACTTTCCTCATGTCCCTTGGTGTAGAATGGATTCTTTTCTTGTTGGGTCTATTCTGGGGGGCCCCTTGCTTGGACCCGCCAGCATGGTCACCTAGGTGCCCCTTGAACTTCTATCTCCTGGTCCTCCCAAAGCCCTTCCTACCCTTCCCTTCTTTCCCCTTGGGCGGTACCCTGGTTCTTGGGTCTATCATCATTGTGGACTGGGTAGGTGCCTTGTCTGGACTCCTTGCTTGGTTCCTGACTCTCACCCCTCTCCATACCCACTGCGACCTCGCATCAAGCCTCCTGTCGCCCTCCTCCTGGCCCTTTCCCTTGCCAGATGCCTTTGCCAAGTCTCTGGCCCTGGGTTCTCATCTGTGCCAGTGTGCATTATAGGAAAGAGAGCCCTGACCCTGGCGAGGGCCCTTTGCTCTCCCTGGGCCCTAGGTCCTGCCCCTGGAACCCCGAAACCTGGCAGTGGCCCTGGGCTTGGATCCTGCCTCCCCCCCGCCAGATCCCCTGCCTTTCTTCCCCATACTTGTCCACTTACCTGAGATCCCTGCCCCAGCCCTGGTACTTGGCTCTCCATTCCCTGGCCTGGCTCCTCGCTTGAGTCTCTGGTGGCCCTTCTTGCTCAGTATTTCCCTGGGCTTGGTGTGCGGACCCCTCTTTAGGGCTGCTTCCCTGTACTGCAGTACCCTAGTGCAGCCCTACCTTACAGGCCCTGCCCTTCCCTGCTCTCCCCTGGCCTGGGCCCTCCTGTAGGTCCCTAACCAGGGCTCCTTGCTGCCGAAGTCTGGCTGGGCTGCTGAAGCCAGGCTGGGCAAAATAACCGAGAGGTGACAAGCAACTTGAAGGTTGAAGCGGGAACTACTTTATTGCGAGTGAACTCAGCGTGAACTGAGCGAACTCAAAGTAGCGGCCACCCAAGGTAGCAGGAGCCGCCTCTCTGCCGGACTGCAGAGGTATATATGCTTAACTAATTACACACAGCTTAACTTAATTAACATCATCTAGATACAGCAGTCAGCCAATAAGGAATCCTCATCATCTTAATGGCTCGCTGGCGTTGCTTCACAAACCACTCCTCCTGGCAAAGTGCCAGGCGCCATCTTAACTTGGTTGTGGCCCTCATCACCTTGCTTGTATTCTGGCCCACATTCCACCCACACTCATCCTCTGACCCTTCAGGCTGTGCCCTCCTTTGGCCCTCCTGTCTTCCTTGTCCCTGTCAGGCCCCTTTTCCTGATCTTTTTCCCAGGATACTCACCCAGGCCAGGAGACTGGAGCTGGCCTCTTAGTCCTGCAGGCTCCATTTTGTAAAACATACCCCTTCCCCTTGCACAGGCCATTTGGCCTCCCTCAGCCTGGGCCCTGCTCCCCGACACTGACACCCTGCAGTGGGCCTGGTCCTTGAGCCTCCCTCCTTTGCACCACCAGCTTCCTCCCTTGCCTCCCTCCCCTCACCAGCCCTGTCCATTTTTATGTAGCCCTGGCCCTGGCCCTTGTACTTGGCTCTCTTCCTGGGCCTGGCTTGAGCCCCTGGCCGCCTTTTTTGAGGACCCTGCTCATGGACCTTGATTTCAGGCCCCTTACTCAGGGCCCTGATTTGCCTCCCCTCTGTTTTCCTGGTGCTGTGGTGTCCTGGCACTGCCTGGACAGACTGGGGTTTTTGATTGGGTCCTTGCTCCCCACCAACCCTAGTCCATGTCCAGACAAAAGATATTTCCTCACAGTCCCCTCCTTTGGCCCTCCTTTGGTTCTGGTCAGTCTCTGAGGATCTACTTACCCAGGGCAGAGGAGTGGAATTGGCTGGCCTCTACATCCTGAAATCTCCCTGTGGAAACACAGCCCTTCCCCTCACCTGATCCCCCTCACCGCCAGAACCCTGACACCTGGCAATGGAAATGTGCTTTGTGGCATTCCCTCCCTTCTCTCACCTGCCCTCTGGCCTTCCATGCTGCTACAACCCCAACCCAGTCCTCCCTGACCCTGAACCTTTGCCTGAGCCCCTGACCGCGTTTCCTAGTGGTGTGGCGTCCTGTGGCTTCACCTGGTTTCATTCTGTTTTGAGCCCCCTGGCGTGCTCCTTTTGGTTTTCCCTGTTCTTCCACCTGACTCCTCCTTCTCATGTCGCCCCTTTCTCCCCATCCCCTTGTGTTTTACCTGGGTGAACCCAGGAGCCTCCTGCTCATTGGGTCCCTCATTTTTGGTTGGGTGGGTGGGACCCTTGCCTGGGCTCCTTGCTTGGGTCCTGGCTCTCACCCATCTCCACACCCACCATGACCCTGTGCTATGCCATCCTGTTGCCCTCTTCCTGGGCCCCATCCCTTGCCAGGCCCCCTTTGCCTATTCAATGGCCCTGGATTCTCATCTGGGCCAGGGCACCTTATGGAAACAGAGCCCTGCCCCTCCCCTGGGCCCCTTGCTCTCATTTGGCCCTTGGTCCTGAACACAGAACTTGGACACCTGGCAGTGGCCCTGGTCCTCAAGCCAGCCTGTCACCTCTCAGATCCCCTGTCTTCCCTCCCTGGCCCTGTATACTGTCCTGAGCCCCCTGCCCCAGCCTTGGCCCTCAGCTCTTCATTCCCTGTCCTGGCTCCTCTCTGGAGTCTCCAGTACCCCTTCTTGCTCCATGTTTCCCTGGACTTTGACTTTGCGCCCCAAGCTTGGGCCGATTTTCTGCTTCCCTTGGCTTCCCTTCCCTGCAGAACCCTAATGCTGCCTGCCTGCCCAGTCCTGCCCTTCCCTGCTCTGCCCTGGCATGGGACCACATCTAGGTCTCTAGCCTGGTCTCCTTGCTGGGGTCCTGGGCCCCAACCCAACAACAGCCATCTTTTGGCCTATTCTGGTGTGCCCTCCTTTGGACCTCCTGTTGTCACTGTCCCTGCTGCACCCGTTTTCCTGATTCCTTTACTAGGATGCACACCAGAGCCTGGGACTTGACCTGCCTGGCCTTTGGACCCTTCAGGCTCTCTTTGGCAAAATGTAGCCCTGCCCCTTACCTGGGCCCTTTGGCCTCTCTTAGCCCGGGCCCTGCTTCTCAATCCTGACACCCAGCAGTGTAACTGTTCTTTGAGCCCTCCTCTCCCTGTGCCACTGGCTCCCATTTCTATTCTCCCTCCCCTCCACAGCCCTTCACATTTTCATGAGGCTGAAGCCTAGGTCCTGCCACTTGGCTCTCCATTCCTTGGCCTAGTCCCTTGCTTGAACCCCTGGTTGCCCTTCCCGAGGATCCTGTCCCTGTCCCATGATTTCAGGCCCATTTTTCCAGTCTCCCCGTCTGTTCCCCTTGTACTGTGTTATCCTGGCACTGCCCAGACCCTCCCTTCCCCCTGTTTCTCTCTATCCTGGGCTCCTTGAAGGGGTCCTGGCTCCCCACTGACCCCGCTCCCAATTCAGGACACAAAGTATCCCCTCACAGTGCCCTCCTTTGGCCATCCTTTGGTCCTGGTCTCTCTGTGAGGTTCTACTCACCTGGGGCAGAGGAGTGGAATTGGCTGGCCTCTGGGCCCAGAAGGCTTCCTATGGGAAACACAGCCCTGCCTCTTGCCTGGGGCCCCTTTGTCACTCAACCTTGACTCCTGGCAGTGGACTTGGGCCTAGCGATGACCTTGCCCTGGGCGATCCCCTTCCTTCCCTCCCTTGCTCTCCAGCCTTACAAGGTGCCAATAAGCCAACACAGCCCTCCCTCACCCTGACCCTTCGCCCTACAGTCCCCAGACCTTGCTGTATGGCAGAGCTCCTTACCACTTTCCAAAGTCCCTGTGCTTTGCCTGGTGTCTCTTTGTGGCTTACCTAGGGGCCCCTTGCTTTGGCTCCCTAGCGTGATCCCCTCTGTGCCCTTTGCACCACCCTCTGTCTCCTCATCATAGTGTCACCCTTTCCTCTTTTTCCCTAGGGCTTTTTCCTGGAGCAAGGCCCTTCTGATCATTGGGTCCCTAATATCTTTTGGTGGGGTCGGTCCCTTGCCTGGGCTCCTTGACTGGGTCCTGGCTCTTGCCTCTCTCTGCACCCACTGCAACCCCCCACCATGCCCTTCCATCACACTCCTCCTGGCCCCAGTCTGTTGCCAGGCCCCCTTGGCCTGAACCCTGGCCCTTGATTCTCATCTGGGCCAGAGCACCTCATGGGAATCAGAGCCAGGCCCCTTGCCTGGGCCCCTTGCTCTCCCTGGGTCCTTAGGGCTGCACCCAGAACCCTGACACTGAGATACTGATGTGACTCTATTTTTGAGAAACCAACCTCTACCTCAGAGCAAAGCCTGTCCAAGGAAGGGAGCGTGACCCTTGTCCTTGGAAAAACCCTCAGAGCACTCCTAGGCACATACCCACCATGCTGAGTTGTTTGTCTGAAAATAACAGGAGAGATCTGTGGCACAAGGTATCCCTGACTCAGTTAGACTAGGTGAGCACCCATAGCAACCCCCTAGCAACCACCAATCTGCATGAGACAGAGAAAATACCTGGGATGCCAGATGAACCCCCAGTAGTTTATGGTGATTGATAACATGTTAGGAAACCATGTAGTTTAGCACGTACGTCCCTTGTTGCCTAAACCAATCAGTTCAAACGAATCCCCCTCTTGTACTAACCAATCACCCCTACCCAAATTGTCCCTGCCAGTGAAGAGTTGTTGTTTGATTTTCCTGCAGTGTGAAATGATTTGCTGTGTGATGTTGTGACGCATAAAGTATCTCCCCCAAAACTAAAAAATCTCACTGAATAAAGGACTGGGACTCTCTCCTTGGGACTGCTGCATTGGAAATGGTTGTGAGTCCAGGCTCCAGCTTGCAATAAAAACTCTTGTGTAATTGCATAGGATTTGGCTCCTGGAGGTATAATGGGGTCCCACAAATCTGGCATTACAACACCTGGCAGTGGTGCTGGGTCTCAAGCCTGTCTCCCCCCGTGCTGGATCCCCTGCCTTCCCTCCCCATCCCTGTCCACTGTCCTGATCCCCCTGCCCCAGTGCTGGTCCTTGGCTCTCCAGTCCCTGACCTGGCTCCTCTCTTTGGCCTCTGGGGGCCCTTCTTGCTCCGTGCTTCCCTGGGCTTCAACTCCAGGTCTCACTTGGGCCATTTCCCGGCCCCACTTGGTTCCCTGCACCTCAGAAACCTAGTGCAGCCCCTGCCTGCCCTGCCCCGCCCTTCCCTGATCTCCCTTGGCCTGGGCCCTCCTCTAAAATCCCTAACCTGGGATCCTTTCAGGGGTCCTGGCCTGCAACCAACCAACACCCTTCCCCTGGCCCTTCCTGCTGTGCCCTCCTTCGGCCCTCCTGTTGTCCTTGTCCTTGCTGGGCCCCTTTTCCAGAACCCTTTCCCAGGATGCTCACCAGGTCCAGGAGTTAAAACTGGGATGTTTAGCACTGTGGGGTTTCTTTGGGAAAAGGTAGCCGTGCCCTTTACCTAGGCGCTTTGGCCTCCCTCAGCTGGGGCCCTGCTCCACAATCCTGACACCCAATAGTGAACCTGGGCCTTGAGCCCGCCTCTTCCTGTGCCATCAGTTATTCCTTTTCTCCCCATATACCGCAGCATCCAGGAGAGAGGGGATTTGCCCTTCCAGATGGGAGGCCCCTCCCACATGGGTGTTAGGTGACCTCATATACCCCAGCAGCCAGGGTAGAAGGGATTCCCCCCTCAATGCGGGAGACCCTTCCCACCTGGTTTTTGGGGGAGCTCATACACCACTGCAGCCAGGGTAGAGGGGACTCACCCCTATAGGCGGAAACCCCTCACACCTGGGTGTCAGGTGTGATTAAAAACAGCCACAGACAGGGTATAGGTTACTCGCCCCTCCAGGCAAGAGATCCCTCCCAAATGGGTACCAGTGGTAGCTCTTATACTGCCTCAGCCAGGGTAGAGGTGACTAGCCCCTACAGGCAGAAGACCGCTCCCACATGGGTTTGGGAGGAGCTCTACCACCACAGCCAGAGAAGAGCAGACTCGCCCTTCCAGGTAAAAGACCCCTCCCACCTGGGTGTCTGGAGGAGCTCTGATACTGCAGCAGCCAGGGTAGAGGGGACTTGACCTCCAGTCTGGAGACCACTCTAACCTGGGTGTCGGGGGGAGCTCATATACCGCCACAGCCAGGGTAGAGGGGACTCGCCCCTCTAGGCTGGAGATGCCTATCCCCTGGTTGTAGGGGGAGCTCATAAACCAACACAGCTAGGATGGAGAGGACTCACCTTTCCAGACTAGAGGGGTGCTTCCATTCTACACTGGCTTGGGTGGTATACTAGCTCCCCCTGACACTCTGGTGGGAGGGGTGGGTCTCCTGCCTCAAGGGGCGAGTCCTGGCTGATGCAATATAGGAGCTCCCACCCCATACCCAGATGACAGGGGTCTCCTGCCTGAAGGGGTGAGTCCCCTGTATACTGGCTGCAGTTGTGTAGAAGCTCCCACACACACACCAAAGTGGGAGGGGACTCCTGCCTAGAAGGGCGAATCCCCTCTACCCTGGCTAGGGTGGTATATGATCCCCCCCATGGGACAAAGAGGTGGGAGTGGTCTTCCACCTGGAAGGGCAAGTGCCCTGGACCCTCACTGCTGCTGTATAGGAGCTCCCCTGACATCCAGGTGGGAGGAATCTTCCATAGGTAAGGGAGTGTCCTGTCTACCCTGGCTGCTGTGGTGAAAGAGCTCCCCCTGACACCCTGGTGGGAGGGGCCTCCCGCCTGGAGGTGCGAGTCCTCTCTACCCTGGCTAAGGTGGTATATAAGCTCCCCACAACACCTAGGTGGGAGGGGTTTCCTGTCTGGAGGGGCAAGACCCCACTACCCTGGCTGCAGTGGTATAAGAGCTTCCCCACAAACACTGAGGTGAGAGGGTTCTTCAGCCTGGAGAGGCAAGTTGCTTCTACCCTGGCAACTTGCCTCCAACACCCAAGTGGGAGGCCTCTCTAGCCTGGAGGAGAGTCCCCTGTACCCTGGCTGCAGCTGTATCAGAGCTTCCCTAACACCCAATTGGGCTGGGTCTCCCACTTGGAGTGGCATAAACTGTATACCCTGGCTTTGATGGTATAGGAGCTCCCCCCTAACACCCAGGTGGGAGGGGTCTTTCTCCTGGAGGGGCCATATCCCTCTACCCTGGGTGCAGTGGTATACTTGCTCCCCCTAACACCCAGGTAGGAGGGGTCTTACACCTGGAGGGACAAGTCCCCACTCTCCTGGCTGTGGTGTTATATGAGCTCCCCCTGAAACCCAGGTGGGAAGGGTCTCTCCCCTGGAAGGGAAAGTCCCCTCTACCCAGCATGTGGCAGTATATAAGCTCTCCTGAAAACCAAGTATGAGGGGTCTCCCGCCTAGTGGGGCAAGTCCCCTCTATACTGGCTCAGCGGTATACAAACTGCCCCCTATAGCCAGATGAGAAGGTCTCCCGCTTGGAGGGGCTAGTCCCCTCTACCCTGGCTGTAGCGGTATAGGATCTCCCTCCATTCACAGGTTAGAGGGGTCTCCCGACTGGAGGGCTAGTCCCCTCTCCCCTGGCTGTGGTGGTATACTAGTTTTCTCTGACACCTAGGTGGGAGGGGTTTTCTGCCTAGAAAGGCAAGTCAGCACTACTCTGGCTACAGTGGTTTATGAGCTCCACCCCTCCCCCCCAAGACAATTTGGGAGGAATCTCCTGCCTAGAGAGGTGAGTCCCCTCCACCCTGGCTAAGGTAGTATACAATCTCCCTGCGACATCCAGGTGGAGGGGTTTCCCACCTGGAGGGTTGAGTCCCCTCTACATGGTCTCAGTGGTATAGAGATCCCCCTGAAACCCAGGTGAGATGTGTCTCTAGCCTGGAGGGGCAAGTCCCCTATACCTGCCTGTGGTGGTATAGGAGCTCCCCCCTACACCCAGGTGGCAGGGGTCTCCCACTGTTAGCGTCTGTAAACAAGTCAAAATAACACCTGGCATTTTGCCAGGGGAATGTTAGAATTTGTAAACAAGTCTGGATGGTGCCTGGCAAAATGCCAGAGGGAGTGGTTTGAGAAGTAACACCAGCGAACCATTAAGTGTGGAGATTTCTTATTGGTTGACTGATGTATCTAGTTTATGCTAATTAAGATAAGCTGTGTGGAATGTATAAATACTGCTCCTGTCCTGCAATAAACGGCTCCCACTCCTGCTGTATCAATCTACACAAGTTGTTCGTCACCCTCCGGTTATTTTGCTGCAGCCGGACTGCAGCATCCCAGCACAGCTGAGCCAGGAGGCCTGGGCGTTGCTCTCCCCCTCAGGTTCCTTAATTCCCCAAAGGACATAATGTGACGCACAGAGCCCAGGGTGGCTAGAGGGAGAGAAAAAGTCCTTCTCTGCAGGTCTCTGCAGGGGCTCTGGGTTCCGTGCAGGGCTGGTCCCAGGGCTGGGGTCAGTGAGGCAGGGATGAAGACACCGC